>NC_056747.1:1064548798-1064876298 GCF_019279795.1 Protopterus annectens | reverse complement strand
CTCCCAGATATGCTCTGAATTGTTGCATAACAGTACAAAATATACTGAACCTACAGACATAGCCAACATCCTGGCAGGCAGATTCAGCACAAACCCCACTTCCCCCCCAAAGGAGCAAACGCCTATCCGAACTGAATGTAACCTCCTGACATTAGAGATGCACAGGTGAAAGCTGCCCTCTCCAAAGCCAAAAACACAGCATCTATGGGACCGGACGGTGTCCCAAGCTGTGTCTTACATGAGCTCTAAGAAGAACTGAACCCTCACATTAAGTCACTGTTCAAACTTAGCCTTACTACAGGATGTGTACCCAAAGAATGGCATAAAGCTACAGTGGTCCCACTCCACAAAGGTAGTGCCACAACAGATCCCGGAAATTATCACCCCATAAGCCTGACTAGTCTGGTCTGTAATGCTATGGAGCGTATTATCATGGAACTCATAAACAAAGACATTGGGAGCCTCCAGACACTGGACCCTACCCAATTCGGCTTTGTTAAGGGCAGATCTTGCCTCTTAAACCTAGTTGATTTCTTTGAAACAGTTACCAAAGCCATAGATGAGGGCAAGGTAGTCCACACAGCCTACCTGGATCTCGCAAAAGCCTTCAACACAATACCCCACTTGGGCATCATAAATAAGCTTACCAGCTTAAATATCAACCCCTATATCACAAGATGGGTTGCAAACTGGCTCAGAGATAGAACCCACATGGTCAGAATCACAGGTGCCATGTCCGAATCCAAACCAGTTACAAGTGGCATTCCACAGGGCTCAGTTCTGGGTCCTCTCTTATAGGTTCATAGGTTCATAGGTTTATACTAGGCTATCTGCCCTAAGGCATTTATAAGCCTAGCCCAGAGTTTTTGTGGCTTACACCACCCCTTATGTTAAAAAATACTGTGCCCATTAGTTTGTTGTGCCTCTGTCCAGCAGTGACACAGAGATGATTCCCGGGCTAAACCTATGATCACCCATCCACCGGTCAAGATTTCTCTTGAACAGAGCCAGCAAGGTGCTCTGCCTCACATGGACTGGGATTTTATTCCACAACATAGGGAGTCTCTGGGTGACAAATCTATCCCTCCAGCATGTCCTATTTATATCCGTGCTAAGGTTTAAGTCGCTTGCTCTAGTGGATCTGGTAGATTTGGATTTTTTGAGGTGGAGCATGCCCATTAATTCCGGGTTGGACATGGCCTTGTATGTCAGGCACAGGTCACCTCTGAGCAGACGGTATGCGACTGAATAGAGCTGGCGTTTTTTCAGTCTGGCAGCATATGACAGATTTTGGAGTCCCTTTATCCTTTTGGTGAGGAACTTTTGGGGTCTCTCCAATTGCTGCAGGTGTCGGGTGAGATACATCCCGAATGGGGCATTGTACTCGATCATTGGTCTGATAAGTGAAGAGTACAGGGGAACAATAACCTCACTTGATCTAGATGTGAATCCCTTCATGATCAGGTGGGCAATGTAAAAGGTTTTTCTAACCACTTTAGCAATGTGAGTGTCAAAAGAAAGGCCACTGTCAACCTGGGTCCCCAGGTCCCTGATAACCTCTTCTGTGCTTAGTGGATTGCCACCTATATGGTAGCTTGGGGTTACCTTGTTTTTCCCGAAGGGTATGACTATACATTTTTTGGCATTTAACTTCAGGCCATGGCACTGGCACCAGCTATCAGTTTCCGTGAGACCCCTCTGAAGGATATCTGTGTCCGATGTACTTTCCACTATGGCTCCCAGTTTGCAGTCATCTGCAAACTTTGTCAGCCATAGTCCTCCTATGTTAGCCTGTACTTCTGAGAAGTAGATGCTGAACAACAGGGGCCAAGGACTGAGCCCTGTGGGACACCACTTGTGACCGGCTTGGAGTCTGACATGGCGCCAGCTACTCTAACCCTGTGGGTTCTGTCCTTTAGCCAGTTTGCAACCCATCTTGTGACATATGGGTTTACATTTAAGCTGGTAAGTTTCTCTATAATACCCGAGTGGGGTATTGTGTCGAAAGCTTTTGCAAGGTCAAGGTAGGCTGTATGGACTGCCTTTCCCTCATCAATGGCCTTGGTGACTGTTTCAAAGAAGTCGACCAAGTTCAAAAGGCATGATCTGCCCTTGACAAAGCCAAACTGGGTCGGGTCCAATGTCTGCAAGTCCCCTATGTCTTTGTTTATGAGTTCCATTATGATCCTCTCCATAGCTTTGCAGACCAGACTTGTTAAGCTTATGGGGCGGTAATTACCAGGGTCCGTAGAGGCACCACCTTTGTGGAGTGGGACCACAGTTGCCGTACGCCACTCCTTGGGCACGTATCCTGTGGTAAGGCTAAGATTAAACAGCTGCCTTATGTGCGGGTTTAGTTCCTCATTGAGTTCATGTAGCACACAGCCGGGGACACCATCCGGTCCCATTGATGCTGTGTTTTTTGCTTTAGAGAGAGCAGCTTTCACCTGCGCATTGGAGATGTCTGGAAGGCTGCACTCCGCTGGGATAGTTATCTCTCCTTTTGGGGAGGAGAGGGGGGTGAAGTTTGCACTGAACCAGTCTGCCAGTATGTTGGAAATGTCTGTGGGTTCAGTGATTTTTGTATCATTTTGGACTAATTCTGAGCATATCTGGGAGTTTCCACCCAGGTTTCTAACATAGCTGAAGAAGGCCTTATGATTGTCTTTTGAATCTATGGCAATTTTTCTCTCAAAGTTGGCCTTGGATGATTTTATGAGTGCTCGTATTTTTTTACTAATAATGATCAAAGGTGTCTTCTCTTTTATGGATTTTGCTCTATCATGTAACAGCTTCCTCCTCTTATTGTAAAGTTTGTTTATGGCTGGGGTCCACCAGACTGGACGTTTGCCCTTGGTGGAAAGAGTCTTGGTTTTATTAGGGATTGCCTGATCCATGCTGTCCTGGAGGTGTTCGTAGAAGGCATTTGTAAGGGCTTCCGCAGCTTGGGTTGTGGTTTCCACTGGCTCGGGGGCCTTGAAGGATACCACACCAGTCTTGAGTAGTATGAAGTTTGCTTTAGAGAAGTTCTTCACTGTGGTCTTTTTTGTTTGGGGTGGGGGCGGGATGTGGATATCCAGTGAAATTAGTTTATGATCTGATCTCACCAATGAGGGATATACTTCCGGTGTGGAGCATTTTGTCCCCATGTTTGTGATGATGAGATCTAGTATATTTTCTCCTCTTGTGGGAACAGTGACTAGTTGTTCCATGGCATTTGAATTTATGAACTCCAGGAACCTTTGAGCTAGAAAGTTTGTTCTTCTTGTTCGGTATATACTTCTCTGAGGTTCAGGCTAACACGGGGGGATTATGGCTGACAAAGTTCGCAGATGACTGCAAACTGGGGGCCATAATCGAATCTCCAGCTGACACAAGCTTCCTCCGAAAGGGTCTCACAGAGATGGATGCTTGGTGCCAGTACCATGGCCTCAAGCTAAATGCTAAAAAGTGCATAGTCATCCCCTTTGGGAAAAACAAGGTGCCCACAAATTACCACATAGGTGGTAATCCATTAAGTACAGAAGAAGTAATTAGTGATTTGGGGACCAACGTAGATAGTAATCTCTCCTTTGATAATCACGTTGCCAAAGTGGTTAGAAAGACCTTCTATATAGCCGACCTTATCACAAAAGGGTTCGCATCTAGATCAAGAGAGGTCATTGTGCGCCTCTACTCATCACTCATCAGGCCCATAGTTGAATACAATGCCCCTTTTGGGATGTACCTTACCCGACACCTGCAGCAACTGGTGAGACCCCAAAAGTACCTCACCAAGAGGATCATGGGCTACAAACAGATGTCCTATGCAGCTCGACTAAAGAAACTCCAGCTCTACTCAGTTGCTTACCACCTACTCAGAGGTGATCTATGCCTGACGTACAAAGCCATGTCATTAATGGACATGCTCCACCTCAAAAAATCCAAGTCCCTTAGAGCTACACGCTCCAGGGACCTAAACCTCAGCACAAAAATAAATAGGACATGCTGGAGGGACAGATTAATTTCCCAGAGGCTCCCCTCACTCTGGAATAGAATCCCAATTCATGTTGGACATAGCCCCTCACTGACCCTCTTCAAGCGAAATTTGGACGTGTGGATGGGAAATCGCAAATTCACCCCTGGGATCTCTCCTGTGTCCCTGCTAGACAGAGGCACAGTAAACTAATCTTAAAAGGGTACCTTCTGTGACCTACTTTACAGAGGCACAGTAGGCTAATCTAATAGGGAGGCGGAAGCCAAATACACTCTGGGCTAGGCTTATAAATGCCCTAGGGCAGATAGCCTAGTATCTACCTATGAACCTATGAACCTATATATATGTATATATATATATATATACATATATATAGATATGTATATATATATATATATATATATATATATATATATATATATATATTATATATACACACACACACACACACACACACACACGTGTGTGTGTGTGTGTGTGTGTGTGTGTGTGTGTATATATATATATATATATATATATATATATATATATACACACATATATATGGATTAACTTTATAACTTTGAAATACCGAATTTCAGTATTTCGAAATCATAAAGTCGAATGTCCATAATCCCAAAAGCACACAATCGCGAAACACACAGTCACAAACACATACACACCATACACCACACAACACATACATCGTCCAACCCACACTACAACAAACAAAGCACACACAAACACAAAATCACAAACAAACAAACCTACACTACATGTAAGCCGGGGGTGTGTGTGCCCCCGACACCCCCCCTACTTCTATATACTAACTCTGAGATCGCACAAACAGGCACAGAAAGGAAACACACACCCACACATTTCACAGTCCCTCGCACACACACAAACATCACACATACATACATCAACACATCCAATACTTACACACATTCAGACACACTCAAACTCCCACACAAGACCCTTACAAAACACTCACTTACCTTCAATTGCACCTACATCCATACACGAAATGAACCAAGATACACTCCCAACACCGCACACCACGTACCATAAGCCATAACCACAAATTCGAGATATTCAAATTTGCAAGTATGCACTTTCGCAATTTTGAGACTTTGACTTTATGATTTCGGAATACTGAAATTCGATATTTCAGTATTTCGAATTTATAAAGTGAACCCATATATGGATATATATATATACATCTATATATAAAATCACTTTTTTTCACATATTATTATACTATGATCTTAAAATGTTATTTTCAATGTCTTCCCATTACATGAATCATATGGCAATGTCGGTATCAATATATCACATCTGTTGTGCAAGTTTCACTTTCTAGCTTTTCTCCCCAGGCCTCCACTCAAAAGGGTTTTAGCCTATACATAATTTCCTGGTAAACAAATGCAAATAAATAAATAAATCCATAAAAATAGTTTCTGTTCTTCATAATGCATGATGAATTAGGATAATTAAATTGTTTCACAAGCTAAATAAACAAACAAGCAAACAAATCACTAATTAATTAACTAAATAAATAAATAAAGGGACTGGAGAGTTTTATGTATACTAAAAGACTGGAGGAACTGAATTTGCTCTCATTTATGTGAGTCGAAGAGTCCCTATAATGAAGCACCAGGCACAAGAGAATGAGTAACTCAGGCAGAAGATAGCTGTGTAATTATGTAATATGTATATTAGTATGCAGCCTCTGTTCCATAATGTAGTTGGAAGGGACCACACAAGAAGTATCAGAAAAAAAGTTGTCTAAGCAGAATCGTAAAAATACAGAGGGTTAAACGAATAAACATGGAGAATTTTAAGAGTAAATTTAACAGCTATTCTGTATTAAGGTAGTCATGTTATAAAGGTAGAAAAATTTGTCTGGTCCTGTTATCCTTAAAGTTGTGCTGCTTGCAGTTATGTGCTCTGGGTAATTTCAGCCCTGACAAATGGATCTAATAGTAATGGTCGGATAAAAAATCCATAAACTGACTCAAACTGAAAGTTTATTTAAACAATAACAGAATGTCTTCAGGAACAGGGTACTTAAACCTTCTTCTGGAGATAGGTCTTAACTGGTGTTTGCAGGTGAGGACCTGGTTGTCAGAAGATATGTGAGGACAGCATAAAACAGTTGCATAGAGCTGTAGTGTGGGCTTACCACCTGCAAGGTGTAAGGAGAAGAGTCACATTTGATGACAGTGAAATGGCAAGCTGTAACAGGTTGGACTGTGAAACATTGACTTTCCCTCAGTTGACCATATCATCAGAGCTCAGAATGATGTTACTCAGGCTTAACATCTGAATTACTTATTGGCTCATATATCTTTACATTGAGACACATCTTAGAGAGAAATGCTATTGCTCCTACATGCCTGCTTAATTCTTATCCCAATTTTACAGCCTCATAGAGAATTTGACAAATTTTACACTGTCGTTGATTACTCTTTCTTGGAGATACAGTGACATCAAAACAAGAATAACTGAGTTTGCTTGGTGTACATGCCTTGGAAGGAGGCTTAGCTCTCTACAAAAACTGATTTTTCAAAAATGTTACACTTACTTATGTATGAAACTGAAAGTTTGATATATGTGTTTCTTCTTATGTTGTATGAGGAATTGATGAAAGGGCTTTGTGTTACAATCTTGGATCTTTCAATCAGTTGTACTAGAAACCTTTAGTTTAGACTATGGCAATAGATATAGCCTCATGAGATGTGGATATCATCTCACTGTTTGAGAAGGAACCAGAACTTGTGATGCAGGTTGAAAAGTTTGATGTTTGTGTGGCATTTTAGTATAATGTATTAATGCTATGAACAACTCATGTGTCAGTTTGTTGTCTAGCTTTATTTCTCTTAATATCCATTAAATTTGAGAATGTAATTAAGTCAGCTAACCAGACATACCTCCTGGGTCCATGGAAATGAGCACTTGTGCCTGGTGGGTTTCCATGTTTAAAACATATAAAAAGAACCATCTGAATTCAATTGGTGGATTTCTTCACATATCAGTGATTCTGGAATCAGTCTGTTTGATTGGTGGGGGCAGTCCAAAATTGCCTTTTGTGATAAATCTCAGGTGGGTCTAGAGAACTTACAGGATCCTGGTTAACTGCTATACAGTTTGTGTTGGAATCAGCTGATGAGAAAGCCACCTTGAATGTACTTGACTTAACCATGATATGTAAGACACAAGCTGAAAAAAAAAAAATAAAGAAATGTCTTTTGTTTGTGGATATCTGCCTGCATCTATTCAGAGCATTCCGCCTTCTTGGAGACTGGGGAAATCATGCTTGATAGAGCATCACCTATTTACTCTGCAGTTGTACTGAACGACTTCAATATTCACATGGGGAATGATGGAGATACCTGGAATAGTATGATTAAGAACAGCTTGCCTGATTTAATCTCGATGATGACTCTTACTGGACCTGATGCCAGTCATGGACTATTCATAATACATGTCATGTTTAGACTCAAGATTGGTCATGAACACTTGGCACCAGAGCACATCTCATCAAACACCAACGACTGACCTTGTAGGCATTCATAATATATGCCACATGTTGTGGCTACTTAGGTCAAGAATAGTGCAGAGCTAATAGATTATCACCACCTGGTGATGTCAGAGGGTTGCACAGTGGCTGTAACTACTTAGGAAAACCAAACATGCAATGAGGTTATTTTGGGAAATAGCTATTTTTGTGTGGGATAAGTTCAACTTCCAACTTTAGAAGAGATTCTCTCCTATTTCACATGGTTATAGCCATAGATTCTGAATCACCCTGTTCAAGACCACAGTAGTTAAGGCAGCAACAAGGAAATGCTGCCAAAAGATGCCTAATGTGTATTGTGGGAGTTACTAGAGACTTGCTGGTGGACACAAGCAAGTACACAATGTGCCAAGTTAATAACAAGTGCCCTTCTTCCCCATGCTAGGAGGCCACATCCAGACTTGATTAACAGGTACTGACAAGTCCAGAAGGGAAAAGCTACATTAGATGCCAAAGTGAAGGCATATGAATGATGAATTCTGTGAAGTTATGAAGAATAATATTTGGATAACCTCCAAGTGGTTCTGACAAACTATTCACTGAGTCAGAATGAGGTGGCAGGATGCTGTACAGGCTGTTTACAGCAAAGTTAAAGCAAGACTGAGTTCAGCTAGGGACATTATCTTAAGATGAAAGGAAAACTTTGAGGAACACCTCAATTTAGTAGAAGCACTGTCACATGCAAATGTAGGGATTGTGTCCATTTCTCCAGATGAGATCAGAGTGATAGTTAAACAGTCCTGAGGTAGAAAAGCTGTAAGGGTGGATGAGATATGACTAAAATGATGAAGGGACTAGATATTGATGGAATGTTGTGGTTAATGCACCTTTTCAATGTGATGTACAAGAGAGGAACAGTACTGCTGGATTGGCAGACTAAGGTGATGGCACCCATTTTTAAGAACGGTGGAGAGACTGGTATGTTCCAGTTACATAATGATCACATTCCTCAGCCCCCTTGAAAAAGCATATGTTATATGTGGGAAGAGACCCCCATTCAATACCTCAGTCTTCTTATACAAGCATTGAAAAGGTCACAGCAGCTCACCAGGGCAGTCTACATCTGTTTTGGTGAACTAAAGAAGGCATTTGATGAAATGATTTGCTGGAACTGCTCAAGCAGTATAGGGTCTCATGTCTACTGCCTTAGTCCATTCACTCACTGCATTTGTGGCTTGAAAGTTGTAGCCACATTCTAATTGTTAAGTCAGATGCATTCAAGTTGGGCAAAGGGCTCTGCAAGGGCGTGCCTTTTCTTCCCTCCTGTTTATGATTGTTATGGACCAGATATCAAGAAACCTCTGAAGTGTGGAGATCATCCATTTTAGGAATGTGAGGATGTATCTCATTGTTTGCCAATAATGTCATTCTCTAGGCTTCAAGTGACCATAATTTGCAACTTACACTCAAATGTTTCACTGCTTACTCTGAGACAGCTGAAGTGCAAATCAGTATCTCCAAATCAACAGTAACAGTTGCCTTGTGGAGATGAGGGAATGACTATCTGCAGGTGAGAGGGGCCAGCTATGCCAGGTTGGGGAGTTTAGGACTCTTGGAGTCTTGTTCATGAATGAGGGCAGAGTGGATCAGTTGATTGACTTGATGTTTTTTGGATAGGTGCAGCACTGTTAGCACCACAGACACTCTACTGGATTATAGTGGTGGTGGTGAAGAGAGAGAGCTGATTTATGAAACAAAGCTATCAGTTTACCTGTCATTTTGTCTTTACTTGTAGTCTTGAAATGTGGGTAGTGACCAAAAGGATAAGATCATAGATTCAAGTGCCATTAGATTTTTACACTTGATTAATGGGATCACTCTGCATGATAGGATAAGAATCTCATTAATCTTAGATGATCACAGAGTACAGCCACTGCTCCTATGACTTGAGAGGAATAATTTCAGTTGGCCACTTTAGGTACCTACTGATTTGACCCTCAGGCACCTCCCATGACTGATGTAAGAGAATCCATGGCAGACCCAAAAAAATGCAAGAGATACTGTGTCACATAGTAAGTCTGGAAATGCTTGGAGATACTTCAGGTTGAGATGTGGACTTTTGCTTGGGATAGGGAAGCTTGTTATACTCTGCTCATGTTCCTGCCACTGAAACCCTTTCCAGGGCAAACAGCTTAGATAATGCAAGGATAGATGGACGGATAGCTGGCCAGTTTGCTGGTTGGCTGGCTAGCTGGATGGCTAATGAATAAATTTATATGAGAAAAAAGAAACGATTTTATCTGAATGACATCAGAAAGCAAAATGTATCCAATAACATACTAATGTAATTAACATAATTTATGGGTGGAGAGTTTTGAGTTTATACATGTACTGTTTCCTTAACAATGGCAACAGAAGTGCAGTACGTAAGTGATAGCATCTCTGAGTAAACTCCAAAGATGTCCACAGAGGAGTGGCTGTTACAGCTGTTATACATGATATTTAGAAATTATTTTAATGTATTTATTTTTTTAAATAAGGACATTATGTAATCAAACTGTTTTCTAACATATTGTCTTTTGTCCAGCGGACAATGAGTCTACTTTAATTTCTCAATACCAGGCTAACAAATGCCTAGTATTCTGAGCACACTATCCCACTTTCTGTTTGACTATTACAAAACAAAAATGTAATGGAGCTGATTTTAAAACATTTCTGCAGGGTGGGGGGAGTTGCACCCTCCTTTGCCCTGTTGATGGGGGTCTGCCTCCTCATCCACACCCACAACATATAAGACTGCATCAACATAGATGAAAAGAATCCATATATTTACTTTTTGCCCTAGGGGTGTGACCTCAGAGGGAGTCTATTGTTATATCAGGGAAGTTACATTGGTACCCTCACATAAGGGTATGTACCAACACAGCTCCCCCACAAAGTCATCTCTTGTAAAGCAATTTTTTGCTACATATACTGTGAGAAAACACCAGGTAGCAGTTGACCGGTCCTCAATCAGCTGAGTGTTATGTGTCTATAAGGTAAAATGGACCCATGGAAATTCTTACTAATTTCCAAAGAATTCTCACATATCAGTCAGTCAGTCATTACAACAGTGCATTATGTGGCTTAACTACATGCAATGCTAAACATGCTCTATCTATTTTATGTAGCACTAATAGTTTTCTTATTCTTTTCTGATATTGTCATTGCATTACTCAGTGTTGGGAAATTTTGTGGATGACTTTTTTTAAATTATTGTGCCTTTTTTGTGGGGGGGGTTGTTACAAGATTATTGCTTATTGTATAACTGGCAGGGAAGCTGAATCTGTTTCAGGTGATGCAGAGTATACTGTCTCATTATGGCACACTTTTGCAGTTTGGTAGCCAGTATATCTTATTGCTGCAACTTATGTCATAAGTGCATGCATCATTCATAATGATTCTTGCTTGGCTGCAGATTATATCTTCCTGTTTTGGTTTAGTGAAGTTCTAATGTCAAATGCAATGGACTTAAGTGGATACTATACTAGGTTTTATGCTGTGCAACCAGATCAGGAGTACTTTATTTTGCCCGTTAGGACATCTAGCAGGGTATTACCACATGTTCTTTTAAGCAACTGCAAAGTAGAAGTCATAAACTGATAGAAGACAGCTCACTGACCAAGACAAATTAACCTTATTTGCTGCAAATGCTAGCGTAGGAAGAAGTGCATTATCAGATTACCTTATATACACTTAAATAATGTCATACTAAAAAAAACTCAGCAGTGATCCACTGATCCACATTAGGGATCCATAACAGAGGAATGAAAGCTCACAAGAGCAAATGTTAAAAGACTGCACCAGAAACATCTAAACCTCAAAAGCTGAACCGCAAAAACCTTGAATGTATGAGATGGTGGTACAGTGGGGATTGGGGTTTTGCTCCTTTCCCCTACTGTAGTGCCATCACAGAGTTTTTATATGTAATTTTTATGGGTGTGAAGGAGCAGCCTCCTCCCTTCACATGAAATGCACAAGTTGGTTTGACCCCCTGCAAAAATCAGATGTGTTTGTTTTGTTTGTTTGTTTCTGACCTGGGTTTTCGATGTTCCCATTTTGTTTTTTTGATCTTCTCTCTTGTAAGCTCTCTTTCTTCTCATAGGGAGCCCACATTGGTATATAAGATTAGGTTAGTGGATTTTTTTCCTAACTGTACTAGGCTAATGCTTGAAAAGCTTTAAAATCACGTGATTGGACATACTGTCCTTGTCAGACAATTATACTGAATAAAGAATTTTAAGCAGTTACCTGCTGGCTCAGCACACCTGAGAACATGCAGCTGTCTTTCTAAGCTCAATGAGGCACTCCAGAATGTCCAGTCAGCAGCACCATCACATGGCCAGAGCTGCTTAACACTTCCTGACTCCCACAGTTCATGTACTCCCCCTGTTACATAGCCTGTGCTGGCTTATGGCTTGTACAACTGACAACATTGCCTCTATTACTGGTTTGGTATCTGTTCAGACATAAATCAACAGCAGGCTCTGATTTATGTCTTTTTTTTAAATGTTTGTCTGTCTGTCTGTCTCTCTCTCTCTTTCTCTGTCTGGAAAAAAATACAAACACAGCTGGAAATGTTATTTTGCTCATCATAATGTCTTCACCAGTGAATCACATAACTGAAGCTAAGCCTTGTGATTAATAAACTCTTATCTGATTTAAAATAATTACACTTTCAATTTCAGACATAGAAAGATATGACTGTTAGATTGCTACAGCTTATCTGCATGTTTCAGCTATGCAGTTGACCTCATTGGCTCATGCAAGGTACAAACTGGACGTTTTGCTGTAGGGTACGATTTACGTAGTTGTTCACTAAAATTACAGATGTTCAGCCATTCTAAAACACTCTGTCTCATCTAACTTAAGTTTAGGATAAGCAAAAGATTATGATAAAGCTATGTATTAAGTAAGTGAAAATAATGCAACAGAAACCTATAATTATATTGCCCCAGATCTCATTGAATCACCACAAGTTTCAATTGCTGCCAGAATAATCCATTTATCAATATTCAGTCTGTCAGTTGATCATTTCTCAAACTGTGTTACCGGTTATAAAAACACTATGCACACCTGTTGCAGTTTATTAGCTTATATGCATGTCTAGGTCTGTATAGTGTCTCAAAAAAGTTCACGACAGTGTAAACGAAAGCACATATATATATCTATATATATATATATATATATATATATATATATATATATATATATATATATATATATATATGGGTCCCCTACTATTTACCGAAGCATGATTCGCCGACACATAAATCACCGACACCAAATGACCGACAACAAAAAGTACCGACAACGCAAAACACCGAACACCATAACACCGACACACTACACGTAAACAACACAGTACACTACAGGACATATCCACTAGCCCTAACCCAAACCCTAACCCTAAGGTCCGACACTACCGCACACTCTCCCTACCTGCACCCTAACCCTAACTCACTTACCCACCCCTAACCCCAAGCTCCGACACTACCACACACTCTCCCTACCTGCACCCTAACCCTAACTCACTTACCCACCCCTAACCCCAAGCTCCGACACCGCACTCTCCCTACCTGCACCCTAACCCTAACTGACTTACCCAGCCATAACCCCAAGCTCCGACACTACCCGACACTCACCTATCACACACCCTAACCCTACATCCCTCACTATTGCACACTTACCTGTCCGCTCCCTACTCCTAAATCCCTCACTATCGCATACTTACCAGGTCGCGCTTACACATTCCCCTTGTCGGTCTTCCGGCTGTCGGGATTCCAGGGTGCCGGTCAACTGCGTTGTCGGTCCTTTCGCGTTCCTCTTCCGCGTGTCGGCGAATCGGCGTTTCGGTAAATAGTAGGGGACCCATATATATATATATATATATATATATATATATATATATATATATATATACCTAAAATGTTATAACCAACAGCTCATCAAGTGTCACTGAAGACATTATGAAATGCTAAAAACACAGGAAAACAACATAACCCAAAGGTCAGCCTTTCAGGTCTTAATAGTAATGTTGTACCTCTTAGGTTCATATTCTCTTTGATCACTTAACTTTCAGCAAAATTTTGGAGGAAAAATCAACCAGTTTTTGTAAAATCAAGATGCCGATGTGTCAGCAGCTCTGCTTAGAACTGAATTTGTATTCTGCTACATGTATTGTTCCTATCTATCTATCTATCTATCTATCTATCTATCTATCTATCTATCTATCTGCCTATCTATCTATTCATCTGTCTTTCTTTCTACCTTTTTTTAACAAAACAGTTGTTTGCCTTGTAGAAAACTTAGCTCAATCTAATATTCCAGTAGTTTGGAAAATGTGTTTCATAATCATTTACTAATTTATCTGATTTCAATCAGAAAAACGAGAAGCTGTTAAGAACACTGCAACGTTCCACCAGCAGTCTTTCATAACCATTTCAGTTGCTATTGCAAGGGAGCATGTCAAAGGACCAAAGTTAATTTGGATGATAAACTAATAATGAAATCCTCCTTACTGTATCCTTTTGTGAGTAATCACTCCACTGGAAGTCATGACCTAATCCCCAAGTAGTATGGTCTTAAGAGTTGGTTGCAAGTTGTTCTTTCAGTAACAGATGGATGAAGGGAACCACTGTTTGGATAAAATAATTTAAGTTATCTGTACCCTTATAGAAAACAGGATCCCCTAGTACATAAATACTAGTAGAGATATTATCTGAAGGCTGCTATCATAGAGAATTGTTTCCCTTTGGAAATTAAGGAATGCTGAAAGTGAGATAAGACTACAAGCTCCTTACAAGGGTCATTCCATAGTTACTCATCAAGTCACATGAACAGGGAATGCAGAAAAGAGTAAATATTTTTTTACCCATTTAGCAACCGTAAATAAATAAATGGCCACCATTATGCCAGATAAAAGGAGCCTACAAAGCAGTGCAGAGCCGATGCTGATACTGTTTAACTTCATCTGAGTGGGGGTTCATGACTGGGTTGTGAAACTAGAAAATAAAACTACAGAGAGCTGTAGGTCCATATAAAGCAGCAGTGTAAATATTTACCTCAACCATACTTGCCTGTAAATGTAGATGATTAAAAAGTAGAAGGCTATAATCTAATGTAAGGCTCCTATGTAATATTCTGTTGGTGTCAGACTTACAATTAAAATAGGAAAGAAGAAGTATATTCTGGTCTCCTTCATGTGGGAACAACTATAGCCCATCATTGGTGTAACTATAAGCTAGTTGCCCTTATTACATCCCTGCAATGATATAGTCAGGCCAAACAAATTAGCACTCAGGCTTGGAATCAACAAAATGATAAACACAGCAAATAACAGGGACATTGATATACTCCACAAATTTCATTCATGTGATACAACATTCTACCCATTAGCTGTAGCATTTTATTTTGTTAATCGAGGTAGAACGTTGATCTCCATGGACCTTTTTCAGGCTTAACCTTGGAGTGTTACCTAGTTAAGTGACTTGCTCTGACTCACGCAGGCAGTAGCGTCATGGGAAATCAAACCCTGGACTACAGGAAGCAACTCAGTAACAGGATCTTAATTCTCTGAAAACTGGCAGTACAATATTGACTTCATAAACAGTATGTAAGTATTAGCTATGGTGTTTCGTTGTTGTCTAAATTTAGGTAAACTGCTCTAATTTCTTTGTTTACGTTTTTGAGTTAGGAAAATCATTTTTATTGCAGTGTATAATTGAGAATAATGACATTCAAGTCAGCACACAGAAGATGGAGATATCAGCAAGAGAAAATGCCAAAAAAGCAAAGGATTTGTACTGACCCAGAATACTAAAAGAACTTTTCAATACTAAATATAGTCAATTAATCCAGGACAGTGTAAGCCTAAAGGGAGTTTCAGCAGCAGTGAAAAATGAAGTTGGCAGTGACTTCCTGATGTCCTGCACAAATATAACCCTGAAATTATGCAGGCAGAAGTCTCAATGCCATATCTTATCCAGAGCATTCAGTACTAAGCAATGAATCCAGCACTTGTTTAAAACATGCTGTCACCATTCTGGCTGGAAAGTATTGTGCCTTGTAATAACTAATTAACAAAAGTAATGTGTGTGTGTGTGTGTGTGTGTGTGTGTGTGTGTGTGTGTGTGTGTGTGTGTGTGTGTGTGTGTGTGTGTGTGTGTGTGTGTTTGTCTATATAGACACACCCATTTTGAATGAATAATGACTAATATCCAGCCTTGCTTAAGTACTCTTTTCAATTTAAACATTTACAGGTCAAATATTACTGTATACCCACGGTGGTGGAGCTGCAGTAGCATTGTCGCCTCACAGTAAGATGCTGTCCGGTTCGATTCTCAGCTAGAGCGTCTTCTGCGTGGAGACATGCGCGAATGGGCGTACCTTCGTTGAAGGTTGTGCGTCAGGGCTGGTAACTCAGCACGTAAAAATCAACTACCAATCATTAGCGGACCGGAGTTCCACTGTGGCGACCCCTAATCGGGAAAAGCCAAAAGACACAACAACAACAGGTCAAATATTACTGTATAGGACAAAAAATGGTTTGGCTTTGACGAGATCAGAAAAAAGAGTTGAGACCCCATAGGTGGGCTTAGTAATAATGATTTATTTTACAATTATTTTGCTGCAGGTAATACCATTAAGAAAAGGAATAGATCAATCTTTGAAGAAAATTTTACCTGTTCTTATCTATTCCATTTAGACTAGTGAGCTGTGATAGTTATAACCGTATCGCTATGTCAGTTCTGTGCACCATAAAGTGCTGTCTTCATTACATTTGAGATTCTGTATGTGTGTGAAGCAAACCGCAACATTATGCGAGGCAGTTTTCCATATCTAACTCATATATGTGAAAATGTTTTTCCATGTCCAATATTTCTTTGCCTTTAAATTTCCATCGGCTCTGCTGAATAAGACAAACTTATTTTATTACAATTTCAGTCTTTTATTATTCCTTCTGTCATTCAATGTTTTGCAATAACCCATTGCCCATTAAATAATACTTCTTGGTATATGCAAACTGTATTTTATCCCCAAAGTATCTTCAACCCTGTATACAAATTACAAACTATCCCCATTGTATCTGCAATTTGATGAGATTGTTTTCATCTGTCTCCTACATAGGAAATAAAGGTTAACAGCAACAGAATGCTTCTTTTCATGGTATGAAGTTCAAATCAGATCAAGAGCATATCAGATGGAAGATCAAATGCTTCAGACTACAAGAATTCCCTCCAGCAGTCTTGATATAACTTTTATTGCTAACTTTTATTGATTATGTAAGTAAATGCATAATAAGAGCTGGAGGTGTGCTTACCACTTTTAAACAATACTGAATGGACTTGCTGTTTTCAGTAATGCTATGGTAATAAAAAAGTTCCAGGGTAGTAAGCAGTACACTTACCATCTCCCTACAACAGAATGTTTTAGTTTATTGTTTTGTCTTATTTCATTTCTACTCTTTGTATTGGTCTATATTAAATCACCAAAAGCTTATAAAAGCGAACGCTGATTCATCAACCCCATGTAAGAGAAAGCTTACAATCTCAAACACTCAGAACAGTGATTTTTTTTCTCAGGGAAAAAAAATTGCTGTTCTGAGAAACACACACACAACACACGCACACCATAAACTATTTCTTATGTGGGGGGCTGTGCCCCCCACAACCCCCCTACTTAAATATACCAACTCCAAGACCGCACTACAGTAATGAAGAAGGGAAACTACTGAAGGCAGACAAGCGATTTCTCTCCCGGGGAAAGAAATCACTTATATGCCACTTCTGTATTTTGCCATTTCGCGCTATAAAGTTCGATCAAGACGCATTCGAGAGAATGTGTCTTCGATCAGCTAATAAGGAACACTTTATATTACTCTTTTGGGGAAGAACTGAAAGAAAATAATATATAAAGTGCAGTGCAATCCAGTAGGACTATTTATTTTCTAAGTGACTTTCTGATCTTGTCAACTGCATTAAATTTAGGGCACCACACTAGTGTGAAAGTAAAAGTAAAAGCAAGCCTTTTTCCAGATTATGGCAACAGCGGGGTAACTCTGTATGGCTTACAATTCTGTCTGTATTACAAAAAATGACATGTAGAATGAACCAATCTATGCAGCTCAGTAAGATTTAATTTCCAAAGGCAACTGACTTCCATTTCAGTCAATCAGGTCAGGCTATGTCTCTGAGGTGATAAGGCATGAAAAAGACTTTAACTAGAGGATAGCTTAAAGTACAAGCATGGTTTGTATTCAAGCATTGTACTTAAATTCAGATTGTCTTTCTGTCTGATGGTCATAAATATACTATTCATATGAGACCTCTTTTGAGAACATCCGTAAATGCTGAATATGTTCGTTGCTCTTTCATCTCCTGGTTCCAGTTAGCAAAATGGATATGGTATGAGATTTTTCGACTGATAATGTGGATGATGCAATCATCCCTCATGAAGAACTGCACTGTCTCTTCCTGTTGCAAAAATAGTATGAAGGAGTTTGACCGCAGCAGGCTAAATGAGTTTATTCAGTAAGAACATGAAGGAGATGGTCTTCAGAAAGAAAAATGATGAAACAGTAGCCATGGTCTAAACTCATTTATAATACAAACACCCACAGTACTTGGAGGCTTGTTTAGCCCTTCTAAACATTCATTGCATCTTACAACAGTTATGTTAAGGAAAAAGTGGCTTGGCCTACTATTTGCATTGCGGTCCAGTGTTTAGTAATTGATATAATATGTTCTGCATTGTGTTCCAGTGTTTAGTAATTGATATAATCTGTTCTACATGACAAGCTCAGGAACACTTCAACTCAAATTCTGTAGTTGCATATTAGATGATAGTAGACCAAAATAATTATCCATAAGATGCCTAGTTTTAATCTTAAGGTCTGATTCTCACATTAGGATCTGGACAGAACAATATATATATATATATATATATATATATATATATATATATATATACGCATATACATATATATATATATATATATATATATATATATATATATATATATACGCATATACATATATATATATATATATATATATATATATATATATATATAGTAGTATAGTGCTAATCAGTACAACACTGACTCATTAGATAATGACTTGATGACTGGAAGCTACAAACTACACAGTCATATCATGTGCACTCCAGAAATGGAGGACAACAACATTATTTAACTAAAACATGTCTGAATCACATTCAGAACTTTTTTTCCTTAGAAGGTCTCTTAGTCATTATAAGAAATTGCAATACAGGGGTAAAGCACTGACGCAACAGACAGGATAGCATGTCGGAGACTTTCCCCAACAAAATTCTTCCTCATTATTTGGTCACACATGCCAGATTTGCACACTTGCTTCTGCAGTCTCCCAAGACTCATTGTAGAATCCTCTCTATTTGATTTTACTTTCATCTTCTCATTCTTATATCATGTGTAGAGAAGACAGGCGACAGGAATAGTTTCATGCATGCAGAAAATAGGAGTGAAAATGTAAACAGGATTATTTTCACATTTGCAGTCTGAAATGTGTTTATACATTAAACTATTTTCTAGACAAGTAAATTTATATTGCCTGAAGAGATGCACATGTTAAAGTATATGACTCATATGTTATTGACTATTGCATTTGGAAATACAATACCATTTTCTTACACTCATTGGTGATTAAGCATTTGATTTTTTTTTCAAATTCATTAGAATCTGTTCCTAAGATTGGTTGCTGTGTTATCAGCATGAACTAGGATTTTTACACGTGATTATGTTTGTTGCATAAAAGAATAGCTGGTTTAACCTATGTGAAAAAAAATCTGATGTCCCTTTTCTTCAGTAGTCAAGTTGAATGCTTAATGTGTATTTAATTTCTAGCTGTTGGCAGATGCTTATGACTGTCCCCGGGATTCATGAACCTTGCGCCAGCATAGCGTCGGCGTTATAACGCCAAATATGGCTGCTTAGCGATTCAGGTATGAATGAATCCCACGTGCACTACCGGCGTGCGCCGGACCGTCTCCGCCCCGGCGTAGGTATGCAAAACACACTGTGTGCGGTATTGCACCATGCAAATGAGGGCAAATAGCGATCCACGGTGGCGCGAGGCGTAAGCGTAAAGAACGGCAATGTAAACCAAAAAAAACGGTTTACATTTACCCAAACATACCGGAGGAGTAACGGAAGGCTGTCAAAGTCAGGTATCATATAGGTGCAATATGCCAATGTGGAAAGGCACCGAGAATGTCCCAAGAAAATATGCACAAAATGTACAAAATGACATAAATGGCACGTACGTAGAAAGAACAGCAGACCCCCGGGATATGTGCACAGAAGTTGCAAAGCAATGAAATAATATGACAATGTCCCAAAGAGCAGTAGAACACAAATCAGCTGCACAGCCACCACACACCATAGTATGTATGTAAAGCTGCAACCCCAGCGCAATGGTTGTCAAGGAGTGGTGGCGGTGTCCGGCGCCGTAACCATGTATTAGTAGTCAATTCCATGCAAATGAGGCAGATAATAGTGAATCGCAAAACGGCGGCGTAAGGATGGAGCAAGCGGCTAGGCGGTACTACACCGAGGAGTGGCCTACACGAGATACATGTCAACCACAGAGGGGTGTGCCACTGTAGGAGGAAGGATATTGGATGTCAGCAAATCTGGGCTGTACAATGCACATCACAGCATCAGGACTGGCGTGTTAGGAAATAGATGTGCTGAGAGTACATAATGCGCGTACAAATGCATGTGCACGAGTATGACTACGTTCCCTAAACCAGTCATGTGACGGCCTCACCGTCAACAACCACGGATATAGGAAGGTAATGCGGAGAATACGAGGAAATGCGGAAGCAGTGTAAATGGATCCGTAATGAGCAATTAACACCAATCAATGCAGGAAGGGCAAACACCGGCAGCTGAGAACTCTGCATGCAGACTCCTGCATAACGGGAAAGGGGAGGCATATGAGTGCAAAGATAGTAGGGGATGTAGTAGAAATGCAAAGAGCAAAGAACCGAAATAGCACAGCCAAGTACAGAGGTAGCATAACTGCAGCTGCAGATAAAATGCATCATATGCCATGTGCCTGCAGGATGCAGTAATGTAAGATGCAAGGCGAAGGCAATGCAGGCAACTGTAATGTAACACTACAGGCAGTACCGTTGCAGTTGCAACCGTAAAACCACGGAAATAATCCATGGATACGGCCGCAGACACACCCAATGACTTCACGGGTATACAGCACAACAGTAATAAATGTGAATGCGCACAACACACAGCGATTTCCCAAACGCCGCACCGTGGGGTGTAAACAGACGGGAAACTTTTAACATGTATATGCTGGGTGCCGCCGTGGCCGTGATGCATAGGTATGTGGCAGAGACAGACGGAGTTGCGGAGGGTGGTGCCGACAACTACCGTAGGCCTCACAGGAGAAGGAGAGTGTTCAGACCAAGGGTGACCTACCAGGGCTGCGAGACCTGGAGATAGTAGAGCTACAGGGTGGACAGGGACACGTTACAGCAAATAGTGGAGCTGTGCCGGCCGCCTGAGAACAAGAGACAACAGAGGGAGCCCATCCCAGTGGACACAAAGGTATGTGTGAGCTTGCGAATACTGGCTACAGGTACCTTTCAAAGGCCCACCGGGACATAATGGGCATCTCACAGGCATCAGCATCCAGGGTACTACACCAGTTCCTGGATGCCATGTTACCACATGCCCATGAGCACATAAAGTTCCCCACATCTCAGGAGGAGTTGGCTAGCAATATGCGCCGCTTCCACCGTGTGGCACAATACCGGAGGTCCTGGGTGCGATAGACTGTACGCACATAGAAATCAAGTCACCACCTGGGGAGCAGGGTAGACGCTACATAAACCGCAAGGGATACCCCTCCATCAATTGCCAGGTCGTGCAATGCGCAGGGCATTATCATGGATGTGTGTGCTGGCAGCCCTGGAAGCTACCACGACTCCCATATCTGGCATGCCTCACAGCTGTATCAGGTATTCGCCAGTGTGGACATCACACAAGGTCACCTTGTGGGGGATGCTGGCTACGCACTGGAGCCGTGGTTGATGACACCCATCAGAAATGCACACACACACATGCAAGAACGCCATAATGAGGCACACGCACAAACGAGAATAATCATAGAGCGTGTGTTCGGGATGTTGAAATCACGGTTCCGGTGCTTGGATACATCCGGTGGAGCCTTGCAGTACTCTCCAGGCACAAGTGCCCACATATTCATAGTATGTTGTATGCTACACAATATGATTCTGCGGAAACAGCTGCTGCAGGGACATAATGCCGGAGGGCCACCAAGCCCGCCACAACTGCCAGGGCAAGCACAGGCACAGGGCGTTTGGCGCCACGGACACACTGAGCCAGCCCCAGTAGGTAGACAGAGGCGTACCCAATATGCCTACGCCCTGGCAAAGAGGGAACGCATAGCACATACTTTGACAGTGTAGGCCCCATGGACTGACACCTCCTGACCTGCACACACAGTAAAATGGACGCCACACAAACATGTCCGCCCGTAATGTGTACCGTATGTGCGGACGTATGTGTGACTCCAACAAAGGCACCGCCCAAACACTGCACACCCAATAGCCAGCAGAGCATGGAACGCCAACACCTCAACGCACGCCGGTTCAACAGCACACGGCGTAGCCATATGCTGCCACTATCGCCGCAAGTCGACCACACATGTACGCATGTGCATACACAGATACGGAAATACATATCAGTACACATGTAGAAATATATGTACGCATACACAGATAGAAAGTACAACAGGGTAATATGGAACCCAGGGATGCAAGTTCACAGATAAGTAAGACACGAAATCACCACATATTAAACATAGTGACCGACAACCCGATCATCCTGGAGGGTGGGCAGGGCAGGTAACGCCAGCCATGGAAATGTTAACCTGCATCAATACATATCCACGTGTCGGGATGGTCACCAGTCCACGGTACAGTAACGGGATATGTGTAGGGTTACCACCTGTCCCACGTTGTGAGGGACAGTCCCCCTTTGGGCAGTTGTGTCCTGCAAAAACATTGACAAAATGGCAAATGTCCTGAGATTGTAGGACAAAACCATTTCCCATAATTACTTTATTAGTTGCATAAAACAGTTATTTTGTAGAAGAAACATCTAAATATGATAATAAACAGAATAAGCAACTGTAATGCTACAGCTTTGTATTCTGTCAAAAAAGTGAATCGCTGTCCTTTGTACTGGCCGTGGGTATGTGTTGGCATGCAAAATCTGACGTTTCTACTAAAAATGTCCCACTTTGGCCATTTGAAAAGGTGGCAACCCTACATATGTGCGTGTCATATCCATAGGATATGAGTGCGGAGATACACGCTGCCACCGGCGATGCGGCCAACGTAGGTATTGTGTTCAACCGTCGGTGCGAAAGCGGAAAGCATACCAGTGAAGTGTACGACATTATGAGGAACGTACCTCATTTGGGGTGTAAAACAGTTCATGTTCCTCGCAGTTCCTCCAAGTCCCACATTGAAAATGTCTCTCAAACATCCATTGTTGGGAATGTATATAAATGACATCCTGGTAAATAGAATGTACTCATAGTAAGTCAGTAAAGGTTCTTCACTGTAAGTAAATCAGCATATTATAATCAACCTATGACCTACTTAGCTGAAGTTGTCACTATGCCATTACTATGTGTTCCACATTATGCCCATTTGTTTCACATTACTACTGTGTGTGTTCCCCACTCTGGAAATAGAAGGTTGACAGCCATGGCGGCAATATGTGTATGTGTGAGGTGAGGTTGTCGTGTGTTCCGCTGTGTGTGTGTAATGTGTGTGCCAGTGTAAACTGTGTATGTAGATGACATGTCACAGGCGGAGTGTAATAACAGGCGTAGGCATACAGTACAGGAACCATAGGCGTATGTACAGCAGTACCCACAAAGTAGTACTGACATCTCCTCAGTGGCTATGCATGTGGCGACGTAAAATGATGCAAAGCGCAAATGTCCCAAAGTGTACCACAGGGCCATAGCAAACAGGAGATGCAAAGGACGCATGTACAAACCATGACCGTAGGTATGGCGGCCATAACGTAGACTCCACACGGTCCGTCGGCAACGTTACACAGCATCAGGCATGTACGGCGAAAATACGAATGTGCTATCCCGGCACCGATCGTGAACACTTACGGTCCGGTAAATACCGCGGTGTGTTCCACGACCGTGACGTAAGCAAGCGGCACACGAATAGGAGGCTACCGGTAGCATACAGTCCGCCCCAAGTATAGGACCACATTCACCGTAACTATCAGCGACAAAATGCCAATGGATAGTAGGCACGGACGAACATCCGCAGATATATAACCGATGTGAAGGAGGAATACGTGCAGGAAGCACACATGCAGGCGATACCGACAGCAGACGACATCAACAAAACAAACATTCCCGGAACAACAGACAGGTAACCCGCAGCTCCCCAAGCAGGGATGGAGCACACACACAAGCATATCTGGTATGTATAAATGCAAGACTCACACCCGTACCCGTCACCCACATCCGCAGATATACCCCATTGCACATATCAAAGGGATAACAGCTAAAACCGTAGCAAACACATACAGGCAGTGAATGACAGCGGCATACCCACAACAAGCTCCTGGGAAACACTAGCAGCGGCTGATGCATCCATGCATTCGCTATGTACAGGAAAATAACAGCCATGTAACACATCTGAATGCACAACGCCATCGACAGATGCCGCCAGGACACGGGGACCCACATGTCGAACACAATACCATACCCAACACACACAATCCACGGCTAACACCACAGCGAAATGTACCCGACACCACACACAGCGGATGCAGTCACACAAACATGATACAATACATAACATCCTCACGAAGGTATTGCAAATAACCAACGGCCACACGAGGAAAGAACCATGGCCTAGTGCCGACGCCAGAACGAACGAAAGGAAGGGGGATCACCGCTGATATGCGCATAAGTACACACCGAGGAACAGCTATTGGCCTGATTAACCCACATGCCTCAGGCGACGACGAATATAAGGAAGACTCCCTGGATATTCAAACCGTATGTTCATACCGAACTAATACAAATAGAGAAAGAGAAACAAGAGAAACAAGGGAATAGAGACGAACTCAGAACAAAAGGCCGGAAAGGTATGTCGAACCCACGACATGTACTGGTGTGTAATGCACGATACGTATGACGAATCTGTACAGTATGTGAACGGTGTGTGTAGGTAAAGATACCTGTCCATCAGGCAGAGAGAGGCGAAGGTTGGATATGTAATGCTAAAACGCGCAGCATACCAACGACTGTGGACAACGTGTGC
The DNA here is from genome assembly GCF_019279795.1 of Protopterus annectens. Taxonomy (NCBI): domain Eukaryota; kingdom Metazoa; phylum Chordata; order Ceratodontiformes; family Protopteridae; genus Protopterus; species Protopterus annectens. The sequence goes on along the minus strand of NC_056747.1, from coordinate 1,064,851,390 downwards.
ACAGCAGTGGGACAACATGTAAACACCCGGGATAACCCCAGGTCCGGCTTGCCACCCTTTCAAAAGGCCAAAGTGGGAAATCGTCGGGACACACATCAGATGTTACAGGTGGACACATACCCATGGTCAGTACAAAGGTTAGAACTCTACTCTTTGCATAAAGAAAAGTGTAGTCTTGTAGCAGTTCAGTTGCTTATTGTGTGTCTTGTAACAGTTAGGAATGTACATACATAAATAAGTATGTTATGCAACTCTTACATAAGAATGGGATATAGTGATGTCCCACAATCTCAGGACATTTGCCATTTGTGATACATTTTGTCAGGACACAACTGCCCAAGGAGGGACTGTCCCTTGCAAAGTGGCACAGGTGGTAACCCTACCCCAGGTCTGCCATAGGGGTTGCAAACACAGAACAATGCCACCACCCACGCCGATGCTGGCAGTGGATATCCAACAATGAAGTGCCACAGCAGGATAGGACATTTATGTATAGTGTCACAGCACACATGTGCATGGGCATATACCGTCGATGTCATACGGAATGTGCGCACGACGTGCACCTATCCCACGCAGGGGCGACTATGTCAATTATGTGTAATGCAAAGCTGTCATGATGGATATGTTCACAAATCATAGACAGTATCACAGGCATAGCATGCATGATGGAGCGATGGCCTAATGTTATATACATACACAAGATATGTATGGCCTGCACATATGGGACAATGTAGTAGCAGAATAGGTACCCGAAATGGAGGTAACAGCAAGTGACCATGTCCAAACATTCCATAGCAGGTGCAATGTGTGCCACAATGATGTCCAGCAGGGCCGTGTGTAAACACATGTGCAATGTACACAGTACTGACACCCCCCCCCATGGTAGTGTCCACTGAACGGCAGAACTGGATGTCAACTGTCATGTCTATACAGTACGTCCGCTGTGGTGGTACCATAGGTCTGTGTCACCCTACCAGCAAGGCAGCTATCACATGACTAGTGACACAGTGTGCCCCTGTGGGATGTGCACAGGACCTATGTCCCACAGCATGGTGTGTGTCCAGTCTGTGGATGTCACACAGACGCCCGGGCTGAGCAATGTGGCATGTGTGCACACATGCAGGACTGCTCCTCCCCCCCTGCCCACTGCAAATGCCATGTAGGAGTACTACATGCATCAGTACTGCGGAGAACATGGCCCATGGCAGAGTACATTACACCCCTGTGTTAGTGGCATGCAGGCGAGCACAGATGTGTTACATGACTGTCATTTGCATATGTAAACTGTCTGAGCCGGGTAGAGAGCACAGCATGACTATACTGAGACATGTAACGTTGTATCCATTGTGTAAGGTACACCACACATGTGTTATTGTAACACGGCCTGCGTGTACATGTGTGTATGGCACAGGTACAAGGGCACCCAAGGTATCAGCTAGACATACGGTCCAGAAATGTGTAGTCCTGCACATGTGTACCCACGCCATGGTGTAATATGGCAACCACAGCACCATGTGGGCCATGTGTGTGTACATCAACCATGTACAACGTGATATGCCTGTATAGGGACAGTATCCATGTGATACACACCGCATGACTGTCAGTATGCAAAGGTGATGTGTATGCACTATGTGTGATGTAACTGATGCAATGATATCTACATGATATATCTGCCACACTGACACCTGTATGGGTGTCAGCAACATGAGTAGGATGAGCTAGAATGCTGCCAGGTATGTAGAAGTGGTATATGTAGGCATGTACAGTACTGTGTGACAGCAGGTAGTGTATGCAAATACTGAGCATGAGGGGCCACATGTCTGAGGAACATGCAATGCCACACGTCCCTGAAATGTTGTAGTTAGCATGATATGCCTGCACCACTGTGTGAACTGTACAGAAGGCACATGGTGTAACATGCCGATACATAGGGTACGATGTGATGCTGGATGTGTACACTGTCAATAGCATAAAGTGGAATGGTGCTGAAGGGCAAAGAGCGGATCATGTCTGATGTGATACCCTCTGTACCACCCCAACCACCCATGCAATAATATGACAGGTGGCCAGCATGGGATGTGGTGTGCTGTGGCGCACAGAAGCCCAACAAGGGTGCCAGGAAAGGCATGCAGGTAGTCAATGAGTGTGTGAAGCATGTATGTCAAGATGTGGCCCAGTGCCATACTGAATGGCCCAGTCATGGGTGTAGAGATGCAGCCCCATACGTGCAATGCAGTACCATCCATGTGTAGTGTGATAGATGTGGTAGTGTGGTGGTCAGGGTGCACAACGTACATGAATGGGCTAGCAGTCACTGACGTGTGCTGCTGCAGAGACATGTAACAGCCAGGTTGGCGGGATACAACAACTACGGCGGTTGGACGTGACATTGGGACTGTGTTCCCAGACATAACATGTGCATGGCAGTACTATGTATGTGTCCACAGGGTTAATACAATGTCCAGCCAAGGATTGGAACCCTGTAGTGAGTGAGAGTGTGCATTGTTGGTAGGTACCCCATTGGCAGGCAGGATGCCAGCAACATCTGTGTCGTCAATGCCTGCATGACCGTGGTATGCTGCATTGAATGTGGATGTAGTCAAACAGCAGAAACATACCACCACACTGCGTGAGGGCCCACACTGCAATGTCTGGCAGTCATGTGTAGGTAGCTAGCTGTGGAGTATGTCATGCACCAGCAGGACACACCATGACTGTCAAGTGACACACAACACACAGGTGAACATAACTACCGTGCAACAGCCTGCACATGTGCCCATACAGCACGTGTGCATGGAACAGGAATACCACTGTGGCGTCTGTGAAAAGGCCAGCACCACCATGTCTCAGTGTGGAATAGCATGGTCCCTACCAGTGTGTAAATGTAGCAGAAGTGCACTGTGATCACTGTTGGCATAGGCACATAGACTGTCCATCGGACGGGGTGCCATGCCCTCAACTACCTCTGTCAGTGGATGTCAGTAATACCGGCTGTAGTGTGCATGTACCATGCATGCTGCTATGGTTGTGTGTTTAGGGTGTGGCTAGCAGGGATGGTAAGCATGGATGTTCAGCAAACAGAGGGGGGAGGTGTGTAGGCCTAGCATACAGACACATGGAGGTTTGGTGCATGCTGAGGGTAGTGTAGGTATGGTATGTGTCGTGTAATGTGTCACCCAGCTATGCGTACTGCATGGCCAAGCATGTGGGTACATGGGAGTCCATACTAGGGAAGGGCGTGTTGCTGGCAATACATAGCAGTAGCAACTGTCCTAGGTGCAATGTACAGTATGCCAACCCGACTGGCATGTAACCTGTGGTGTACAGTGTCTTCACTGTCGCGTGTCACAATGTGCGTAGCGGCCACGAACATGGGTATCTGAACATGGACTACCTATGATGCAATGTGTCATGGGAAAATACAGTATGTGTGTAAATCATGGTGTGGTGTGGGAACCACCCACCCGTGTGTGTTGCAGTCCAGGTATGTGCCTGGGAGGTATGATCTGTGTACAATCTGGACTGGCAGGTGTGCCATGTAGGGCATGGAGGCAGGTCCCAGGCACTGCAGATAAATGACATGTGTGCTGTACTGTGTGTGCAGTGCTAGTGTACAGCACAGTGGAGGGTGTAAGCATTGTCACACATCACTGCATGCTGTGCCTACCTGTGACAGCCCTGCCGGAGACAGACATGTGACACCGCTGCACAGGCAGCATAGCATGTGAAGATGTACATGTGGGCTGCACACCTTAGCCAGATGTCCACACGTCATGTGTGCCACGGTAGTGTGGTTGAACACGACTATCAGACTGGACAAACAGCACATGCCTGCATAACAACAGTATGACCATAGTCAACAGTCCCAGTGACAGAGTAGGCCAATGTAGACTATCCCTGCATGCAGACCACTGGCAAATGGACACCTGGCTAGACACACACCTGGATGGTTAATTCACCATTGAGCCATCACATGTCCACGTCCATGTGGGCCGTACAATGTCATCACAGGGTGGTCACAATAGCAGGTGGCAAGGCAGACACGGTGTACCAGGTGATGTGTCATGTGTGCATATGTCGACTAGCACAGCCGTTCACATGTCTGCAACATACTGGTGCACGATGTATACTGTTACATGATGAATGGAACTGCACTGTCACCCACTACAGGGCCAGCTGGCACAGGTGTGGTGTGACTGGTGTAACCCATGTTTGCACAGGATACACACTGCTGTTGTAGGCAGCCATGCTGGTGGCCACCAGTGATATATGCAGTGGTCATACAAACATACCGTACACAGTGTTCAGGCAGGAATGTCAATTGTCGTGGACGATGTGCTGCTATGTGAATGTGGGTGTTTGTTGTGAATGTCACACATCCAGAAGACACCATCTGGTGCAGTCATGGTTGTCAACACCAGTACACACATCCACAGCAGTCAGAACCCAGTCCTGACAATGTGTGACAGTCACCCTTGTACCGTGTGACATATGTGCACATGGCGGAACACCTCCCACTGTCATCTAAGCTGGCTACATGATGGCGGAATGTGCTGTAGAAATGTACAATGCTGGTAGCCCAATGAAGTACCTGGAATCAGACACAGTACACTATGTCAGCCATGTAAACCATGCACAACAATGACTGCCCAACAGACACAAACAATGCATTGACACATGGAACATGTGCTCATGACAACCCCCACTGAGGTATGTTGCACATATAGATGTACAATTGTCATCTATGGCCATAGCATGGATGCAGACACACATACTCCACAGGTAGTACCATGTGATGTAGGTAGGGGGCATTGCTTGTGTATATGTCACAGTAGATGTACACAGACATGTCCTGCATAGCCGTCATGTAGGGGTAGCTGTGGTATGTCACTACTGGACATGCCCATACAGATTACCATGTCCGGCAGGAGATGTGTTAGGTGTGTACCACATGTGACATGCTGACAACAATCTGCGATGTGTATGGCTGCCGGTGTACCTGTGTGACAATGTCTGTGATGGGTGCAAAGGCACATAGTATCGTATTGTATGCACACAAGCCCCACATAGCTGCATAGCCTGAACATACAGTACAAGGAGTGTGTGGGATGATAGCAACCCACAGGTGGAGATGGGTATGGACGGCGGCCCACAACCACATGTGTGTGTACGGTGTTCACGTCCACGACACATGAGCATCTGAGAGGCTAGCGTCACAGCTGTACAGGGTCGCATGTACATATGTTCAGCAACATCCCTGTATGTCCCACCACTGGCCTGTGGACCGATGGACAACAACCAAATGTGCAGATATGAGATGTGCACAGCACATCACAGATGCCTACCGTAGAACAGGCCTACCATGTAGACATGTGCACAGTAGGTCTGCGCCACCTGCAGTCAAACACGTTAGGTGCCAAACCACACCAATAGTCCAGGCAATGACACAGATGGGCGTGCATGCCTCTGTGTATGTATGTCTGTGAATGGCTCCAGCATAGCAATATAGCCGTGTCACCATTGTGAACAACAATATGAATGGGTTGTATGTGTGAGGGGTGCATCATATGTGTATGGTCAGATCGACGATACCATCAGTGGGCCTGCTATGTGAACATCCATGTCCCCATACATGGATACCTCTGCTGAGGCCAACACCACATTCACACAGGGAGGGATGGCGGTGTGTAGTGCAGCAGCAGACATGTGGGTGGCAGTGGGCAATGTATGTACACATATGTGTTACCCACATCAGTTCAGGCAGCTATCCATGTGCATGGGATAGCGGTGTGTACACATACAGCACTGTGTCGATCAACATCCCAGCACATAGCACCTGCCAGGGCTACAGTGTATGCATGGATGTGTGATACCTGCATGCATGCACCACACACCCTCAACAAGCAGCGTACAGCATACCTCGCTGGAGGACAGTGTCCACACCATGGTGATAAACATGTTGAATGTCCATATTCACACAGCTATGACAAAAGCAATGGACAGCCACCCTGCCAATACCGTCAGCCCCTGGGTGGGTCACACCCATTGCCATGTATGTGGCATACCCTGCCATATCATGCAGAGATGACCAGCAAGGCTGCATGAGCTATCACAGTCCCACATGGTGCAATGGACAAAAGGCACTCTCACTATCAACCATACACAGTAGTAATGTGGTGGTGATGCACCCTGTCATGTTACAGGTGCTGTGTGATGCTCTGCACAATGTGTGTGTGTACATGCTATGCATGGCCTTTCCTGCTAATGTGTCATGGTTACACATTGCTCCATGTCTATCACATGTAACACAGGTGAGCTGGGGCAAGTTGTCCAGCACCAGTACAGTGCTGTGTGGAAGTACATGGCACAACACATGCATGTGCAGGTGTCCATGTGTATGTGTACAGTGCCGCTGCTGACGTTCACAATGGACACAGACGTGATGTGTACTGACATATACACAGCGTACAGGTGAACAGTAGCACAGACGTCACATGGGGACTTATGCCAACTGATATGGACATAGGTGCAGCCAGGTACACATGTCCATGGCAGGCTAACATCTACATGGTGCGTGCACAGTGTGATGGGGTGGCACACAGATCTGATGTGACACCCAGTGCTCAATGGTGTGAAGCCACAACATCGGCTGTGTCACCACCACGATGCCCTTCACAGATCACTGTGCAGATGTCGTACATGTCATAGCAATGTATTCCCAACAGTATGCCAGCACAGCAGTGTGAATGTGACCTGCCACCATCATTATGTCTTCCAGATAATGCCACGTTCCCGGCTTCCACCATTTAGCCGACAGGAGGAGGAGGTCATCATACCATACCTCCACAGTAACTACAACGCCCTGTTTAGCCATGTGCCACAGCAGGCACAAGAACGGCAGGAGATGTGGGAGGAGTTGTGCAGGAGGGTGAACAGCGTGGGCGGAACCAACCGCAGCTACCAACAAATCCGCAGGCACTGCACAGACCTGATCCGGCATGCAAGACAGCGTGCCGCTGCAATCGCCAGGCAACAACGTGGGACAGGTGGTGGGCCACCAACACAGCCCCCACTCACAGCTATGGAGGAGCTCCTGGCCAGTCTGGGGACACCCACGGAACAACACGCAGAACCACTTGCGTCCATCGTGGAGGTGGGTGTCTCCCGAGCTATGAGCCTGGAGCCGCATGGTAAGTCAGTGTTGCATGTTTGTATGATAGGCGACGTGGGTGTGGGTGTCATAGTACAACACATGATATAGCAATACATGCCAGGTATATGGCCACACAAGATGCAAACCATTGTATGCTATGTTGTGTTAGCAGACATGTGCATAGCACATGCTACCACACACATGCATGATGTGTCATGCACAGTGCTGACCGTGGAGATAGTAATGGCTAATGTGTATACCTTTGTGTAATGCCTTTACAGGTACGATTGGCGTGTCGCAAGGACAAGGGTCTGTTGCAGGTAAGTCTGTTGCTAGTCAAACGCATGTTCTGCTGTATTGATATTCCCCATGTGTCTAGGCATGACATGCTCACCTGTGTGTGCCCCGTCACGGTATACAGCTCGCACCACCCGACATACACACCACCCATGTACAGTAGATACACCCGTTACCGTGAGAGTGGTATGACACCACACAACCTATTGGTGTGTTACGTGCATTCAGCTATGCATACAATGGTGTAGGTGTTACACAATGGCTGCATGTGTAGTATGCATTGGTATGCCACTGCAGTATGGACACAGTACCACAGAGTGAGCTGTGATCTGGCCAGAGCACAGGTGTTACCAATGTGACCCATGCCCCTGCATCGGGTGCACATCGCCAGACATGGCGCATGCCATGTCCCATGCACGTGGATGTCTGGCTGCAGCATTGTCACACCATGATATGACCTATGCACAACATAGCAGACATACACACTGTCAGCATATCCGTAGAATGTGACACGTCACACTAGTATGGGTGTATGTCACATGGGCCACCACAGGGCCGTGTGCACGATGTCTACCACACACAATTGTCAATGACTCAGACAGACAAGGCCATGGTTGATACCTACAGGCATGTTGCCACACAGCACATCCACAGTGGGTACTCACCATTGCACCCTGTACACACATAGTGGGTTCATCAATGTAGTGGACCCCCTGGACATCTGATGTAGTACACCAGTGACATGAAATTCCTCTCCACAGCTACTACAGGTGCCTCCAATGTCCACCATATATGTGCTGCTGAGCAGCTGAAGTGACTTACAGACATGGCAATGTAATGCGTCCAGGTCACGCATCGCACAGACACATAGCTGTGTCCTGCTACTGTGCAGTGGCACAGAGCCCGCACCACACACCGTACAGCTATGCACACAGCTCACAGCAAACGTACCTGCACAGACATCACTGTTACACATACATTGTATCTGTACACTGTACACATAACACTGCACCATGACAGCCATTGTGATGTGGTGCATGCGGTGGGACACCATCTTCACATGTCCACATGATACCGCACATGTTTGCGGTGTACATTACATAGTGTCGGCAGCCATGTGTACTCTCAACTCGCCCGCGGCCACACGGTGTATCACGCTGATGCATGCAAACTACCATGAATGTGTGTACTGCATGCCTACTAAATGACACCTGCCTGTTGTACTGTCCCCACCAGGGCAGTGTACATACTGCCACTATGAATGTCTGGTCTGCATTCACTGGTCTGTGTTGCATGAATGCTGCATGCCACCTGCATTATCACATGCATGCTGTGTGTGTGTGTGTGTGTGTGTGTGTGTGTGTGTGTGTGTGTGTGTGTGTGTGTGTGTGTGTGTGTGTGTGTGTGTGTGTCTGTATTGTAACCGATGGTATGTCTTTGTATTGACAGGTGCTGTAGGTGCGTTCCCCTCCTGCGGTCAATCTGATGCTAGTGTCCCCACAGATACTAGTGGTGATGAGCATGTGCATGAGGCACAGGCAGGGTCATCACAGGCAGAGTCTGTGCCACTGGAGAACATCACACATACGTCCCTTTCATCCCCGCACGGTTCAGATGCCGACACATACCCCAACACCGTTGCCCATAGATGACGGTCAGTCAGCGTCTGTTGTCCCCGAGCAGGAATGTGTGGTGGCTGCAGAAGGTGTGGGTACACACGATGTTGCCAGTGTAAGGACTGGTGCAGTGCCACACAGGCATGTGGCAGGTGCTGCCCGTAGGGGGAGCACCGCTAGACATACACCTGCCGTACAGGGTGCAGCAGCTGGTATAACCAGACGCATGTTCCAGACTGTAATGGCGGCACAGGCATGTGCCGAACGGCAGAACCAGGAAGGGCAGAGGCTGCAGAGGTCCGCAATCCGCACCTAAATGACAGCATCCAGGCATTGGCGAATGCACAACAGCATCTTGCCGATGTTCTGGATAGGAGATTGGGCGACATGGCTGGTCTCCTCGACCGAGGCTTGGCCATTCTTGAGCGTGCGCAGTCCGTGCAGGAACACCAGGTAGGGTGAGGCATAGGCGTGGGCGTGTGCCAGCAACACCACCTGCTGCAGGTCAGCGTGCGTGCCACCTCCCATGCCCACACAGACAGTGATGGTAGCAGTAGCACTGCAGCTGCTACTACACCATCCACACCAGGACAGAGCAGGCCACGTGGACGTGGCCCTGACGGCCCCGTCGTGGGCACGCTTCCAGCGGACATGTGACATCGGAGAGTGGACAGTCTGTACCTCCACCCGGTCGTGCCGTGCGACCCCAGGCAGGCGCTGGTCACTGGCCCGGCAGACACAGTGAGCCGTAACACCTGCACTGTACAGTCAGGGGCTGCCAAGCATACCCGTGTAGGCATCACAGATGACTGAACTGTGTACACACACACCCACACACAGCAGACACAACTGTAGGGCTCCACCACACCCACATGCAATCTACATAGTCATGCCCACTCAATGCACTGGCCCTTACACACACACATGATGTCATCCATTGGTACAGCCCATGCCTGTGGCACACATATCACCCTGTGCATATGATTAAGTCTCTGCCGCGTAACTGTGAGCCACACCATCAATGCACGGTTAAGCTAACATATTATGATGCACAGGGTGGACACGATAGTGAGAGGTGTATGTGATACCTGTGTCCGCATAGTACGTGATGTGTATGTTGTGGTGTGTGTGTATGGCTGGTGACAGGTGTGTATGTGATGTGGGTTGTGCACGGACATCATGCAGCAGACATACCATGCAGGACAGGTGCAGCATTCATTGATATGTGTACACAGTATGTGTGGTGGTTACATGTGTAGCACCATGTCGGTGCAGTTAACCCGTATGATACTGATGGTGTACTTGCACGTGCCTACTGGGAGCACTGTAATTAGTTCCCCACGTGTAGTCGTGGGGTACCCACAGGCATGTCTGGCAAAATCAGCATAGCACAGTTACCCACATCCAGCATGGACCCCTACATAGGTACATAGGCACATGAACGTAACAGGATATGTGCCCTACGACATGTGTGGACCTAGCATGACTGTGTGTGGCATCTAACACCCCTCAGGATGGGGATGCCATATCCATCAGTCCCCAGTCCCTGGTCTAGCAGTGACACACAGAGGTTGACTGGCTGTTAACTATCGTCACACATCCACACGTCATTAGCAGTCCTGGACAAAGGCAGTCAGGGCCTTTCCTTCACATGGCCTGGCACTCCTCCCCGTGTTGTAGGGGGTGTCTGGCCGTTACCCTGTTCCCCCAGCACGTCCCACTCATCTTTGAGTTGAGGTGTCTGACAGTCGCTTCTGTGCCCGTGTTTGCATGGGGCCTGGGAGGTGGAATGTGCCCATGTCACCCAGGTCAGACATGGCCGTGTATGTCAGGCACAGATCACCATGGAGCAGCTGTGCTGTGAAGATCCACAGCCGGTGTCCCCTTGGCCGTGCAGCTTGTGACACATGTCCTAGCACCGTCATCCCCGTCTTGTGGAACGTTTGCGGTCCTTCCGAGTGCTGCAGGCGTCAGGTTAGCTACAGGCCACATGTGCCATTGTACGCAGTCATTGCACTGGTGTGTGATGTGTACAGGGTACAATGAACACCCCTGATGTGGTTGCCATTCCATCCAGACCAGGAGGCCACAATGGAATGTCTTCACACCCACATTGCCATTGTGTGTGTTGACAGAGGTTGCCGACAGGTGTGGTAGCCATTTCCCTGAACATGTCCACCATCTTTAATGGCGTACCACCTACATGTGACATTGGGACGAACATGTCCTTCACACTGGGTAGGGCTGCACCTTCTCTGGCATTTAGTAGCAGGCCATGGCTCTGGCACCAGTCATCCATGTCTATGACGCCCTAGGTGGATGTTCGTGTAACATGGGGTGTTGGGTATGTTGGCCGGTGCGTAGTCATCTGCATACCTTGTCTGCTACAATCCCCCTATGATTGCATGCACATTGGAAGGTCGGATGCCATATGGCAGGGGGCACAGGAGTGAGCCCTGTGGGCCTCCACTGGGTCCAGATATGAGTGTGACAAGGCACCTTGAACACCAACCCTGTGTGGTGTGACCTCCAACCTGTCTGAGAAGCATCAGGTGACATATGTCCCCACATGTATGCTGGCGAGCCTTTCCATGGGTCCCATGTGTAGTGTGCTCTGAACGCTCCCACCAGGTCATGGTACTGTGTGCAAACCCACGTATCCCCATCAATGGCCTTGGTGACCACTCCAGACTGGACGAGCAGGTTCGGGAGGCAGGATCCGCCCTTGACTATGTAGTTGTGGGTATGTTCCGGTATTGGCTGTACACCGCTATCTGTAACCATGGCCACCTGTATGGACCTCCACACAGCTTTGCAGACAACACTTGTCAAGCGTATAGGGTGTGGCTGTTGACAGTCCATAGGAGCACTACCCTGGCATAGTGGGACCACAGATGCCATATGGCATCCATTGGGGACATAGCCCATAGTAAGGCTAACATGACACAGTGGCCGCATGTGTGGGCCGAGGGCCTCAAAGAGGATGGGTAGCACACAGCCAGGGACACCATCGGTGCCCATTGCTGACGTGTCAAACGCCATAGAGATATGGGATCACTCCAGGCCATATGACATGTTTGGGAGGATACACTCTGGTGGGATGGATATGTTCCCTGTTGGGGGGGGGATGTATGCATGGAACATGTCCTGTGGTATGCAGACAATGTCTGTGGGTGCAGTGACTGTTGTACCATTCTGGACCATTTCCAGGCAAGTCTGTGTGCCCCAACCATGTCCTTACCACAGTTAGGGAAGGCCCTGTGGTTGTCTCATGTGCCCTCTGCAGTACCACTCCCACGAGCGGACCTGGATGATGGTATGTGGGGCCGTATGGTGACGCCGGTATGAATGGGTGATGGTTTCCCTGGTACTGTCATTGCCCTGCCATGTAGTAGCTCCAACTGTTGATGTACAGGTAGTCAGTGGCTGCGGTCCACCACACCATGTGCCTACCTGTGGTGGACAAGGTCCTGATGTCATCATGTTTGCCTGTTGCAGACATGCATGTGGGTGGTCGGGAAGGCATTCGTTAGGCGTTTGCTGGTCTGGCCTCTGTTCAACATTGGCATGGAGGACTTGTAGGGTACCACACCGGTCGTATGATGTGTGTGGTTTTCTGTGGAGAGGTCATCACTGAGGTCCCCCATGCTGGTGTTGGTTACAGTGAGTGGATGACCAGTGGATCCACTATACGGTCTTGCATCACCATTGAGGGCTGTACATCCTGTGTGGGGCATATCCTCACCATGCGTGATGGGCAGAACTGTCAGACATCCCCCCCTAGTATGTATGGTGCATGGCTGTTTAACAGTGGCCAGGTGTGTGAACACCTGGGACTGCTGGCGTACTGTGCTGTGCCATGGGTAATGTTCCCAGGCTATGTATGGGTGGTTCATGTCACCCAATACGGTGCTGTTGTGAGAGCATGCCCACTCACCAGTGTCCTCAGGACATCTGTGAAGGTATCCTGTGTTTGGGAGGGTTGTCTGTAGCATGCAACAAACTGTAGGCCAGTCCTACACATGGTTAATTGCACCTAGATATTCCCCGCAGCAACGGCCACGTCTGTGGCATGACCGGGTTGCTGTTGTGTGGCCGGACACACAGGATGGTCCGCATTCCGCCACCCATGCCGTCGCACCATGTGTATGCATGTCTGATCTGTGCCGACTCTAAGTGTCTGAGCATGCCCAGTAGGCAGCTGTGTAGATAGACACACAGCACAGTGCACACCGCGGCCGTCTGCAGTTATACCCCGGGTGCATGCCTGTATCCCCTACGCAACGGCCACATCTGTGGCATGGCCAGGTTTCTGTTGTGTGGCTGGACACACACGACGGTCCACATTACGCCACCCATGCCGTCGCAACATGTGTATGCATGTCTGCCCTGTGCCGAGTCTAAGTGTCTGAGCATGCCCAGTATGCAGTGATGTACTGATCAGTAGTTACTTGTTATTCTCGACTGCAGCACTAACGTGTTAGTGTACGGTGACCTTGGGATGGTAACAGACTGCGTGACTGCGCACTCTGTCCGAACACCCGATCGGGCGCATTGCCTCTGCAAATGATACCACTCACGTAGGGGTATGCCTCCTGACAGCGCTCTGCTCAGTAAACTCGGTAGCGCGTTCTGTAAATGCTTCATACTGTAGTGTGTTCATGTAGATAGGCGTAGGTTCGTCCCCCGTCCCTTCCGTGTGTGTGTGTGTGTGTGTGTGTGTGTGTGTGTGTTTCCAGCTGCCTCTGCGACTGATTATGCTTTTAGATGCTCCGCAACACATGCCTTGGCTATTGCCAACTATTGTCTTGCGGGTGACGTCAGCAGCCTACAAGTATGCCTGTGACAGCGCTCTGTTTAGCAAACTCGGTAGCGCGTTCTGTAAATGCTTCATACAGTAGTGTGTTCATGTAGATAGTCGTAGGTTCGTCCCCCGTCCCTTCCGTGTGTGTGTGTCTCTGTGTGTGTGTGTGTTTCCAGCTGCCTCTGCGACTGATTATGCTTTTAGATGCTCCGCAACACATGCCTTGGCTATTGCCAACTATTGTCTTGCGGGTGACGTCAGCAGCCTACAAGTATGCCTGTGACAGTGCTCTGTTTAGCAAACTCGGTAGCGCGTTCTGTAAATGCTTCATACAGTAGTGTGTTCATGTAGATAGTCGTAGGTTCGTCCCCCGTCCCTTCCGTGTGTGTGTGTCTCTGTGTGTGTGTGTGTTTCCAGCTGCCTCTGCAACTGATTATGCTTTTAGACGCTCCGCAACACATGCCTTGGCTATTGCCAACTATTGTCTTGCGGGTGACGTCAGCAGCCTACAAGTATGCCTGTGACAGCGCTCTGTTTAGCAAACTCGGTAGCGTGTTCTGTAAATGCTTCATACAGTAGTGTGTTCATGTAGATAGTCGTAGGTTCGTCCCCGTCCCTTCCGTGTGTGTGTGTCTCTGTGTGTGTGTGTGTTTCCAGCTGCCTCTGCGACTGATTATGCTTTTAGACGCTCCGCAACACATGCCTTGGCTATTGCCAACTATTGTCTTGCGGGTGACGCCAGCAGCCTACAAGTATGCCTGTGACAGCGCTCTGTTTAGCAAACTCGGTAGCGCGTTCTGTAAATGCTTCATACAGTAGTGTGTTCATGTAGATAGTCGTAGGTTCGTCCCCTGTCCCTTCCGTGTGTGTGTCTCTGTGTGTGTGTGTGTTTCCAGCTGCCTCTGCGACTGATTATGCTTTTAGGCGCCCGCAACACATGCCTTGGCTATTGCCAACTATTGTCTTATGGTGACGCCAGCAGCCTACAAGTATGCCTGTGACAGCGCTCTGTTTAGCAAACTCGGTAGCGTTCTGTAAATGCTTCATACAGTAGTGTGTTCATGTAGATAGTCGTAGGTTCGTCCCCCGTCCCTTCCGTGTGTGTGTGTCTCTGTGTGTGTGTGTTTCCAGCTGCCTCTGTGACTGATTATGCTTTTAGACGCTCCGCAACACATGCCTTGGCTATTTCCAAATATTGTCTTGCGGGTGGCGTCAGCAGCCTACATGTATGCCTCTGACAGCGCTCACGTCAGTTAACTTGGTAGCGTTGTGTAAATGATTCATACTGTACTGAGTTCATGTAAATAGGCGTAGGTTCATCTCCCGTCCCTTCCGTGTGTGTGTGTGTTTCCGTTGCTTTCGACAATACAACTGAATAAGCAAATTGTTAAAGTGTTCACAATCAACAGTGTGATATTTAAAATCATGTTAAGACTCACATTGTTGATTGTGAACATTCTTAGACATAGCATATTTCCTGCACACGTTGTGGAAACAACGAAAACGTTGCATGTTTTAATGAACTGTTTAAATGTTACGAAGACTTGTGTTGTGTCGAACTACGGGGACTATTCTTGCTGCAGGTTGCCGGTTTGTTTGTGTTTCATAGTACAATATCATGTAATACGTGTGTTCATAGTATGCTTTCTGTGATGTTGACATGTGTGTGTTTCGTTAGTACGTCTCTGCTTTCTATGCTGTGGCTACATCTCCATTGCTCGCATAGAAAGTGACAAATGGAAGTGTAAGGGTGGACATTTAAAGCCTGGATACTTCCATGTTATGTGTAAGTCTCACGGGGCCAACGGGTGATAGCGCATACATGTCTATGAAGTACCTTTGGATACCATATGCGACCTGTCGTGGACGAAATGTTTATGTTGACTGTTCCATCTACCTATGTGTGACATGGTTTGTGGCCATAGGGTGCCAGCAAGTCTTCCCTGTTCATTGGGTGTTTGCCATGGTGTATTGACATCAATCCTATTAATTCACCGAAGGATGTATTTCTTTGGTGTCAACGCCATAGTTTGACCATCCTATGTCATTCCCAGCAGACGTGGAGATTGTGCCATTGGTATCTTTACACAGGTGACCCATCTGTTCCACTGTATGGAAACGTGTGATCCCCATAGATGTGCTGGCACATGGAGTGTTGTGTACGCCGGTATCTGCCCAGCGGTCTTTCTTTGAATGGGGAGTGTGTACTGTACACCGTATCTGTATTCCCTGGGTTATGCCTTGCAACAGCTGTGGGATTCCCCCAGGTTTGCAGCTATGGGTGCCATCTTGGCCGTACGTTTGTCCATCCATGGGAACTGCCTACTGGACACTAGTATCGGGCTGTCAACATTTCACAGCTGCATTCTCCATTTCCAGTGGATGATCGGTATTAGTATTGCGGAGTAACGCATATGCCATGGCCACGCCCCGCACACGGGGCGGGACGATGAATCATCTGCCAATCCACACCGACACCCATATTTGCATACCCACGATCCCATGTCTGCAACCCTCGACAGTACCCCTTGCACACCCTTCATGTGTGCGGAAATGGGATGTGAACGTACGTGTATGGATGCAGCAGCCTGGGGAGTCCTATTCATATGTCCTGCATTTCATGGACGGCTGTCATCACCCTTGAAGACACTTGTGGTGCATATATCTACCTGTGCCGTAGTCACGGCTGTCACCTCTTCCGGTTCACACTATGTTGCTCACACTCACTTAAGGAGTAATTTTTGGGTCCTGCAATGGACACCGATGTGCATATGTAAAGTTTAGGACATGTTGGACTGTGTCCATTCGGCCAGTGGGTTTGACTGCCGCCGTATGTTCCCCATTCCCAGATGTCTGTCCGCCTACCCATATTATGTAGTGCTACGTAACCCGTGTCCTTCCACAATTTACCCATAGGGTGTTACTGTAGTCCTGCAGGTTGGCAACTGCTTTAGATAATCCTCACAGGTACCATTGTGAACTATCCGCCACTGTATTGTCAGTATAACACAGCCGGTACATGTAGAACCTATTTATTCATGACAGTATGTCGGTTATGTGTGTGAACGCCATATTTTAGTGATAGTATGACCTTCCTAGTTGACGTTGTTGGTGTGCCATTAATATGTGTTCCACAGGTCGCAGGTATGTTCCGCAGAGTGGAAGCGGGTGATCCCCACATACTTGATAGCACCTTCGCTGCTGTGTACGCTGGGATTCGCATGGCAGGATGGATGTCTACGGGGTGTATCTACTGCTGTTTCCATCTTTATGTCCTGTGTCATGCCCTACTACGGCTGTGTGATTCCACCAGGTTTGCTATTATGGGTGCCATCTTGTCCGTACGTTTGTCCATCCTTGGGAAATGCCTACTGGACACTGATGTAGGGCTGAACACATTTCACACATGCCTTTAGCATTACCCTATGGATGCTTTGCATCCTTACTGGGGACTAAGGCACGTCCTGTACCCGCAGCCCTCCCACGGGGCGGGACAACGGATTATCTGCCAAACAACACCGAGCCCCATTTTGCATACCCAGGATACCATGGCTGCAACCCCCCACGGTACGCATGACACATCCTTCATGTGTGCGGAACTGGGATATGGACGCACATGTATGGACACGGCAGTCTGGGGACCTCTGTTCATATGTCCTGCATGTCATGGGCAGGTATCATCAGCCTTAAACACGCTGGTGGTGCATATGTCTAGCTGTGCCGTAGTCACGGTTAGTACTTTGATTGGCTGATCCCAGTGGATAACGGAGCAGACGTCGTAATTTTTGGAGTCCTACAATGGACACCGATGTGCATTTGTAAAGTGTAGAACGTGTTTGACTGTCCCCATCTGGCCAGTGGTATTGACTGCCGCTGTATGTTCCCCAGTCGTGGATGTCTGCTTGACTACCCATCGTTTGTATGACATGGCCTATCTATATCCACGTGCCAGTATGCGGAAATACAGCAAACCTTGCGTCCTGCCCATCTTCATAAACGACATTATGGAACATATATCGGCAGAAACAGACACTGTCAAATACGATAGACTCCACAGTGAAAGGATACTGAGCTCTCTCAACTACTAACATGGGGCACCGTCGGAGTACGGATTTCATGACATAGCCGTCCCTAATACACTTCCTTCAGAGTCGGTTTAAAGCGAAATAATCAATAAACCTGCTCATAGTTAGGTGGACAGTGCTCCAAGTCTTGATTATAACGTGACATATACATATCAGTGTTGCATGCCTTACTTCATGGAAACAATAATACGGCAACAATGTGTTAATATATATACAATATTGGTAAATACAATCAGTATCCGGACACATAGTTGATAATTGCTGAGAGTGCACCTTAGAATGTAGTGTGTTGATCAGGTTATTGTATATCGATGTGTATAATAGTAGCATTACGATAACAAAGCATGGAATCAATAAGTACTATTTAAGCATATATTTGACAATTATGAATGTAAACATGTGGAGGAGACATCCGTAACCTTCCCTGGTTCCACTGGATCACACACGCACGTACACTCGCATGTCCGGATTGTGGGTTACGCGCACTTGCACATGCATATCCGTAGTCCATTTATATATGTTTACAGTGTCTGTGTGGTTACGTGTTTTGCGTTACTTGTGACTATTCCGGTAACATATGTCTGATCCGGTTGACGGACGTGTGCAGAAAGCACTTACAGCTTTATATATGTAACAGTCTTTGCAGCATGGATGCTTTACGTACACGTGCACATCTATATGTTCTATAGTCGTAATTCCAACGTGACTGCAGTCACGTTTGACGCTTACTGTGACCAGTGCACGTTAGCTGTTCGTTGTCATTAATATGCATACCCTTGGTACCTATGTACATTTACATATCACCCCCCCCGCACACACGCACGTCACAGGCATCCATTCTCCTGCTGGGAAAGGTGCGGTACTGCATGTTGAACATTCCTAATTCCCCCTCGCTCATGGCCCAGGATGCATATGTCGTCACCGCAGGGCTGTTCAGATGACAGCTGCTTATATCCCATACGCATACAGGCCTTCGATTGTCAGGGTGTTGCTGTGGTGCTTTGGGTTTGGTCTTGGCCGCCCACTGTACGGGACTGCCCTGACCCTGTACGAATGTTAGATGAGTCACATGGGCACGTTATGTCCGTGTCCATGGTACCATGTCACGGCCCCAATTAGTCGTAACCGTGTGCGCCGATTGGCCGGTGTATCCGTTGTAGATCTCGTTATACTAATTGCACACGGTCTGATCGAACTAACCAATTTCCATTACTAACCCTCCGTATGTATGGCCTGTGTCGCAATATTACAAGGGTTTAACATTGCGTGACTGTCACTGAGCCACAGACATGTCCGTTGCTTTGTTTGGCCCGGTTCCGCTGTGCTACACACATTTAACATGGCGTAACAGGTTGAACAGCTCAGACACGAGGACATCGGGTTGTCCGTCGTTGTCTATTATTGAATGTCTCTGTGGAGTTTGTTTCACAAAGCGACACATTGTCGGCATTGTTAACGGACATCTCGCGCAGTACGTCCGCACCGCCGCGGGTGACGTATGTCTGCCTTTGGCCGGCGAACAGGCATTATGCTGTGCCATTATGTCTGGGGATATATGGTTTCCTTCCTTACATAGATGATGTGCCATACTAGCAATGACCCTAGCAATGACCCGCGTCTGGGTGTGGGTACTGCTGTATTACCCACGGGAAGAGTGGCCTTAGGGTAAGTGGTGACCTAGGCAGAAGTTGCCACCGATACATCACCCGCTACCCCCCTCCTGGTCTACCTACACCAAATAGAGTCTGGAAAGGTGCCCGAGTAGAGCAACACCCTAGATGGCTACCTACTTGGCCTATGCCTAAGGCCGGCTATGTGTGTGGTCCCTTGGGCATCGGACTCGGGAACGTGCCACGTCTGCCGTGGGTATGTCCAGCATTACCCACATCCAGCCCCAAGGCAGTCAACACAGCATCCATGGGTCCACATGGTGTCCCAGCTGTGTACTCCAGGAACTCTATGGGGAATTTAACCCACACTTCGGACAGCTGTGTAATCCTAGCCTACAGGGCGACTGTAGTCACACTCCACATAGATGGTGCCTCCACTGACCCTGGTTATTACCATACCATTAGTTTGACAAGCCTTATCTGCAAAGCCATGGAGATGGATCATAATGGGACACATAGATAAAGACATAGGGGACCCGCATACTTTGGATACAACCCAGTTTAGCTTGGTCATAGTCAGATCATGCCCTTTACACGTGTTTCACTTTGTAGAATCAGTCACCAAGGCCATTGCTGAGGGTAAAGCAGTCCATACAGCCTACCTCAACCCGGCAGAGGCCTTCGACACAATACCCCCCTCGGGTATACTTGATAAACCCGTCATCTTGAATGTAAATCCATACATCGCCATATGGGTTGCAAAGGGGCTAAGTCACAGAACACACATGGCCATAGTTGCTGGCGCCATGTCATACTCACAGCCAGTCACAGGTGGTGTCCCATGGGGCTCAGTCCTGGGTCCACTATTTCCAGCATCTACGTTTCCAATGTACACGCATACACAGGGGGGTTATGGGTGACAATGTTTGCAGACGACTGCAAACCGGATGCCAAAGTCAGACACACATCTGACACAGATATCCTTCAGGAGTGCCTCACAGATGTGGATAAGTGGTACCAGAGACATGTCCTACAGCTAAATGCCAGGAAATGCATAGGCATACCCTTCGGGAAGAACAAGGTTACCCCGAGCTACCATATAGGTGGCAATCCACTGAGCACGGAGGGGGTTACCAGTGATCTGGGGACACGTGTTGTTGTTAACCGTTCGTTAGACACACATGTTGCTAACATAGTTAGGTAGACCTTCCACATTGCCCACATCATCATGAAGGGATTCACATCTAGATCAGGGGAGGTCATTGTCCCCTTGTACTCATCACTCAATAGACCTATGATTGGGTACAATGCCCCGTTCAGAATGTATCTGACCCAACACCTGCAGCAGCTGGAAAGGCACCAACAGTTCTTCGACAAACGGATGCAGGGTCTCAGGTATATGTGTTATACTGACCGACTGAAAGAATTCCAGCTGTATACAGTTGCATACCACTTGCCCAGAGGTGACCCGTGCCTGGCATGCACGGCTAAGTCGAACCCAGATCTGATGACTATGCTTCACGTAAATAAGTTATATCCCTCAGAACCACAAGGGCAGCTGACGTACACCTTGACACTGTCATTAATCGAACGTGTTGTTGGGACGGATTCATCACCCAGACACTCACTATGCTGTGGAACGACATCCCAGTACATGTGAGGGCAAGCACCTCGCTGGCCTTGTGTTAGTATTTACACATGGATGTCTGAATTGATTTATTTAAGTAACCTTCTAAATGAATGTTACATTAGCACATTGTGAATCTTTACATTTCGTTGGTCTATTTTACAGTAGTCATAATCATACAGTTTATGTGTATATATTATGGTTCATTTATATTACTAGGTGTCTGCAGTTCTGTTAATATATTGGCACAATCCGTAGGACATATCTATGTATCTTACACAGTCAGACATTTGGAAAACATTTTATGTTGGTTCATGTTTCATATATGTACATATATTTCTATTTTCCGATGAAGACTGTACCTTTCGAAGCAATGTCTGATGTCCTCACTGTGTGGGATGTGTAACCCAAGTAAGGTTTGTTCGCTTGTCTGCCTTTAAGGCATGTAATTAGTACCTAGCACATCTAATGTACCGACCAATTAATGCTTGTAAATGTAGTAGGTTGGACTGCATTGTATGTAGTCTGAATAAGTCTGCTTATGAAGCAGAAGTGGGCTCTAATAGACTATGGTGACTGCCTTTAATTCTTGGTGTGCTCTGGTTGGTCACTGACGGTCCCTACAGTACCTCGTCTTTGCTTTGGACTTCATCGGCTGGTTGTCTGTGTTTGTTGTATGGGGAATGTCAACTGTAGTCCCTATGTGTATGACTTGTGTAATGCCTTACTACGGCAGTGTAATTCCACCGGGTTTGCAGTTATGGGTGCCATCTTAGTCATACGCTTGTCCATCCATGTGAATTGCCTACTATACACTGGTATAGGGCTGTACACATTTCACACCTGCATTTTGCATTCCCGGAGTATGGTGTGCATTATTAGCGGAGAGTGACGCATGTGCTACGCAGACGTCCCTCCCACGGGGCGGGACAAAGGATTGCCTGCGAAACAACACAGAGGCCAGATTCTACATACCCAGACTCCCTTGACTGCAACAGTGGACAGTACCCATTACACATCCTTCATGTGTGCTGCAGTGTGATGTGGACGCAGCTGAATGGACCCGATACCCTGGGTATTTCTGTGCATGTGTGCTGCAGTTCATGGACAGCTATCATCAACATTGAACACGCTTGCGTGCCTATGTGTACCTGTGACGTGGTGACGACAATTAGGTCACATGAGTAATGCAGGAAGCTAGCAGGCATTCTCTGAACAGAATTTTTGGGTCCTACAATGGACACCGATGTGCATATGTCAAGTTAGATGTTGCTGGACTGTGTCCACCTGCCCAGTGCTTTTCACTGCTGGTGTATGTTCCCCAATCGCGGATGTCTGTTTGACTACCCATTCCACATGGTGCTACATAACCAGCTGATTTAGTACTGTGAACAAATGACATACATCCAAAGATGCTGGTTACCAACTGCTTCATATAAACCTCAGACATCCCAATGGGACATATCCGTCACTATATTTCCAATATAACACCACCGGAACACGTTGCTTACCTATGCATTCATTTAACCATGTTGTCTTCATAGGTGGGAATGCCATAGTTTACATATCCTACTTGACGTTGTGTGTGCCATTAGTATGTGTTCCACAGGTCGCACATCTGTTCCGCTGCACGGTAGCGGGTGCTCCTCAGTCTGTTGCTGGCAGACTGAGTGCTGTGTACGCCGGTGTTGGCACGACAGTCCGGCTTTGTATGTGGAATGTCAACTGTAGTCCCTATGTGTATTTCCTGTGTTATGCCTTACCGCCGCTATGTCATTTACCCGGGTTTGCAGTTGTGGGTGCCATCCTGGCCATACGGGTGTCCATCCATGACAATTGCCTACTGGACACTAGTATAGGGCTGTACACATTCCACACCTACATTTAGCATTCTCCGGAGTATGGTTTGCATTATTAGCGGAGAGTAAGGCAGGTGCTACGCACATCCCTCCAACAGGGCGGGAGAAAGGATTGCCTGCGAAACAACACCGAGCACAGAGTCTACATACCCAGAATCCCTTGACTGCAACAATTGACAGTACCCATTACACATCCGTCATGTGCGGAACTGTGATGTGGATGCAGTTCTATGGACCCGGTACCCTGGGTATTTCTGTGCATCTGTGCTGCATTACATGGACAGCTATCAGCAACATTAAACATGCTTGCGGTGCATATGTGTACCTGTGACGACAATGAGTTCAGGTACGCATTGAAATAAGAAATTATTCGATTCTTTCCACAATGTTTGGGTCCTACAATGGACACCACTGTGCATATGTAAAGTGTAGAGCTTGTCGGACTGTGTCCTTGTGAGCAGTGGGTTTCACTGATACTGTGTGTTCAGGAATCGCGGATGTCTGTTGGACTACCCATTCCACATGGTGCTACATAACCAGGTGATTTAGTACTGTGGACAAATGACATACATCCAAAGATGCTGGTTAGCAAATGCTCCATATAAACCGCAGACGTCCCAATGGGACATATCCGTCACTGTATTTCCAATATAACACCACCGGAACATGTTGATTACCTATGTATTCATTTAACCATGTTGTCTTCGTAGGTGGGAATGCCATAGTTTACACATCCTACGTGACGTTGTGTGTGTGCCATTAGTATGTGTTCCACAGGTCGCACATCTGTTCCGCTGTACGGTAGCGGGTGCTCCTCAGTCTGTTGCTGGCAGACTGAGTGCTGTGTACGCCGGTGTTGGCACGAGGGTCCGGCTTTGTATGTGGAATGTCAACTGTAGTCCCTATGTGTATTTCCTGTGTTATGCCTTACCACGGCTATGTCATTTACCCGGGTTTGCAGTTGTGGGTGCCATCCTGGCCATACGGGTGTCCATCCATGACAATTGCCTACTGGACACTAGTATAGGGCTGTACACATTCAACACCTCCATTTAGCATTCTCCGGAGTATGGTTTGCATTATTAGCGGAGAGTAAGGCAGGTGCTACGCACATCCCTCCCACGGGGCGGGAGAAGGGATTGCCTGCGAAACAACACCGAGCACAGCGTCTACATACCCAGAATCCCTTGACTGCAACAATTTACAGTACCCATTACACATCCGTCATGTGTGCGTAACTGTGATGTGGACGCAGTTCTATGGACCCAGTACCCTGGGTATTTCTGTGCATCTGTGCTGCATTACATGGACAGCTATCAGCAACATTAAACATGCTTGCGGTGCATATGTGTACCTGTGACGACAATGATTTCAGGTACACATTGAAATAAGACATAATTCGATTCTTTCCACAATTCTTGGGTCCTACAATGGACACCACTGTGCATATGTAAAGTGTAGAGCTTGTCGGACTGTGTCCTTGTGAGCAGTGGGTTTCACTGATGCTGTGTGTTCAGCAATCGTGTATGTGTGCTTGACTACCCATACTGTGTTGTGCTACAGGAACCATGTCTTCCGACACCAGAAACCAATGCTATACATCCAATGTTGCAGGTTAACAACCACTTTCATACCATACCCAGAGGTCACGATTGGGAGGTATTGCCACTTTATTGTCGGAACAACACCCCCAGACTGTGTACATCATGGGAACTTTAGGCCAGTCTTACCGGCCATTTCCAAATGTAATTGTCAGACACATGTCAATACATGTATGATAACACATATTGTCATGCAGAAGTTGATCTATGTTATTTGGACATTGGCTTCTGCTTTTGGCATCCGTTGCTGTGAGTGTTGCCAGTTACCATACACATTGCTTGCTCAGAGGCAGACTACACAATACTGCGCAGTACTGTGGTCTCCTTCAATGACCCTGAGCCAGTGGTCGATGGTACGGCAGCCACTGCATCAATCACATTTGCCATCTACCAGTACCTACAGGACTGCATGAGCCAGTCATTCACTTACCCAACTGTGGTTCACTGTACCAATGCCAAGCATCCAGTGTGGTGTACCCCAGCCATACACAAAATGTACAACACGAGGAGGTGGCTACTACAAGGTGGAGCAGACACCTTGTGAGGTGTGACACCCTTGGTCATCATATGTGTAGACCTACACACTGTCATGAAATAGTCCAGGGCACATTCCACAGATATACCTACATGGACCTGGCTAACAATCATACCACCTTCAGTTGCTATGCTGGACACCTGGGAGCTCAGTCCCACATATGCTCTGACTGGGTTCACATAGAGGTGGGGTTTACTCAACATACACACATTGCCAACATACAGGCTGACAAGTCCAGTGAGGACATCTCCACACCCTCCCCACACATGAGGAGATGTGTGTACCACTGGTTTGTGGTCACCAAATGTTCTGTGACACACAGGTGGGACATGCTCTCTCCAAGGTAGTGGACATAGCATCGATGAGACCAGCTGGTGACCCCGCTGTGTACTCCACTATCTCGGTTATGAATTGGACCCACAGTTAGGACAGCTATTTCTTTGTAGCCTCACCTCAGGTAGGGTACCCAGGTTGTGTCACATGGCAACTGTAGTCCCACGTCAGAAGGCCAATACCTCCACTGAGGCTGGTTATTACTGTCCCATTACCCTGAGGAGACCTATCTGCAAAGACATGGGGAGGGATCATACTGTGGCTCGTACATGACTGCATAGGGGACATACTTACTTTGCCTTACACACGGTTTGTCTTGTTCAGGGGCGGTTCATGCCTTTAAAGCATGGTTGACATTTTCAGGACAGTCGCCGAGGCCACTGATGGGGGTGTTGCGGTCCATACAGCCTACCTCGACCTGGCAAAGCCCTTCATCACATTACCCCCCTCAGGTATCGTTGATAAACCCATTGGCTGGGATGTGAACACGCACATCACAGAATGTGTTGTAAACTGTCTATGTGACACAACCCACACGGTCATAGTTGCTGGCAGCATATCAGACCTACTGCCTGTCAGAAGTGGTGTCCCATGGGGCCCTTCCATGTGTGCACTCCTGTCATACACCTACATCTTCACGGTACAGGCACACACAGGGGTGCTATGGGCAACAGTGTTTGTAGATAACTGCAAAACAGGTGCCATAGTGGGACAGACATCTGACACAGATATCCTTCGAAGGGGCCTCCCAGGTATGCATATCTGCTGTCAGGGACATGTCCCACAGCTAAATGCAACGTCATGCAACATCATACCTGTGGAGAAGTACTAGGTCACCCCTGTCCAGCATATAGGTGGCTGTCCACTCAGCACAGGGGTGATTACCAGGAATCAGGGGACAGTGTTGGCCGGTCACCATTCATTCCACACACACGTTGCTATCGTGGTTGTGTGGGTCTTCTACATTGCCCACCTGTTGGTGCAGGGATTCACATCTACATCAGGCTAGGTCATTGTTCGCTTGTACCCATTATGTGTTACACCTATGATCTACTACATTGCCCCATTCAGACTGTATCTGACCATACACCTACAGCAGCTGGGAAGCCCACATAGGTTGATCGTTGTACAGATGCGCGATGACACCATTTTGTGTAATGCTGCCCCACATGTAGGACCCCTGCCACATCACGTCTCATACCTGCTGTTTGGTGTTGACCTGTGCCTGACATACAAGGCCATGTCAACCCATATGTCATGTGTATGCTTCACCTACTGTATCCGCATCCCTCAGAATCACTAGGGCAGGTGACATTTACCCTGTCACGGTCATTCATGGGATGTGTTTGGGTGACACATATATCACCCAGACAATCATTATGCTGTGGATCTACATCACAGTACATGTGAGACAGACATCCTTCCTAGCCTTGTTCGCAGCTATGTTGTCCATTGGATGGAGAATTGCAGGTATAGGCCAGGGATTACATCATTATCACTGCTTGACGGAGATACAGCAATATCATGGGTATTTCATCTGAAGCACAGAAGGTTGGCAAAGTCATCCTAACTATGGTGTAGTATTATGGCTGGGCCTGGGACGATGGCCTACCCTGTACCTATGGACGTGTGAACCTATATTCATAGTTTGTCACATGTACAATTGTCTATCCACTATAGTCTTTCGCCACTGTATATTTCTGTGGCACATGATTGTCCTCTGTATTACATGCAGGTATGCTGTGTACGTTGCACATACGTCACAGTTGATGACAGTGTATCTGTGTCCCTAACACTGTGATACTGAGGACTACCACACATCCTTCACAGCATTACATGCATATGTCCATTCTATTCTTCTTTGGCCTATGGGGGGTGTTAAGGCAAACATTACTCAAGTCCCTGTTTGTGCATGCTTCATGTTGGTGTTTGACCAGGCTCCGTTGCAGTCATGTGTTGGACGGTAGTGTGTCTGTGTGTTTGCCATGTGTTTTTATTGCCAGTACATCTGTGGGAGGTGTAGTTGGCACATGTTCCTCTTTGCAGGGACACCCATCCTGGTGTTTGTGTCATGCATCTGCACTTGGCACGTGCCATATGTCCTGTACTATTCCCACAGTCGTGTATGCCTTCATGCACTACTACTGCGTGTTACTGGCTGTGTGTATGTTGTACACATGGACATTGTGATGTTTGTCTTGACCTATTCCAATGCTAGAACGTAAACATCTGTCAATTAAGTATTTTAAATCAAACTGTAACACTCATTCGTATTTTCAACATGACACTTATTGACACAGGAAGCTGGGATTAATAACATTTTATTACTGTGCAGCAGGAGGCAAAGGAGTATGCAGTCAAAGTTTAGACATCTGTTCAACTCTATACATGTTACATCTGTATGAGCATTCTGTATACTATCATCTTTTGCACACATTAATGATGTTGTCAGTCACAAGGCATTTACATTGCTAGAGTACAGAACATTGTATTCCTACAACAGTGCTCAGGTAATACTTATTACATGTTTTCCCACGAGGATAGCCCAACCTTGCGAGCCACATATTCAGTTAGACTGTACTTTGGTAAGTTCTGCTCTGACACGGTTCCAACACTGTTCATATTCAGTCCTCACTCCGTGTCCTACTAGGTTCCTGTGTCTCTCTGCTGAGCAGCTGTACTCTGTGTTACAGCTCAAAAGCCTATCCTCCTCAGTAGAAGGATGACAGATATACCTGTACATACATGTATTATTCTGTAACCGAGCAGATGACTAATGCTGACTGACATACACCTGCTGCACTGGTTACTGCTAGGGTTAGGGTTCAATCACACTGCAGCTACACTACAAGCAATTACATGCATGAGAAGCTGTACTGCTATATTGTCAGGTAGAATAATATGCATTATACACTATTAGCTTCTAAAGTTGCACGTCATATTATGTTTAAATATGTATTTTGCTAACATTCTCCCTCCTTTGATTGCTTCTACTCTATCCAGAGACATATACAACATTATTTCATTCCCTGGCGTCTTCCTCTGTGGAACGTTTAACTAGGCAAGTAATTTGATGTACATTGCAAGTAGGATTGCATTTTCTATTGACAAATACCACTACAGGTCTTGATACATAGTGTCGGGTACAGGTATGTTGCCAGAGTCCCTGACTAATACTTACATGCACAGTATCCCACACTAGACACATGCTCCCAATATGAGCAGAACAACACAAATGGCAATCATGATATTCAGTATGACTGACCCCATCCACCCAATGGTTTGTGGAAATGGTTCGGCAGTGGGTTTGGGCCTGGTTCCGCCATGGATGACACCTGCTATATTACCTGTAGGTGGGCGTTGCTTTTGGTCTCTTCATGTGGTAGTTGGACACAGCGATCTTCTTCAGTAAGCGCGCACGTACCAATTCTCAGCGCCACGGTGCAGTCGTGCACTATTACATTTTGTGACACAACAGTTCTCATTGCATCCAGTTCATCAGTCACATGTTCAGGAGCGGGTACTCACATTGATCCTTCCTCCAACAGTTTTTGATAACTTCCTCTGTTCCCTGATTGATTTCACTACTCCAGAAGCTGGGGGTGTTCCAGCCCAGGTTGTGACGCTGTCACTGAAGTCCATATGAATCGGTATTCCTTTATCTCTTGCAGAGGACTGACATGTCAGAACAGCTTCCATTTCACCCACTGGATTAGTAGGTTTCTCGACTGTGTTCCCAGTTCTTTGAGCTATATGTGTTATAGTTCGTTTCGCACCCACAGGCAATTGTACAGTATGTCATGTGACTGGAGCCAGATAACCCAAATAACAACTGCCGACCAATTCCCAGGTAACCATTGCTATGCTTATTTCCCACAAACAACATAACTATATTCTACTTTATTACTGATGCGGGTTACCTCTGCATGTAACAAATTCCTGTCTCTAACAGAGGAATGTTTATACAATTCAGGATGTTTCTGCACATCCTTCAACATTGTTCTCATGATGTTTCAATACAAATTAGGAATGGTGCTACAAGTTGTACTGTGATCTTTGGCTGTTATATGACATTCGTAAGACACAGTTATGTTACAAATACTCCCACCAACTGAAACTGTACCATGTTTATGATAACATACAATTCCTTTTTGTGTAACAGGTAAGTACATTGCCACGTTGTCCTGTGATCTCACAGAACCTGTATCAAAGTGTAGATATTCACAAGTCTCAATCTATCCCCAAGGGGACAACATGCATCGGAAGTCCTCCATATGATGTAGGTATGGCAGTACAAACACAGCAATTTAAAGTGTTCCTAGTCTCTATATGCACACGCATCATGCCTAGGTATCTGTTGAAGTGTGGAAGACACTCTGTGACCAGTTCATCACGTATCAGTATTTGTATCCGTGTAGTTATGTGCAGGTAAGGTCCCAGAAATTGTGACGTAAACACAAACATGGTTAATAGGTGTATAATCATTAGGACAGCAAACATAAATGTCTTTGGGGTTGCTTTGTATTGTTATATAGTCTTCGCCGTGTGATTCGGGCTCTTTGGTATATCAGCTACAAGATGTCAATCAGACTTGATATCCTTTACCAGTTTGAGAAATGTGAGGTGGACCCAGGACGACCTCTCTGCAAACTTTACTGTGGTAGGCGTTGCCAACAGTACCCGGTACAGACATTCGCACTGTCCACTTGGCAATAATGTTCTTTGGATAACAGTGACATACACACAGGATACTGGTGTCAGCTATGCTTCCGTCTTCGTTTGCTCTTATCTGTAACAGACTTTAACTGAAGAACAGTGTTACTAGTTAACAATCCTCTCATGTCACCTACTACTGAGTCATCGACCTCCGGCTCTGCAGGCATGACAGCTTTCCACTCTGGCACATGATATGCCATTCCACATACTACTTCGAAGTGGGTGCAGCACTTTACATTTGGAACTGTTGTCATGCTCAGCAATGCTAGAGGTAGACAGCTGATGTAACTCGTCTGGATGTCACCCACCAAACTCCTCTACTTATTTCTCGGGATCCCATTCTACGGCGGCAGCAGTGCTGAGTGTGGGTTGTACATGCAATTGACATTCATGGTAATATGAAGTAATCCCCCAGGTAGCGTGATTGTCTGGTTAACTACATGTGTTCTACTGTCACTGTAGCTTCTTTACAGCATGCCAGATCTAGGGATACTTAATTTTACTGGCACCTTTGCCACTGCTGCTGCATCCGGATTACTGGTTGGGAATGCTTCTACCCATTTTGATTATATATATGTGTAATCGCTAAACAGTATTTGTTCCCTTCACATTTATGCAAATGTATGAATTCCATACAAATAGTTCGGAACGGTTAGGGTGGTGTAGGTAAACTCACTCCCTTCGGTTTAAATACTCCCTGTGCATGATATCTACGGCAAGCGTGACACGCTGCTCATGAGGTTTGTATGTGGTTCGTAATTCCGTATGTTAGGGGTATTCTGTTAACCAAATGTACCATCCCCCCTGTTGAGACATGTCTCTACCCGTGGCTCCACAAAGCCGCATATCTGAATATATTAGGCGTTAATATTGGCTTTATCACTGTGGATATGTGCAGTCCGTGTTCAAGGATTGCTCCTCGTCATAACCACGTCGGCTTTTCTGCTTTCGTAGTTGCTGTTTGCATTGTTTGTACAGTTTCTACATCTAAACAGTCTGAGGTTTGTCATTCCTCATTCACACAGACACTTTCCAACTGTGACGCTGCTTGTTTTGCAGGTGCATGAGCTCATGCCTCACCTTTCCTACTGTTATCCTGTTGCTTTCTATGCCCTGCACATTTACAATTACCTACTTCAGTGGGTAACTGCATGTAGTCTAATGCATTCAGGTTTGTATGCGCATGATTAATCGGTTTACCGGTGGATGTTATCATTCCCCTATTCTTCCACTGCTGCTCATAAACATGCACTGCACAGACAACAGAATGACTATCGGGACATATGTCCACACATCATTTTTCCGCTACAGTACAGGCACGTGTTAAAGCTATCTATTCTGCTGCTTGAGCAGACACGTTATGCTGCAGGGTTTGGCCGTCTACAGTGTCATTATCAATAACTACTGCATAAACTACTTCATTCGTTCCTGTAGGGCTCTGTCTACATGATCCGTACACATTAACTGTCACCTCTGCATCATCTAAGGGTATATCAGTGTTATCGTGTCTGTGTGTAGTTATTTAATCCATTTCGTATAGGCAACTGTGTGGTGTGCCATACACAGGTGTCAGACGTGACGTTGATAGGTTTCATGTTGTACAACGTTCAATCACCATGTGAGGTTGACTCAGTGGTATGGTCAGACATGACAAATGTCTAGCACGAGTCAGGAATTCTATCTTCTCTTGCAGCAGATTGATCGCAACTGCATGACACATTCTCACAGTGAGAGGGTGGTCTAGTAACATTACGGCCGGGGCCTGTACTGCCATGGGTGCTACAACAACGGCCTGTACACAATGTGGCACTGACCATGCCACAGTGTCCAACTGCAATGAGTAGTCAGCTATTTAGCGTTGCTTACTTCCCTGCTGTTGCATCAAGACTGACGTCATATATCTCCGCTTACAATCTACGGTCTGACAACATGTGTTATGATTATTCACAAGACCTACTACAGCTGTTGAGGCTATCAATCGTTCTAGTCTGCATAACGCTGTTTCTGCTACTGTAATCCGGTGTACTATGTGTTGTGCTGCCATAGGTGTATTAAAGGTTAAGGCAAACAATACAGCGGATTGCACAGCATTGTTTGGTATCCAGATTTAACATGTGTTAGTCGGCCCAGACACGACATCATTCCCTTCTTGTTAGTTGGCTTGGGTGGTTATTATATTGCTACCTTCCTATCGTCATGTGATGTTCTACCCTACTTGGATACCAGATATGCCAGGTAATTGACCTGTATTCTCTGTAGTTGCAATTTATGCTTGCTTACTTTATGTCCCTGTTCTGCTGATTATCTCAATAATGCTATTGTATCTTCCATACATTGCTGCTGGGTAGGGGCCGCAAGCAGAATATCATCCAATTAAAGTGGAGCTTGACTGGCCCCGGGTGGAGTTGACATCGGGATGTAGCTAGCCATCCCCTGTGAGAATATCGTTGTACTTTCACAGTAGCCCCGCGATAGCCGGGTATGGCTGTATCTGTCACCCTGACTGTACAAGCAAAGCAATACGGACTATGTGGATGTATAGGTATTGCAAAGTAAGCATAGCTTATATGTACCACGGTAAGATACTTCTGTGGCATGTTCATTGCATTGAATATAGTGTGTGGGTCTGGCACCAACGCTACCCTAAGTATTCTTACATGATTTACAGCTTATACATACTGTACCATCCGCCATTCCCCTTTTGGTTTCCGGTCAGGAGATACAGGGGTATTGCATGGTGAATAGCGATTACTTTGTGGATGGGGAATTCCCTCTATGACTTTGCAGATATCTTCTGGTGTCCACGGTCTATACGCTACGGGGGTTGGGTCCTGGCCTTCCTGTCCTGCATGATGGTTCGGTACTTCAATTAATTGACAGATATCCTCACTCTGTTGTAGTACTGTGTTCTTACTCGGGTGTCCCTAGGTATGTTACGTGTTCGGGATGTGGTTTCGATAGCTTCTATTACATTTGTTCGTTATGCTACCTCTGTTGCCACAGGATAACGTGTGGGGACTAGCCTGCCCTCCCGCTTAATATCCTGCATGTGGTATCTGCGGTGGTAGGGTGTTGTGGGGGGGGGGCGATCGGTACTACTGTATTATGATCTTCTCTGTGTACGTATGATGCTTAGCCATTTGTAGTGTTCTATTCCCTTCGGTACACTACCTCAGTCCACCGATGTGCATGACGGATACCCAATTGTCGCTGTTTTGTCGCCTGCACATCTTAGGGCTGCCACCTTTTCCAATGCACAATGTGGGACATTAATGTTCGGAACGTGTAATTTGCCTGGAAAATGCATGCCCACGGCCAGTACATAGGACAGGTATTCACGTTTTGCCAGGTGAGCGACCAATTGTTGTAGCATTTCAGTTGCTTATTCTATTATTATTATTATATTTTGCTGTTCCACATACAAATTTACTGTTTTATGCTACCATTTTGATATATATCTGGGAAATGTTTGTCCTGAGATATCAGGACATTTGACATGTGTTCGGTTTATTTACAGGACACGGCTGGCCAGAGAGGGCATATCCCTCTCAGGGTGGAACAGGTGTTTACCTTGGAACATATGCATCAAATTTTCAGCGATTACAATGTTTCAGTAACGATATGTTGCCTAATATACCATCAATGTCATATTTATTACCCCATTTTGCTGCGTAACTCACATTATGTGCTCTCTGCGATTGCATATTCTTCACGTCACCCATCAAACGCGGATCACATGATCTGTTGCTTCAATAATCTCCCATATCCTCTACACGACTGCTACGTACCCTTCTGTCATAACACGTGTGTCTCCTTCCCTGTATCCACTGTAGTGTCTACATTCACTATTTACTCTGCTGTGTGTTCCCCTGACCTATGTTCAGATTTAACAGTATGTGGGCAGGTCTTTGACCCGATATCAGTACTGTTAACAGAAACACAATGTAGTCTGGTCCCTGATCTACAATAGACACAAAAGGCAGACACTCCTTACCTGGGCCTCCTGTTTAAGGCTGCACGTTTTCTTCTTGGGATCCAGTTTTCCGCTTTTCAGCCACAGATCAGACAGTAAACAGCCTCTTTACACACAACAATTCAGTCGGAGGTCTTTTCATTCAAGAAGAACCATTTATGCATATTCTCCAGCGTACATGTCTAACCAGCCATGCACTCTGACCTGTAGCTTACCAAGGGAATTCGGATTACAAGGATCACGATGTGAAATAAGTTGTTACAACCAGACTGTAGTTATCAGTAGGCTTTTCTAAGTGACAGCCGATAACACAGGAGGCTCGGGTTCGGAAAGTTTTAGTAGTGTACACAGGCAGGCTAAATAATGTACAGTCCAAGTATGAGAGTTTTGTCTGACTCTATACAGTAAGCAGTTTCTTTATATAGTGTTTACAATCAGCTTTTGCCCACCTTACTGGCGTGGTCGGTCACAGGGCATTTCCATCACTATGGTCCGCAATAGTCTATACATACGTGGGTGCTGGGCTCGTGCTTTTAAATTGTTTTCTCATGGGAATAACACAGCCTTGCAAGGCACCTTGTACATTACAGTATCCTTTTGTGATTGTAGCTGTTTCAAGGACCCTAGACTGTTACGATACAGTGGACAGTTAATTTCTTAATACGTTGCTTTGTCTCTCTGGTAGGGAGTTGTACTGCTATCTTCCATTGAGCTCACAAGGCCATCCTCCTCTGGGGAAGGAGTGCTGTTATGCATGTACATACATTTATTGTTCTGTAACCCAGCAAATAATTAATGATGACAGACATGAGCCTGCTGTCCTGCTTACTGCCAGGTTCAGAATTCCATCACAGTACAGCTTAGCTTCACCAATTACATGCAGGCTTAGTTCTGCTGCCATATTGTACGGTACAATTCAATACATTATATAGTATTTAGAGTGTAAACTGGAACTTCATATGTGTTTCTATATATTTTACGAACAACATCCATCCAGCCATATGCATGTTGTTCCATCCTTTACCTTGACCGTGTGTATTTGTCCGTCCAGCCATGCTAATCTCCACATGTGATGTCCCAGTTTCCCCTTCTTTGCCTGTAGCACCCTGTTAGGATGTCCTGTGTGTTAGGCACCTGTTCCGCTATATGTGATCGACTTCACTGCAAAGATAATCGTCGATGCGGTGGTCCAACGACCCAACTTGTACACATGTGTACACTTATGTGCACCGTGTCGTATGCAAACCTAGATGGTTTGGACGGGTACATACTACATGCGGATGTACACATTCTGCTGACACATTCACATGCAGCCATTTACATATCTGTACCTGCGGTGGGTTGCTGACATGTGGGTAATATTTGCCAGCGTGGCATTGCCTAACACAAACATCTTACCACAGTTCAGGTATGCACATTGTGTGTGGTTGTATAGCTGCACACGGATGCTAGCAGGTTTGGGTGCAGGGGTATACATGGGTGTGACTGACATGTACAATGAGGCTATTGTGTAGTACATCCGAATGCATGGGTTCTGCTTCTGGATATTACACTTCATCATACACCATCCAGTGTATGCAACAGAGACGTTGCTGGGTCTGGGATATGTTGCTATGCACATGTTTGCCTGTGTTTGAGGTATCTTGCTTCCTTACTGTTGTTATGTCAGCACAGCTACCCGGCTATGTACTGTCACTACTGCTTGTGACCATTATGGTTGGCACCTTTTCCAATGCCCATAGTGGGGCATGTTATGTGGACACTTCGAAATTTGCAGGACTACACATACCCAGGGCTAGTGCAGTAGACAGAACTTCACTTGTTTGCCATACTATGAGCCTATTCTGTAAGCGTTTGGGTTCCTTATTTATTTTCTTATGCCATGTCTGTGTTCCATACCGTAATGTATATGTTTTATGCTACTATTTACATGTATATTGCGGGAATTTGCGTGGCAGGGGTTCGGAGGTCATTTTCCATTTTTACGATTGTTGCAGGGACACGACTGTCCAATCAGGGACTGTCCATGGCACATTGGGACAGCAGGTAACCCTGGTGACCATGCCCATGTCGCTACTGGGGTTTCCACCTTTTCCATTTTCCGATCTGGGATATTTCCGGGACTCACATCTGACTTTACAGGCCGACACATACAAACGGTCACTATATAGCATAGAAATTCACTTGCTTGCCTAAATAATATGCTTATTATTGTGGCAATTTCCTTGCTTATTCTGTTTTTTGTGTCATTTAGGTATTTCTGTTACAGAAATAACCAATTCATGCTACCATTACATTAAATACGGGATATCATTGTGTCCTACAATCGTGGCACATCAGCCATTTCTAATACGTTTTTTCGGGACACAACTGTCCATGGAGTGACTGCCCCAACCAAAGTGGGACAGGTGGTGACCTTAGTCGCTGCTCCTATGTCGGTGCGGCGCGCTGACATGCGGCTGTACACCTTCTCTGAGTGTAAACACTGACAGTGCATTGCGGGACGAACGCGGTCTTATGCGTATCCTTTGCTCCTTGGACGGGTACACTTATGCCTTCGTGGCTTCTATTTGCTTCTCCGTTAATTTGGGACGGGACTATGTTGCATACTGTACGTGCGTTTCATTCTGCACAGGACCTGGCTGCTGCCATTACTATTGTGGGCGGACCGTGGCTGTCAGCACATTAGGTTGCTCACCTCATGCCGGCTTAGACACGCCTCCAGACGCATCCTACCTGGGCTCGCTCACGTACACTACGCACGTGTCTGTGATTCCGGTGCACTCTCATTAATATGTATATGGCGCTACTGCGCCGGATATTCCATGCACCGCCGGCGCAGGCCTTACGCCGGCCTTGCGCCGAGCTTCATGAATCCCGGGGTGTGTGTATTTGGGGGAGAGTGGACTAGAGTAGCCGACTACAATAGCATTTATCATGATGTTATCATGTCAAAATAATAAAATTTACTACTCAGCACTATAAAATAAATAACTAAATGTATTTGTTATGTGAGTTGTACATAATTTCAGATTAAGATGGAATTGGAATACCTAGTCCACATAGATATTTTCTATTAAAATGTTTCATATAACTTTGCTACGTATGGGGATATGGAACTAATATTATTATCACTTTCTTTAGTTACTACAGAATTTTTCTAATGTGATTTACTTAATAACGACATCACTACAGCTAACAATACATATTGCAATGTATTTTTTTACAAATATAAATTAACTTTCATGTAATAATAGTAATTCCAACATAATAACTATCATGCATGAATGCCTATACATCACAATGAGCCTGTTTGCATGACAAACAGTGATAGGTGAGCTGTGTGCAAAACAAGGGTTAGCAGCCAAATATGCTAATGGGCAAATACATAGATGAAGTACATGCTAATGAAGATAATGAATCTTGGCACAGTGATTCAGAAACATGTAAAATGAGTGTGAACACATTTAGCCCACTTTAGCTCTGAATTCCAAAACATGCTGATAAACAGCCACAGGGAAACTTTGAAAAAGTTAGAGGTTGCTACAGACATTATAAATCTGTATGTGCAATAGGTTCTAGTACAAGATGATGCTGATATTGTTGCTAGACCTCGGCCCAGACTTCATGACATGGAAATAATTGAGTGCTACTGGCTGAACAGGGATGCTATAGAACAAATAGAGAACACCTGCTGTCCTCAGCTGAGGCCAAGTGAAAATAATGGAGAACCCATCCTAGTGATAAGTAAGGTATGTGTAGCCTTACATATACTAGCTACAGGGATTTTTTAGCAATCCACAGGGGAGATAGTGGGGGTGTCAGGGGCCTCCACCTCAAGAATACTCTACCAGTTTCTTAATGCAATGCTGCAACATGTGGGAGAACATACCTAGGTCCCACATACCCAGATGAGAAAAATGCTACCAGACAAAACTTCTATTTCATAGCCCATATTTCTGACATACTGGGGGACCTAGACTGCACCTACATTGAAATGAGAGCTCCACCAGTTTAATTGAAAAAGAGGTACATAAACAGAAAAGGCTAATACTCCATTAACTATCAGGTGGTCTGTAATGAACAAAGTATAATATATAATGTGTCTGCATATTACTTTGGCAGTTTCCATGATTCCCACATATAACACACCTGTAAATTTTACCTAAGGTTTTCAAGGGGTGACTTTTCTCAAGGACATCTAGTGGGGGATGCAGGATATGTCCTGGGGACCCTGTCTCCTTACACCATTGAGAAACTCACACATCACTGAAAAGCTTACAACAATGCACACTCATACACCAGAAATATCATACAGCATGTATCTGGTCTGCCCAAGTCACGTTTCCAATGCCTAAATACATCTGAAGGTGCATTGTAGTAGGACTGTACCACCTCTGCCAAAATACTAACCGTCTGTGCCATCTAACATAACATCATACTCAGAAAACAGTTGCAGCGGGGTGTCTCAATTCAGGGACTGCAGTTCCTAACACCACAGATAGGGGCAGCAGAAACAGCTGAGGAGTCAGATGAGGAACTGCAGCTACAGATGATCATGACAGACCCAGAAGTGCGCAATATGCCATGACACAAATAGGTTCATAGGTTCATAGGTAGGTACTAGGCTATCTGCACGAGGGCATTTACAAGCCTAGCCAGACTGTGTCAGCTTTCGCCACCCCATTGATTAATTAACTGAGCCTCTGTCAAGAAGAGCCAGTGAAGTAATCCCAGGGGTGTATTTTCTGTTACTCATCCCCTCGTCAAGGTTTCTCTTGAAGAGTGTTAGTGAGGGGCTCTGCCTAATGTAGTTAGGAATTTTGTTCCAAAGCATGGGGAGTCTCTGTGACAGGAATCTATCCCTCCAGCATGTTCAATTTATTGTTGTGGTGAGGTTTAGCTCACTAGAGCGCGTGGTTCGCAGTGACTTGGATTTCTTTAGGTGGAGCATGTCCATCAATTCTGAGTTGGACATGGCTTTGTAAGTCAGGCAGAGATCACCTCTGAGTAAGCGATATGCCACTGAGTACAGCTGGAGTGTTTCCAGTCGGGCTACATAGGACATATGTTTGAGACCAGTAATCCTCTTGGTGAGGTATTTTTGTGGTTTTTCCAGCAGTTGGAAGTGTCTTGTGAGGTACATCCCAAATGGGGCATTGTACTCTATGATGGGTCTGATGAGTGACGAGTAGAGGGGCACTATAACCTCTTTATTTCTAGATGTGAACCCTTTAGTAATTAGATTTCCTAACTACTTTGGCAATTGGATTGTCAAAGGAGAGATTACTATCTACCTGGGTCCCCAGATCTCTTATTACCTCTTCTGTATTAAGGGGGCTGACACCTATGTGGTAATTCATGGGTGTTTTGTTTTTCCCAAATGGGATGACTATGTATTTTTTGGCATTTAGCTTGAGATCATGACTTTGACACCAGGTGTCCATCTCAGTAAGGCCCTTTTGGAGAATGTCCATGTCAGCTGGAGAGTCAATTATGGCTCCCAGTTTGCAGTCATCAGCGAACATGGTTAGCCATAGTCTTCCTTTGTTTGCCTGTACTTCTGAGAAGTATATGCCGAACAGTAGGGGTCCCAGGACCGAGTCTTGGGGGACACCACTTGTGACTGGTTTAGAGGCAGACCTAGAGCCTGCTATTCTTACCGTGTGAGTTCTGTCTATAAGCCAGTTGGCAACCCATCTTGTGATGTAGGGGTTTATGTTCAGGCTGGTGAGTTTTTCTATAATTCCCGAGTGAGGAATGGTGTCAAAAGCCTTGGCGAGGTCAAGGTAGGCTGTGTGAGCTACCTTCCCCTCATCTATGGCCTTGGAGACTGTCTCAAAGAGGTCAACCAGGTATAGTAGGCATGATCTGCCCTTAACAAAGCCAAACTGGGATGGGTCAAGTGTTTGGAGGTTCCCAATGTCTTTGTTAATGAGTTCCATGATGATGCACTCCATAGTCTTGCAGACCAGGCTAGTCAGGCTTATGGAGCAATAGTTACCAGGGTCAATTGTGGCCCCTCCTTTGTGGAGCAGAATAACCATTGCTGTGCATCATTCTATGGACATGTAGCCTGTGGAGAGGCTGAGGTTGAACAGCATGTTTAGGTGGGGGGTTATTTCATTCTGTAGTTCGTGCAAGATGCAGCCTGGGACACCATCTGGCCCCACAGATGCTGTGCTTTTGGCTTTTGAAAGGGCTGTTTTCACCTGTGCGTCTGTGATTTCTGGGAAACTACACTTTTCCGGTATTGTTGTGGGCCCTTTTGGGGCTGAGAGGGGGGTGAAGTTTGCACTGAATCTATCTACCAGGATGTTGGCAATATCAGTGGGTTCAGTATATTTTGTGCTATTTTGCACTAGCTCAGAGCATATCTTCAAGTTGCCACTTAGATTCTTGACATAGCTAATGAAGGCTTTATGGTTATCTTTCAAATCCTAGGCTATTTTTCTTTCGAAGTTAGCCTTGGAGGATTTTATGAGGGACCTTAGTTTCTTACTGATACTGATCAGGGATATCTTTCCTTCTTGGGATTTGCTATTTTTCTGAACTAGTTTCCTCCTTCTATTGTATAGCCTGTTTATGGCAGGGGTCCACCAGACTGGTTTGCTTCTCTTAGGAGAGTGAGTCTTGGTTTTGCTAGGGATGGCATGATCCATGCATCCTTGTAGGTGCTCATAGAGTGCATTTGTAAAGGTTCCTTCATCTTGGACACTGTTATCCTTTAAAGTGGGGGTTGTGAAACTTACCATCTCTGTCTTAAGTAAGGTGAAGTTTGCTATAGAAAAGTTTTTCACTGTGGTTTCCTTGGTTGGAGGTGGTGGTGTGGTGTGGACATCCAGAGTGATTGGTTTATGGTCTGATCTAACCAGTGACAGGTTGACCTCTGGTGTGGAACACCTGTCGCCCATGTTGGCGATGACCAGGTCCAATATGTTTTCACCTCTGGTAGGGGAGTTTACCAGCTGATCCAGGGCATTTGAGATGATAAATTCCAGGCAGCGCTAGACCTGGGAGTTTGTACTTGAGTAGGGTAATTGAAATCACCCAATATCAGGGTGTTCGGTAGAACCTTCATGTTTTCCAATGTCTCCAGAAAGGCGGAGTGGTGGTCCTGGGTCATGGAGGGTGATCTGTAGCAGGTCACAATTTGCATTGCAGATTTACCTGATGTTAGTTGCACATGGATGATCTCAGAGGTATTATGCTGCACCACTAACCTGGAGGTGTAGGTATCCTTGATGAATATGGATACACCCCCTGCTTTTGTGTTTCGGTCCATGTTCTGTGGCCGAAATGTGTGGTATGAGTTGTAGCCCGGTAGTGCTGGGGTGCTCTGTGGAGCTTTGAACCAGGTTTCAGTTCCTGCACAGATATCGACGTTCTCCACACTGAGGAGTGCTTTGGGCGCGTGCATTTTGAGATTTAAACTTCTGGTGTTGAGTAGCATAACCTTCATTTTTTTATTAGTGCTGTTTACGGAGGTGGGTTTGACTTTTGAGCCTTGCCTAAAAAAGGGACTACGGGGGCAGCAAGAGCCTTGGCCAGTATTTGAAAGCCTAGGGGTGACAGGTGCAAGCCATCTCTTGCAAAGCAACGAGGCCTGTCGAGCATGTCGTCCCAGGCTGACAGACACTGGATCCCCTTTGAATGACACCAGAAGCTTAGCCAATTGTTGAACTTGATAATTTTTTCTTTATACTGCAGTATCATTCTTAGTGAGGGCAGGATACTACTCAGGGTCAGGGTCATACCCGCCTGGGCTACATGATCAGAGAGCTCTTCCATGTCTCTTTTCATGTAGTCCAGGGAGGTACATCTCAGGTCATTCACACCAACATGAACAATGACAGAGTCATATTTGTACTTGTTCTGGAGTGACCTGAGTGCTTGTGTTATGTGGCGGATTCTGACTCCCGACAAGCAGCAGCAGTAACCTTCTCCAT
The DNA here is from genome assembly GCF_019279795.1 of Protopterus annectens. Classification (NCBI taxonomy): domain Eukaryota; kingdom Metazoa; phylum Chordata; order Ceratodontiformes; family Protopteridae; genus Protopterus; species Protopterus annectens. The sequence goes on along the minus strand of NC_056747.1, from coordinate 1,064,809,232 downwards.
GTCCAGCCTAGTGAGTAGGACATCAGTGTGCCTGACTATAGCGTCACCTATTACTAGTGTGTTAGGCATGTTATTTCACCTTAAGGGCTGTGATTGTGCGGCACACTGATTTTGTGTTTTATGTGTTGTCTGGTTTGTGACGGGAGGTGCAGGTTTTTTGGGTGTCTGCTTTGGAGGTCTGTGATGATTTTGCAGGTTTTTATTTAGAGCCTCTGAGTATGATTTCATATTTATGTGTATTTTTTGCCAGTGCTGGTTTAGTATGTATATGTGAGGCTGGAGGTGTGGTTCAAGTGTTAAACTTCTCCTCATGACTGTCTGTTCCAGTCTTGGGTGAAGAGACCTTAGCCTCCAATTTAGCTATATAATTGCATCACTCACATATGTTAATGTTTTGTGGTAGGAGGAGAAGGTTGTCTGTGTACATGAGGCAGTTGTAACATTGCCTTAGGATACCCAGGTTCACCAGCTGGACTGGAGAGTATACCTGAAATTGCCCTTTGGTCATTCCTGAATAGTAGGGTGAGCTGCTTTGTCACTTGGTTGGTGACAGTTGAATAATGAGCCTTGCCCTGCTGGGCAATCAAGTGTCGGGGTAAATTAATTCTTGCTATTAGGTCTGAGCAAGTGCTGGACTATAGGATGCTTTTTAAGTGCTTAGGTTGAGAGTTAGACTACTTTCAAGGGAAAAACTGAAGAGGAAACTTGGTGGAGCCGGGATAAATTTAACTCTAGCTAACTGGTGCTGCCCGAAGATGCAAAACCGTACAAACATAGTTTTTACAGCAGGGAAATGAAAGAGAAATTAGCCCAAAATGGCCTATAAACTACTAACTTCTGGGCTGGAACCACTCCTCCAGGGACAGATGGCTGCTCAAAGCTCCCTCTCTCACAGGTGAACAGAGAAACATCCCTCTATCCAAGTAAGGTATGGGCAACTCAGAAAATTGTAACACAGCCTTGAATTCAGCACTAGCCTGAAAAGGATTATATTAGCTTAGAAAGGTGGGAAACCAGTATTTTTTTTTTTTTAAAGATAAGGCAAAAACAGTAAAAAAATACACTTAAAACAGCTTTAAATGACTATAAACAGTAAAAAATACATGTCAAACAGCTTTAGATGACTGAAAGTAATCAGAAAAGGCTTTTAAACAAATTACCCAATTAACCAGTAAAAAAAATCTCAAAACTGAGCCCTGTTCCTGTAGTCTTCAATCAGACAAGTTCTAACTACACACTCCTGCCTCTGGGGTGCAGGGGAACCTTCTCCAAAAAAGTAGGCCTGGATTAGTGCTCAAGTTATACAAACAAAGCTAGATTCAGCAAGCCTGGATCTAGTCTATGCTACAGCAAACAAGGTGCACCAATTTCAGTAAGAAACAGTTCAAATATGCAGGCACTATAAGCCTTTAACCAGAAATACCCAGCTCAGAAAGGCAGAGTCCACTCTCTCCTCCCACAAGAGTGCAGACCACGAACCTTCTTAATATAAAATAACTGGCCTGAAGCCCAAGTGCTTAAACCAGAACTAATACACTTTTAGAATAACAGACACTGAGCCTTCAATCAGTAGTTCCCTACTTAGAAGGATGTAAGATACCTGTCCTGCCACAACAGTGCAGACCACAAACATTCTTAATATAAAACAACTGGTCTGAAGCCTATGTGCTTAAACCAAAAGGCTTAGAATGATAGTTACACCAAGCAGTAATAAATACAACTGAGTACTTTTAAGATGATGCAAAAGCAAAATAAAGCAGGAAGAAACACAAATACACTAAAAGCAGATGAAAAAAGTGAATTTTTTTTTTTGAGTGAGCAAATGAGATGGGCCCAGGAGGAATATCCAAATGCAAATTTACAAGAGGGACGGGCAGTTTCAAAGCCACCAAGATTAACACCAAAATAAAAGCAGGGAGAGTGGATAGGGAACTAACTGAAAAAAACAGAGCCACAACTTCCAGCTAGACAGTGTTCAATGCAACACAAATAAATCAATTTAAATGCTGTACTATTTGAAAAAAAGTGCAGATACCCCCACTTATCATGGGCTATTCAAGAATTCTAACAAGTATTAATTGTAAAAACAGAGCCACAACTTCCAGCTAGACAGTATTCAATGCAACACAAATAAATAAATTTAAATGCTGTATTATTTGAAAAAAGTGCAGATACCCCCACTTATCACTGGCTATTCAAGAATTCTACCAAGCATTAACTGAAAAAACAAAGCCACAACGTCCAGCTAGACAGTATTCAATGCAACACAAATAAATCAATTTAAATGCTGTATTATTTGAAAAAAGTGCAGATAAAGATTTACTTAAATTCACTTATACATCCAGTTGATCTGATTTCATGTAGGTCTTAGCTGGCCAAAGCTTAGAGTTTAAGCAGAAAATAATCCAAAATGTACCACTTATATAAGGCAGAAACCGAATAACAATGAAGTAAACTACCCCCACTTATCACTGGCTATTCAAGAATTCTAACAAGCATTAACTGAAAAAACAGAGCCACAACTTCCAGCTAGATAGTATTCAATGCAATGCAAATAAATCAATTTAAATGCTGTATTATTTGAAAAAAAAGTGCAGACACCCCCACTTATCACTGGCTATTCAAGAATTCTAACAAGCATTAACTGAAAAAACAGAGCCACAACTTCAAGCTAGATAGTATTCAATGCAACACAAATAAATCAATTTAAATGCTGTATTATTTGAAAAAAGTGCAGATAAAGATTTACTTAAAGTCACTTATAAGTCCAATTGATTTGATTTCATGTAGGTCTTAGCTGGCCAAAGTTCAAAGTTTTGAAGCAGTAGCAAATTAACTCACTACATCATTAAAAAAGAAAATGAGCTAAACACATGCAAACAGAAACAGTGGTGCATACAAAGTTATCAACTTTTACTTACTCTTGTATTGGCGAGCTACTATGAGCACCAGACACAGGCAACCCCAAACTATAATGTTGTCAGCAGCAGTAACGAAGGTGAGTGATGAATCAATAATAAACAGATAAATGCTCACTTATGTTTCTGTACTGTACTTCAGTAAAATCAAACGATCGGTCAACTATACAAGAAAGTCATCAGCAACCTATATGAGTGATATACGCCACATTTACATACCAAAAGTACTATGAAACTTTTAAATGGAGCAAAATAATTTTTCCTGTCTGTGTATTATGTTTCCAACCTGTGTGCCAAGCCAAAGCAGCTCCATGCCTAGCAAACCCACAGGAGATAGTATATTGTTGCCATCATCAGCATGGTTAGGTGATTAAGCACAGTTATAGAAACATATAACTACAAAAGAAAAGATAAGTAGTTAAGACACAAGTGAGGAGTTGCAATCCAACCCTAGAAAGGAAAAGGGTATTGCCCAAAAACATGCTTGGCCTGCTTACTACTTTACATCAGGCATAAGTAACCCAAGTCATAAACACCAGCAGGAATCAGGGCAATCTCAGCTTTATCTGCAAAAGATGTGGTGAAAGAAGCCATTCATTAGTAATATTATTGTCCTACTACTAATACAAGTGTTAAACTGCTAAATTTAAGCAGACTAAATCAAATTAGAATTCAATATATATCTCGATGGAAATAGGCATCTGACTAAGCAATCATTAGCAGGCCACTCTGTACATCAGGCACAGGCAACCCTAAGTCACAGAATCGTGCAAAGGGTAGGACACAGTCATCATCACTTGCAAAGAGTGGTTAGATTACAGGAGGGTAAACCTGCCACAAAATAAGTATGTATGTGTGTGGTGTGTGTGTGTGTGTGTGTGTGTGTGTGTGTGTGTGTGTGTGTGTGTGTGTGTGTGTGTGTGTGTGTGTGTGTGTGTGTGAGAGAGAGATGAGGGTTAGATCAAGTATGCACAATCAAGGCCAGCAATTCCAGGTGTAAAGAAGTCAGTTTTGAAGAATGTTGTTTGTGTGTGAAGTGTCATGGGCAATGTGAAGTGAACTGTATGTGGGCCTGCATGAACACAGATGCAGCAGTTATGCTAGTACTACACCTGGCATCCTGGCCAGGTGTGAGGTCTGCATGGTTGAGGTTCCCATGCATCATTGTTGCCCCTGACTACATGAACTACTTCAGCCAGGAGTTGCACTGCTACAAATTGGGGTGCTACCTGAAAAAGAATGATATCTACTGGATAAGATGTATAAGTCTGGGTATGGACATCTTCTCCACTGATAGAAAAGTCAAAGTAATACCACTATGGCAGCAGAATTTGTGATAGCCATGGTCACATCGGCTAACATTTGACAATGTACTAGCTCTTTGTCCTCATGGATGATAACCCTTTCCCAGCAGACATTCCATAATAGACACTGCATAGGCTAGTGTGTCATTCATTTGGTGCAAGGATTCACCCACATGGTTCATGCAGTCTCATACATCAGAATGCATGTTATTTAGTACTCTGACTACCTCGTCTGAGGCCCTGGTGGAATTTTACTGTGCCTAAATGACGGTCCGGTGCATATGCTGGGGGCACCTACTGACACACCAACATCAGGTGGAGGGAAGTAAATATACCTTCCTTGAGCACCTCTACCAACACCTCTGTGCAGTACTTCACCCTCACAAAAGCTAAGGGGAGATTCAACCAGCTCTGCAACTGGGGAAGCTACTCATATAGGCAGGTGTTCAAGTCTGGAAAGGTGTAAGTAGTGAGTTTGTAAGAGAATGGTAGCAGGCAAGCCTGTCTTCTTCAAGATAATTGATGTTTATAAATTCACTTAGTAGAAACATTTAGAACTGGAGAGACAGAAGGAAGGATATTTTGTACTCCTTTTGAGAGAATCCTTATGCATTGTAACACAACATGCAGGTTGTTTCTTCAAGTGAGTTTTTTCTGGCAAGCAAGATATTAATTCTTGTGTGGTGTTATCAGTTAGTGCACAGGTTAAGAAGATTATGACATACTCTGCATATGTTCAAATCTAGTGGTGCGTGCCTTTTATCATTTTGTTCACAGTATAGTAATAATAGGAAAGAATGGATTATTCAGCATACCTTGATGTGCTGCATGCAATGCAGTGGTCATGGGACATGTTTTCTGATAGTTTGCTGTGCTTTTAGATAGGTGGGTGATGCTCATCCAGTAATTGTTCCACTTCCTAATCAGCATGTTCATATAGTTATGTATGTATTCCATTTTCCATTGAGTGGCCATTAGCGCAATGCAATGTAAGTAAACATTGGTCAAGAATAGTTATCTCCATTTCTCATTTTGTGGCAAAAACTGCTGAGAAATTGCATCCAGCAGCATGGCTCTACTGACTATCATGCAATGGAGGCAGTTTTTGATGTTGTGAGGATACCACCAACATTGTTATAGGCTAGATTACACCAGTTGTATGTAAACTCTAGCTGTTTCCACAGTTTTCTTACTACCTTCTGATAATGCTGACCCCCCCCTTGAGGGTTGGAATGTATGTTAAAGTGAATTTAGGTAAAGCTCAAGATGATTCATCTTATACATAGTCTACATATAATCGATAGCACAAAAACGGAACCTGGAGCTGTAAGATGGCTAATATAATAAAGATGAAGAAAGAAGTTGTGGATGAATGAGTCTTTGAAATATAGGTTCATAGGTAGGTACTAGGCAATCGGCCCTGGGGCCTATATAAGCCTAGCCAAAAAGTTCTCTGGCTTTTGCCACCCAAGAAAGTTATTTTCATGTGCCCCTGTCTAGAATAGCCACAGAAGTGATCCCTAGGGTGAATTTCCTATTTCCTGTCCAATTGTTGAGATTTTTCTTAAAGAGGGCTAATGAGCTTTGCTTGACATGAATGGGTACTCTATTCCAGAGCATGGGAAGTCTCTGGGACAGGACTCTGTCCCTCCAGCATGCTCTGTTTATTGTGGTGGCAAAGATTAGGTCCCTGGAGCATGTGCCTCGGCGGGATTGGGGTTTCTTTAAGTGTAGCATGTCCAACAGATCTGGGTTTGACATGGCTTTGTATGTTAGCAGAGGTCGCCTCTCAGTAGGTGATAAGTGATGGAGTAGATCTGGAGTTTTTTGAGACAGTCTGCATATGGCATCTGTTTGAGGCCAATAATCCTCTTAGTGAGGGATTTCTGTGGCCTTTCTATTTGTTGTAGCTGTCTTGCAAGGTGCATGCCAAATGGGACATTGTATTCTATAATGGGTCTGATGAGGGATGAGTAGAGATGAACAATGACCTCTTTTTTTCTGAAGGTGAACCCCTTTGTGATGACGTGTGCCATGTTGAAGGATTTTCTGACTATTGCGGTAATGTGATTATTAAAGGAAAAACTACTGTCCACCTGTGTCCCAAGGTCTCTTATTACACCTTCCATGTTTAGTAGGCTACCACCTATGTGGTAGCTCAAGGGTACAGTGTTTTACCCAAAAGGGATGACAACGCACGTCTTGGCATTGAGCTTGAGGCCATGACTTTGACACCATGTATCAGTCTCAGTGAGGCCCCTTTGTAGAATGTCCACATCGTTAGGCGATTCTATTATGGCACCTAGTTAGCAGTCGTCTGTGAACTTCATAGCCAAAGACCTGCTGTATTAGCCTGGACTTCTGAGAAGTAGATGGCAAACAGGAGAGGACCCAGGACTGTGCCATGTGGTACTCTACTTGTCACTGGTCTGAAGTTGGATTTGGAGTCGGCTACTTTCACTGTGTGGGATATGTCAGTGAGCCAGTTGGCCACCCATCTTGTGACATAGGGATTAATGCCCAGTCTAGTGAGTTTATCTATAATTCCAGAGTGGGGGATGGTGTCAAAATCCTTGGCAAGGTCAAGATAGGCTGTGTGCACCACCTTACCCTCGTCCACGGCTCTGGTGACTGCTACAAAGACGTTAATCAGGTTTAGGAGACATGACCTGCCTTTTACAAACCCAAACTGAGTGGGGTCCAGAGTTTGGTGGTTACCTATGTCCCTGTTTATAAGCTCCAAGATGATACATTCCATGGCCTTGCAGATCAGGCTCACTAGGCTAATGGGGCGGTAGTTCCCAGAGTCCATGATGGTGCCCCCTTTGTGGAGTGAGATAACTGTTGCTGTGTGCTATTCAGTAGGCACAAAGCTTGAAGTGAGGCTATGATTGAACATGGTACTTAGGTTGGGTGCCAGTTCGTTCTGTAGTTCATACAGAACACAGCCTGGGATATTTTCTGATCCCATGGATGCTGTGTTCTTGGCTTTGGAGAGTGTGGTCTTTACTTGTGCAGCAGTGATTACGGGGAGCTTTGCATTCTTCCAGTATAGTGATGGGCCACTTGGGGGGAGAGGGGGGGTTACGTTTGCACTGAACCTATCTGCCAGGATGTTGGGAATATCAGTTGATTCTGTATATCTAGTGCCATTGTGCTGTAGCTCAGAGCAGATCTGAGTGTTGCCATTGAGATTCTTGACATAGCTGTAGAATGCTTTGTGGTTGTCTTTAGAATCAGTGGTGATTTTATTTTTGTAACTAGCTTTGGAGCATTTTATGAGGTATCTCAGCTTCTTACTGAGGCTGACCAGGGAGTTCCTGCAATCAGGGGATTTTACTCTTTTTTTGCAACAGCTTCTTCCTTCTGTTGTAGAGTTTGTTTATGGCAGGGGACCACCAGATTGGCTTCCTTTTTTGGAGGATAGCATCTTGGTTCTGTTGGGGATGGCACGATCCATGCACTCGTGTATGTGCTTATACAGTGCATTTGTATAGGATTCAGCAGTTGTACCTTTATTTTCCGTCTGTATGGATGTCGTGAAGCTTGCCACTTCTGTCTTATGAAGCATGAAGCTGGCTTTGGAGAAGTTTTTTATGGTGGTTTCCTTAATGGGGGGTGGGGGCAGGATATTAATGTCTAGGGTGATTAGCTTGTGTTTGGATCTGACCAGCGAAGAGTTGACCTCTGGCGTGGAACGTCAGTTGCCCATATTGGTAATGACCATGTCCAGGATATTGCTGCCCCTGGTGGGGGTATAGGCAAGCTGATCCAGGGCACTGGAATTTATGAATTCCAGAAAGCATTGAGCAAATGAGTTAGTACATGAGTAGTTTTCCCAGTTGATGGTGGGGTAGTTGAAATTGCCCATTATTAGGGTATTGGTCTGTACCTTAATATTACCCAGTATATCAAGAAACTTGGAGTGGGTATCCTGGGCCATGGCAGGAGATCTGTAACAAGCTACAACCTGGATGGCAGTCTTGCCCTGTGTTAGTTGCACTTGAATAATTTCGGATGCATTATGTTGAGCAACTAGCCTGGAGGTGTGGATATCCTTAATGAATATGGACATGCCTCCTTCTTTAGTGTTTCGGTCCAGATTAGGTAGCCGAAAGGTGTGGTATGAGTTATAGCCTGGTAATGCAGGGGTGCTCTCTGGAGCCTTGAACCTGGTCTCCATCACTGCACAGATGTCGATCTTCTCCATTTTAATGAGTACCTCGAGTGAGTGCATTTTGAGGATTAGACTTCTAGCATTGAGTGGCATTACCCTCAGATTTTGCTTGCTTATACCTGCTATGGTGGTTTGTTGTTTGAACCTTGCCTAAAAAAAAAGCACTATAGGGGTGGCAATAGCCTTAGCCAGTATCCAGAATCCCAGGGGTGACAGGTGCAGGCCATCTCTGGCAAAGCCTTGTGGTCTGTTGATCATGTCATCCCAGGCCAACAAACCTTGCCTAAAAAAAGCACTGTAAGGGTGGCAATAGCCTTAGCCAGCATCCGGAATCCCAGGAGCTACAGGTGCAGGCCATCTCTGGCAAAGCCTCATGGTCTGTTGATCATGTCGTCCCAGGCCGACAGACACTGGATCCCCTTAGAATGACACCAGAAGCTTAGCCGATTGTTGAAGTCAATTATTTTGTCCTTGTATTGTGGTATCATTCTGGGCAATGGCAGGATGCTACTCAGGGCTGGGATCATACCTGTCTGGGCTACATGATCTGAGAGCTCCTCCATGACTCTTTTCATGTAGTCCAGGGAGGGACATCTCAAGTTATTCACACCAATATAGACAATGACAGAGTCATATTTGTACTTGTTGTGGAGAGACCTGAGTGCTTGCATTATGTGGAGGACCCTGGGACCCAACAGGCAGCTGGCAGTAACTTTGTCCTTGTTTAGCCTAGTGAGTGGGACATCAATGTGCCTGACTATAGAGTCACCTTATGACTAGTGTGTTGGGTACATTGTTTTTCCTTATAGGCTGAGGTTGAGTGGCACACTGATTTTGTGTGCTATGTGTCATTTGGGTAGTGTTGGGGGTGTGGTTGTTTGCATTTCAGCTTTGGAGATCTCTGTTGTTTGGGCAGATTTTTATTGAGAACCTTTGCAAATGTAGGTGTGTGTTTTGTGTTACTATGTGTGGGTTTAGGTGGTGTAGGTTTTGATGGACTATATGTTAAGTGTGGTGTGGTGCAGGTGTTTACCTTCTCCTCTTGACTGTCTAGTATAGTCTTGGCTGGAGAGAGCTTGGCTTCCAGTTTGGTTACATAAGTGCATCTCTCATAGGTTGTAGTGTTGGGTGATAGGAGGAGAGGGTTGTCAGTGTACATGAGGCAATTGCTACATTGCCCCAAGATGCCCAGATTCATCAGGTGGACAGGAGAAAATACCGGGAGCTGAACCTTAGACATGCCTGGATAGGTGCTTATTAATCTAAGTGTTAAAAACTGTTTTCCTCCTAACAAATGAGGAAAGTTGAATGCTGCAGTAATGTGTAGATTATTTAGTGCTTGCAATGAGTTTTGAATAAGTGCTGGGCACAAGGAAACAGTTTTGAGTGCTAAAACTAGAAAACTGGCTAGTTCTAATGGAAAATTAGAAGAGCAGACTTTCTGGCACCAGGAATATATTAACCCTAAAAGGCGGTGCACAATGAGCAAAAACGCACAAACACGGGTTTTTAAACAGAAAGATGAAAGGGATAGAAATAGCCCAAAATGGCCAGTAAAACTACAGATTCTGAGCTGAAACCATTCCTCCAGCGACAGATAGGCTGCTCAAAGCTCATCACTTTCACTGATGAACAGAGAAGCTTCCTTCTATCTTAGTAAGGTCTGGGCTACACAGAAACTACAAAACAGCCCAGAATTCAGCAAAATCTGAAAACCGGACTCTACTGGTTATAGAAAGGTGGGAAACAAGTAGAGAGATAGGATTTTTTTTTTGTTTTGTTTTTTCAAAAATTAAAACAGATACAGTAAAACAAACACTTTTAAAGCAGAAAAATGGCTATTACACTTGAGTGTGTAGCCCTCAACAGTTCAACAGATGAAAAACACTTAAAAATGATCAAAGTGCAGACAGTATCAGAATTAAAAAAACAGTTCAAATAAGTTGCAAAGTTAAACAACACTCGAAATAGTGTGGCTAGTGAAAATAAGCAATAAAAAGCAAAACAGAGGTACTTAATCCACTCAAAGTCTCCCTTTTCTCTCTCTCTCTGCTGTAGAACTCTGCAGAATACCCAGGCATGATCTTGCTGAGGTAATACAAGCTCAAAAAACTGCGCAAACATGGCTTTTTAAACTGAAAGATGAAAGGGATAGAAATAGCCCAAAATGGCCAATAAAACTACAGATTCTGAGCTGAAACTATTCCTCCAGTGACAGATAGGCTGCTCAAAGTTCACCACTCTCAATGACGAACAGAGAAGCTTCTTTCTCTCTTAGTAAGGTCTTGGCAACACAGAAACTACAAAATAGCCCAGAATTCAGCAAAATCTGAAAAACGGACTCTACTGGTTATAAAAAGGTGGGAAAAGAGTAGAGAGATAGGATTGTTTTAAATAATTAAAACAGATACAGTAAAACAAACACTTTTAAAGCAGAAAAATGGCTATTGCACTTGAGTGTGTAGCCCTCAACAGTTCAACAGCTGAAAAACCCTTAAAAACAATCAGTTAGACCAGTTTTATAAACTTTAACACCACCACATGAATAGGGGGGGGGGGCAGTGTCAGAACAGATGAGAAAACAGCAAACAATGTCAGCAAATATATAAAATAATTCAGTCAGGCAAAAATTAAGACAATGCAGAACTCTGAAAAGTGCCAAGAAATATGCTTATCAGCGATATTTATACTAAGACAAGTAAAACTGTTGTAGATATGCAGATATTGAATTTATAATTTTGATGGGAGGAATATATGTAGATAGATAGATTTAAAGGAACCAAACTAAAACTCTTTTTAATTGGATAATTACACTAGACTGCATGCAATGGATAGGACATGATTCAAATTTTATTGAAGTGACAATAAAGTGAATATAGATTCATGGAAATACCATATTGCTTGCTGGTTTAAGGTAAAATATATGCTCAGTCAGTTTATACTGGATGTAGTAAGGGGTAGCATATTTGACTTAAAGATGTTTACTTTTAGTAGATGAGAGATTAGTATATGTGATGAATTTATATACCAAGAAAATAATAACAACCAATGTTTTTGCTTGATTGGATTGCATGAGTATGTAATTTTTTTCAAACTTCATTTAAGTACAGTCAAATAAAGGTGATTTTTAAAATAAAAAAGAAGGCAATGTTTCTAAATACGTGGAACCATGAAACAAATCATTCATTTTACGTGAAAAGCAATGTTAGTTATAGTTCTGTTATGATGAAGTATGAGAGTATAGCAGAAATTAAAGCAAGTGGGACACCACAGATGCAAGTATTCATAGTCATTAACTGCATGTGTTAAAAATATCCTCGCTGTCCATGACTGAGCACAGCTAAGCCGCAAATTCTAGAGGTCACTTACACTAATGAATGATGGCTGCAAATAAGCATAAGCATAGTAAAATGTTTCGACTTTTCAGAGCTGTCCACTGATACAATGTATAAAGGGGGGTCTGTTAAATCCTATCTACTTTGCAATATGTGAAAATGCTGTCACTCTCTGCTAGTCTTGCTATTTCCCAGTTTGAGCTGCTTGTCTTGACCAAGACAAAACCTCTTGCTCCCAGCAGTGCTGGCCAGCCAAGAAGTTGGAGATATAGGTAGATGATAACTCATTCTAACTTTGATAATCAGGAGATACGTGATAGATTTAGCATGGACAGGGATATTATGAAGTCTTAGTGAGTATGTATGACCCACACAGGGGTACTGGAGGAATGTGTGGACTTCCTTTCTTTGTGGATGCTAAGGTATGTTTAATCCTCACTATTCTTGCCATAGAGAACTTCCAGAGACAGACTGGGGATGCACTGGATATCTCACAGGCTTCTGCCTCAAAAATACTGCAGCAGTTCTTGGATACACTATTGGCCAATGTGGATTAGTAAATCTATATCCCAGTGTCACCCCAGGACTGAGCCAGGACTATGAGTACCTTTTATGCGGTGCCGTGTTTCCCTGAGATACTTGATGCAATAGGTTGCACCCATGTTGCAATTAGAGCCTCATCAAGTCCATATGGGGAGTGGGACTGCAATAGGAAGGGCTACCATTCCATGAATTATCAGGCAATATATGATGCTTGTGGTTGCATTACTGACATCCCTGTCCAGCATTCTGGCAGTGCACATGATTGCATTGTACATGGGGGTACATCACCAGTGTCTCTGCCCAGCATCCTGTCAATACACAATTCCCATATTTGGTACACTAGCTTACTCTACCACCTCTTCTTTAATGGTAGGATGCCTGATGGTCATCTTGTTGGTCAGTTTATTTTTTTTCCTTTTCTATTCAGTTTAAGTAGTTATTCATTGTAAAATATATTTCTGTATACTAAACTGCTTTTCTTTGTTTTGTCACCCCCCCCTCCTTCTCTCTCTCTCTCTCTGTATGTCTCTTGCTTTTTTATTTCAGGTGATGTTAGATATCCATTGGAGTCATGGTTCATGACACCAGTGAGAAATCCAAGTGGAGCTGAAAAAGACACCAGCAGTACATACCTGTCCCAGACCCATATTGTCATTGAAAGGTCTTTGGTCTTATAATCAGCCATTTCAGGTGCCTGGAAGAGACTGGGAATGCCCTTCAGTATGACCCAGCTGCTGCATGTTTACTATACTTTGCATTTTGCATAATATGATCATGTGCCGGTGTGGTGGTGAAGTGATCCATGCTGTCACTGCAGGTCCCTTTCTCAGTACTACTACTACAGCTAATGATGACCAAGGCCGAATGATGTAAGAGATCCCATGTGGCAGGCTCATGCATGGCATAATGGCTGCACAAGTAAAATAATTATTTTTTTTATTTCAAAGCAGTCACTCACATTATTGTTTGTAAAAGTCATCCTTGAGTGCTCACTGACTCTTGTTCATTGGTGTCCAAAGGCATCATGTAAGTAATAATCATATTTTTAACTGTTTTGCACAAAACATTCTATTGAGGTGGTGTACCTAAGTATGCACATACTGAATGTACTGAAATGATACAATTAGAACAACTATTACTTTGGTATTTAACTTGAGATCATAACTTGGAACTGAATGAAAAAGTATCATGCTGTTTTTTATATTATGTAAAACTTCCTCAGCTTAAAGTATGTATTGCGTGTTGAGGTACTGTACAACATATTATTTTATTTTGTCACACAATATTTTGTGGTATCAGAGAAAAAAATATCATTTGTGAAATAGTGAGGGTGAAGTGGCAGCAGCGTTTCTTTACATGGCAGCATACTTATTTTAATTTGTAATTGTCCATTTACCATGTCTCCATGAAAACTTGTCTATTCCTACTTCTAAGTTGTAGGTAACTGCTAGCTATAACAATGGTAATGTACAGATCATGTTAATGACTGCAATCTTATATTATGACATACAGATTTCTTTTCACAGTCCAATGATGTTTTAAGCAGTACCATTACAGGAATGAAGTGCATATTATTGAAAATTATCCTAAGACCTCAATTTTTTTAAAAAGTATTCCCTTTCAAGTTAAATGTTGACCTGTGTTTGTGAAGGACTGGGACCTTTAATGTGAGGTTCTGCTATGTGCAGATGAATGCTGATGTGGCCTGCTTGAAATCTGTTGTGCTTGTTCCCCAAACTAATTAAAGAAATTCCTTGAGAAGCATTTGTAGTAGCAAGTGATCTGACCCCACATGTCTGGACAGTAACTCTTCCTCTTCCCCTTCCAAGACTGACTTCTGCTTGAGTCTGATAAGTTCTACCTAGTGTACAAAAGAAGGCAGCCATGGATGCTTGATGTGACACCATATTATGCATAAGTGTGACCATGGTATTATCCCTACTCAGTGTCATTACGAGTAGTGCTGGAAATCCTTATGCATACTAAGGAGGATTCTAACTATTTTCACTGACTCTTTGTGACACTGGTCTGATCTCCAACAATGTTAAGGCACACTTGTTGCAGGGCAGCCAAATGTACATGCTTCCTAGAGCAGTTGTAACAAATTGTTGTGCCTGGCACCATTTGCAAAGGTGTCACTGTGGACACTGTTACCTCTGAATATCTACTATCATCCTGAAAGTACTCATTTGGGTTTAGAGATACTGGTGTAGAGTTACATGGGTTCTTCTCTTGTCAAGTGTGAGTGTAATGTCAGCATGTGCTTGACTTTGTGATGCACTGAGACTTCTTGTAGAGTTACTAATATGTTGTGAGGTTTGAGATTCTGCCTTTAAACATGGGGACTGCTTGCCACTTTCCTCAGGTTGCCTCTTAAATATAACTATGCCATCATCATCATCATCATCTTCAACAGCCATTCTGCAGCTGCGATCCTCCAAATTTATTGGGATAGTGAAACTATTTGTTTCTGCAGCTAACCCTGTAAAACATGATTTGAAAACATTACCAATAAAGAAATACCATACACCACTGTATGCTTATTAAGTAGATATTGGGGATATTTACTTTGCATTCTGCCTTCATTGTCTTTCTGTGTAGATGTGAAAGGTTCTCCTATTAAAAGTAATTGGCATGTGCTTAATGTAATCATTCCATGTTATCATTCAGTTTTTTATTTTATTTATTTATGTTATTTTACATTTGTTAACCAGGAAAGTCCGACTGAACACAGGTCCTTTTTCAGCAGAGGCCCGAGGAGAAACGCTCCAGTAAAACAATAAATTAAAAATATAAATTCAAAATACAAATACTAGTTAAAAAAACCGCGGTGGTGCTGCGGTAGCATTGTTGCCTCACAGTAAGACGTTGTCCTGTTCGATTCTCAGCTAGAGCGTCTTCTGTGTGGAGACATGCGTGAATGGGCGTACCTTTGTTGAAGGTTGTGCATCAGGGCCAGCAACTCGGCACATAAAAATCTACTGCCAATCATTAGCGGACTGGAGTTCCGCTGTGGCGACCCCTAACCAGTAAAAGCTGAAAGACACAACATAAAGTTAAATATACATAAGCATATAAGAAAGTAAAGAATTTATCAGAAAAAATATAAGATTCACAAATGTGTATGGCTGAAGCAACAGTGATAATTACAGATGAGACGGTAGTTAACATGCCTATAGGAGGTATCTTTTTTGATAGCAGAATATGAGAATACATAATGAATACAGTTCTTAAGAAAAACATTGACATGATACATCATCCTGAGCTAGTTTATTATACATAATCCTGAGCAAATTCCTATTTAGCAATACAGAGGACTATTACCCTGTAGACGTAGTTGATATTAACAAAGCAATATTTTGTTTAATTTTAATTTTATGACAATAATTTTCATTGAGACTAAATAAAGTCTAACCAGGTGTGTTGCAGGAGCATAGCCAGGTGTCTGATAGGTGTGACCTTACAAGCTTTTTAAATTGCACAATGGAGCTGTTTGATGTGATTTAGGTTGGTTGCTGATTCCAAATTTTAGGAATGTAGTTAGAAAAGAGTGAATTACCAGCATGGTTGTTGGCTCTGGTAGTATCTAAAAGGTGTAGGTTATTGGAGCAGATACATCGGGTGCTGATGTATGGGAGTATAATATTTTGGAGGGCAGGGGTTTTATCAGATTGGTGGAGAATTTTGTGTGTGAAGGTTAGCTGTTTAAAGTGTAGAAGTTCAAGCCAATTCAGTTGTTTAAGAGATATACAGTGATGTGACCTACAGGAGGCATTATTTGCAAACTTTGCTATTTTATTATAGCAGGATTGCAGTTTGATTATATCCGTTTTGTGAAGGTTGGTCAGTATTGGGATGGCATAGAGGAGGGTTGATAAGAGGTGCGTATGGGCTATAGTAGCTTTTGTGTTTCTTGTTAGAAATTGTTTGTTTCTATATAGGAGACCTAGTTTCTTGTGGACCTTTTTGATGGTTTGGGCTATGTGAATATCAAATTGCAGATTATTGTCGATTTCTACCCCAAGTAGTTTAGTGTGTGTTACTGGGGTGATTTGTGGACAAGATAGTAAAGGGCTGTGAAGCTGATGAGGATCTCATTGAGCTAAAGAGAAGGAACTTAGTTTTGTTGGGATTCAGAATGAGTTGGGAGTTAGTGATCCATGTTTTGACAGAAAGGAAGGAATCTTGGGTAATGGTATGGAGATCTTGTAGTGTGGAAGCTGCACATATTAGGGTGGAGTCATCAGCGTATTGTACTACAGAGGTGTGTGGTGTGGCGATGCTGAGTTGGTTGGTGAATATCGAGAGGAGTAAAGGTCCAAGTATGGAGCCTTGTGGAGCCCCTAAGAGAACTGGGAGCAGACAGGAGAGTTAATTTTGCCAATGGACGGCTTACAGCTGCCCTGCTAGGTAGATTTAGAACCATGTGATACTAGAATTACTAAGAATTAGGATGGAGAGGATATTAATGAGTTTATTGTGATCTGTCATATCAAAGGCTTTGGAAGGGTCCTAGAATATACTAGATACATATTGTCTATTGTTATTATGTTGATAAACAATATTGATAAAGGACATTAGTGTGGTTGGGGTGCTATGAAAGAGATGAAAGCCATGTTGGGTGTGTGACAGTAGTTTGTGTGTGAGAAGGTAGTTCATAAGTTGGGTATGAGCTATTCTTTCAAGTATTTTTGATAAGGGAGATATAATGGCAATAGGGTGCTAACTTATAAATTCTGTGGAATTACCGCCTTTATGTAGTGGTGGAATATGGATGGTTTTCCAAATACTAGGTACATGGCTCTCAGATATTGACTGGTTGATGAATATGGCTACTTGATAGGCTATAGCTTCAGCTTCAGTTTTTAGAAAGTCAGATGGGAGGTTATCTGTGGCTAGTGTGGTTGGTTTCAGTTTTTGAAGTAATTTTTTATGGATTTAACAGGCACTGGGTTTAAGCTAAAGTGGGGGCTATTGTTTTGGGAGATGATGCTGTGTTGGGGAGTAGGAGTTGCTGATGATGGCTTGTGAGTAAGCAAGCGCTTGGATGGCTTCTCTGAAGTATTTATTGAATTGGTTTGCTAAGTTGTTAGAATTGTTAGTTGTTGAGTTAGGGGTAATTGATTTTCCTGGATGAAGTATGTTATTAATTGCAGCCCAGAATGTTTGAGGGTGTTTTGAGTGTATATTCTGGATATTGTGGTAGTAGTTGATTTTGTCTGACCTTACTAGCTTTTTTGCTTTATTTTAGTTCTAGGTATGTTTGTTTTGTCACTTGAGTGTTATTTTTTTGAAATTGTTCCCATGCCTTGTGTCTAGTCTTTAGTAGGGATTTGCATTCCTCAGTTAGCCAGGGTGCGTAATTGGATTTAGTTCTAATAGTTCTAGGGAGTGCATGGTAGTTTAGTATGTCTAAGAAAGTAGTATTGAAGCTGCACATTGCATCTTCTAGAGGTAGCTGCTCTAGTGAATCCCAGTTGCATCTCTTTAGTGCAGAGGTGAAACTGTTAGGGTTAAAGTTTTTTTGTTTCTAATTAGGTGGAAGTTGGTCTGAATGGGTTGGATGTGTTCAAACTAGAAAGGCTGGATGATGGTCACTTAGGATGTCAGGGAGACAGCCTATTTGAGATGCTAAGGAGGGGTTGCTAACCAAAATCCAGTCGAGGACTGACTGTCGTTTTATCAGTCCTTGTAGGGGATGTGATTAGTTGGGTGAACCCATGGAGGTCTATATGGGCTGAGGGATTATGTGAGGAACAGACAAGCCTATCAATATTGAAATCACCTAATAAGAATTTTTCTTGTGGTAGGGCTGTGAAGATTCAATGAAGTAAATTTTCAAGAGTGGGAATATTTCTACCTGGTGGAATATAACCCCCTGTGATGTTGATGTTCTTTCTTGGGTTAATTTTTAATTTTGTAAATATGAGTTCAAAGTTGTCAAAGTCAGGGCGAGATATGTCTATGTGGTTAAGTATTGGGTAATTTTTGAATAGGATTGTTATTCTACCACCCTTTCTTGTTATCCTATCTTTAGGATTTTTAGGATTATATTTTCTATATAAATGTGTTACTGTCCGAAGCATAGCAAGGGTGGGGTAAAGGCAGCAACTGCTCCAAGCACAAAGACTTGGGGGGGAGGGGACTGCCAATCCCAGTTGCTGTTTAATGCATAATGGCTTTTAAAAGCTAGTATTGCATTTGTAGTCAAATCTGTGTCTTGTAGTTCTCACTGTGTGCTCTTAACTGTAGCAACTACTTTCAATAATGTAACATGCAGTTTTCCACAGTTTAAAACCTTTCTTATTTTTTAAAACTAAAACAAACCTGAGCACTGTAGCACATACCTCTCAACTGTACAGATTTTTGCAGAATGTCCAGATTTTTGCCTCAGATATTTGGTCTGTTTCTCATAAAATCTGTAGTTTTCTGTTAAATCACAGAGAACTGAAGTCACTAAAAATGACAAACTAATGACAGATATTTGAGTTTTCAGACTATATATTCATCCAAAAATGGATGATAACATAAATCCAGTTATTCTAGCAGCTTTCTAAGTTTATAAGAGAAATATTTAGAATCTAACAAAGAAACAAACGAAGAATAAGACTTTCAGTGACCACCAAGAGACAGTCCCCGGGATTCATGAACCTTGCGCTAGGCGCCAGCATAGCGTCGGCGTTATAACGCCAAATATGGCTGCTTAGCGATTCAGGTATGAATGAATTCCACGTGCACTACCGGCGTGCGCCGGACCATCCCCGCCCCCGGCGTAGGTATGCAAAACACACTGTGTGCGGTATTGCACCATGCAAATGAGGGCAAATAGCGATCCACGAAGTGGCGCAGGCGTAGCGTAAGGGCACGGCAATGTAAACCAAAAAAAACGGTTTACATTTACCCAAACATACCGGAGGAGTAACGGAAGGCTGTCAAAGTCAGGTATCATATAGGTGCAATATGCCAATGTGGAAAGGCACCGAGAATGTCCAAAGAAAATATGCACAAAATGTAAAAATGACATAAATGGCACGACGTAGAAAGAACAGCAGACCCCGGGATGTGTGCACAGAAGTTGTAAAGCAATGAAATAATATGATAATGTCCGAAAAGAGCATTAGAACACAAATCAGCTGCACAGCCACCACACACCATAGTATGTATGTAAAGCTGCAACCCCAGCGCAATGGTTGTCAAGGAGTGGAGGCGGTGTCCGCGCCGTAACCAGGTATTAGTAGTCAATTCCATGCAAATGAGGCAGATAATAGTGAATCGCAAAAACGGCGCCAGCGTAAGGATGGAGCAAACGCGAAGCGGTACGACACCGAGGAGTGGCCTACACGAGATACATGTCAACCACACAGGGTGTGCCACTGTAGGAGGAAGGATATTGAGGACAGCAAATCTGGGCTGTACAATGCACATCACAGCATCAGGACTGGCGTGTTAGGAAATAGATGCGCTGACAGTACAGAATGCGCTGCATAAATGCATGTGCACGAGGATGACTATGCTCCCGAAACCAGTCATGTGACGGCCTCACCGGCAACAACCAGGGATATAGGAAGGTAATGCGGAGAATACGAGGAAATGCGGAAGCAGTGTAAATGTATCCGTAACGAGCAATTAACACCAATCAATGCAGGAAGGGCAAACGCCGGCAGCTGATAAGTCTGCATGCAGACTCCTGCAGAACGGGAAAGGGGAGGCATATGAGAGCAAAGATAATAGGGGATGTAGTAGAAATGCAAAGAGCAAAGAACCGAAATAGCACAGCCAAGTACAGAGGTAGCATAACTGCGGCTGCAGATAAAATGCATCATATGCCATGTGCCTGCAGGATGCAGTAATGTAAGATGCCAGGCGAAGGCAATGCAGGCAACTGTAATGTAACACTACAGGCAGTACCGCTGCAGCCGCAAGCGTAAAACCACGGAAATAATCCATGGATAGGGCGCACAGACACACCCAATGACTTCACCGGTATACAGCACAACAGTAATAAATGTGAATGCGCACAACACACAGCGCGATTTCCCAAACGCCGCACCGTAGGGTGTAAACAGACGGGAACTTTTAACATGTATATGCTGGGTGCCGCCGTGGCCGTGATGCATAGGTATGTGGCAGAGACAGACGGAGTTGCGGAGGGTGGTGCCGACAACCACCGTAGGCCTCACAGGAGAAGGAGAGTGTTCAGACCAAGGGTGACCTACCAGGGGCTGCGAGACCTGGAGATAGTAGAGCGCTACAGGGTGGACAGGGACACGTTACAGCAAATAGTGGAGCTGTGCCGGCCGCCTGAGAACAAGAGACAACAGAGGGGAGCCCATCCCAGTGGACACAAAGGTATGTGTGAGCTTGCGAATACTGGCTACAGGTACCTTTCAAAGGCCCACCGGGACATAATGGGCATCTCACAGGCATCAGCATCCAGGGTACTACACCAGTTCCTGGATGCCATGTTACCACATGCCCATGAGCACATAAAGTTCCCCACATCTCAGGAGGAGTTGGCTAGCAATATGCGCCGCTTCCACCGTGTGGCACAATACCGGAGGTCCTGGGTGCGATAGACTGTACGCACATAGAAATCAAGTCACCACCTGGGGAGCAGGGTAGACGCTACATAAACCGCAAGGGATACCCTCCATCAATTGCCAGGTCGCGGTGCAATGCGCAGGGCATTATCATGGATGTGTGTGCTGGCAGCCCTGGAAGCTACCACGACTCCCATATCTGGCATGCCTCACAGCTGTATCAGGTATTCGCCAGTGGGGACATCACACAAGGTCACCTTGTGGGGATGCTGGCTACGCACTGGAGCCGTGGTTGATGACACCCATCAGAAATGCACACACACACATGCAAGAACGCCATAATGAGGCACACGCACAAACGAGAATAATCATAGAGCGTGTGTTCGATCTTGAAATCACGGTTCCGTGCTTGGATACATCCGTGGAGCCTTGCAGTACTCTCCAGGCACAAGTGCCCACATATTCATAGTATGTTGTATGCTACACAATATGATTCTGCGGAAACAGCTGCTGCAGGGACATAATGCCGGAGGGCCACCAAGCCCGCCACAACTGCCAGGGCAAGCACAGGCACAGGGCGGCGGCGCCACGGACACACTGAGCCAGCCCCAGTAGGTAGACAGAGGCGCATCAATATGCCTACGCCCTGGCAAACCGGGAACGCATAGCACATACTTTGACAGTGTAGGCCCCATGGACTGACACCTCCTGACCTGCACACACAGTAAAATGGACGCCACACAAACATGTCCGCCCGTAATGTGTACCGTGATGTGCGGACGATGTGTGACTCCAACAAAGGCACCGCCAAACACTGCACACCCAATAGCCATCAGAGCGTGGAACGCCAACACCGCAACGCACGCCGGTCCAACAGCACACGGCGAGGCCATATGCTGCCACTATCGCCGCAAGTCGACCACACATGTACGCATGTGCATACACAGATACGGAAATACATATCAGTACACATGTAGAAATATATGTACGCATACACAGATAGAAAGTACAACAGGGTAATATGGAACCCAGGGATGCAAGTTCACAGATAAGTAAGACGCGAAATCACCACATATTAAACATAGTGACCGACAACCCGATCATCCTGGAGGGTGGGCAGGGCAGGTAACGCCAGCCATGGAAATGTTAACCTGCATCAATACATATCCGCGTGTCGGGATGGTCACCAGTCCACGGTACAGTAACGGATATGTGTAGGGTCACCACCTGTCCCACGCTGTGAGGGACAGTCCACCTTTGGGCAGTTGTGTCCTGCAAAAACATTGACAAAATGGCAAATGTCCTGAGATTGTAGGACAAAACCATTTCCCATAATTACTTTATTAGTTGCAGAAAACAGTTATTTTGTAGAAGAAACATCTAAATATGATAATAAACAGAATAAGCAACTGTAATGCTACAGCTTTGTATTCCGTCAAAAAAGTGAATCGCTGTCCTTTGTACTGGCCGTGGGTATGTGTTGGCATGCAAAATCTGACCTTTCTACTAAAAATGTCCCACTTTGGCCATTTGAAAAGGTGGCAACCCTACATATGTGCGTGTCATATCCATAGGACATGAGTGCGGAGATACACGCCGCCACCGCGATGCGCCAACGAGGTATTGTGGTCAACCGTCGGTGCGAAGCGAAAGCATACCAGTGAAGTGTACGACATTATGAGGAACGACCTCATTTGGGGTGTAAAACAGTTCATGTTCCTCGCAGTTCCTCCAAGTTCCACATTGAAAATGTCTCTCAAACATCCATTGTTAGGAATGTATATAAATGACATCCTGGTAAATAGAATGTACTCATAGTAAGTTAGTAAAGGTTCTTCACTGTAAGTAAATCAGCATATCATAATCAACCTATGACCTACTTAGCTGAAGTTGTCACTATGCCATTACTATGTGTTCCACATTATGCCCATGTGTTTCACATTACTACTGTGTGTGTTCCCACTCCGAAATAGAAGGTTGACAGCCATGGCGGCAATATGTGTATGTGTGAGGTGAGGTTGTCGGTGTTCCGCTGTGTGTGTGTAATGTGTGTGCCAGTGTAAACTGTGTATGAAGGTGACATGTCACAGGCGGAGTGTAATAACAGGCGAGGCATACAGTACAGGAACCATAGGCGATGTACAGCAGTACCCACAAAGTAGTACTGACATCTCCTCAGTGGCTATGCACGTGGCGTAAAATGATGCAGCGCAAATGTCCCAAAGTGTACCACAGGGCCATAGCAAACAGGAGATGCAAAGGACGATGTACAAACCACGACCGTAGGTATGGCGGCCATAACGTAGACTCCACACGGTCCGTCGGCAACGCTACACAGCATCAGGCATGTACGGCGAAAATACGAATGTGCCATCCCGCACCGATCGTGAACACTCACGGTCCGGTAAATACCGCGGTGAGTTCCTCGACCGAGACGTAAGCAAGCGGCACACGTATTGGAGGCTACCGTAGCATACAGTCCGCCCCAAGTATAGGACCACAATCACCGTGAATTATCAGCGACAAAATGCCAATGGATGGTAGGCACGGACGAACATCCGCAGATATATAACCGATGTGAAGGAGGAATACGTGCAGGAAGCACACATGCAGGCGATACCGACAGCAGACGACATCAACAAAACAAACATTCCCGAACAACAGACAGGTAACCCGCAGCTCCCCAAGCAGGGATGGAGCACACACACAAGCATATCTGGTATGTATAAATGCAAGACTCACACCCGCACTGCCACCCACATCCGCAGATATACCCCATTGCACATATCAAAGGGATAACAGCTAAAACCGTAGCAAACACATACAGGCAGTGAATGACAGCGCATACCCACAACAAGCTCCTGGGAAACACTAGCAGCGGCTCATGCATCCATGCATTCGCTATGTACAGGAAAATAACAGCCATGTAACACATTTGAATGCACAACGCCATCGACAGACGCCGCCAGGACACGGGACCCACATGTCGAACACAATACCATACCCAACACACACAATCCACGGCTAACACCACAGCGAAATGTACCCGACACCACACATAGCGGATGCAGTCACACAAACATGATACAATACATACCATCCTCACGAAGGTATTGCAAATAACCAACGCCCACGAGGAAAGAACCATGGCCTAGTGCCGACGCATAACGAACGAAAGGAAGGGGGATCACCGCTGATATGCGCATAAGTACACACCGAGGAACAGCTATTGGCCTGATTAACCCACATGCATCAGGCGACGACGAATATAAGGAAGACTCCCTGGATATTCAAACCGTATGTTCATACCGAACTCATACAAACTAGAGAAAGAGAAACAAGGGAATAGAGACGAACTCAGAACAAAAGGCCGGAAAGGTATGTCGAACCCACGACATGTACTGGTGTGTAACGCACGATACGTATGACGAATCTGTACAGTATGTGAACAGTGTGTGTAGGTAAAGATACCTGTCCATCAGGCAGAGAGAGGCGAAGGTTGGATATGTAATGCTAAAACGCGCAGCATACCAACAACTGTGGACCACGTGTGCACAGCCGCGGGACAACATCTACACACCGGATAACCCCAGGGCCGGCTTGCCACCCTTTCAAAAGGCCAAAGTGGGAAATCGGCGGGACACACTTCAGATGTTACAGGTGGACACATACCCATGGTCAGTACAAAGGTTAGAACTCTACTCTTTGCATAAAGAAAAGTGTAGTCTTGTAGCAGTTCAGTTGCTTATTGTGTGTCTTGTAACAGTTAGGAATGTACATACATAAATAAGTATGTTATGCAACTCTTACATAAGAATGGGATATAGTGATGTCCCACAATCTCAGGACATTTGCCATTTGTGATAAATTTTGTCAGGACACAACTGCCCAAGGAGGGACTGTCCCTTGCAAAGTGGCACAGGTGGTAACCCTACCCCAGGTCTGCCATAGGGGTTGCAAACACAGAACAATGCCACCACCCACGCCGATGCTGGCAGTGGATATCCAACACTGAAGTGCCACAGCAGGATAGGACATTTATGTATAGTGTCACAGCACACATGTGCATGGGCATATACCGTCGATGTCATACGGAATGTGCGCACGACGGCACCTATCCCACGCAGTAGGGGCGACTATGTCAATTATGTGTAATGCAAAGCTGGCATGATGGATATGTTCACAAATCATAGACAGTATCACAGGCATAGCATGCATGATGGAGCGATGGCTAATGTTATATACATACACAAGATATGTATGGCCTGCACATATGGGACAATGTAGTAGCAGAATAGGTACCCGAAATGGAGGTAACAGCAAGTGACCATGTCCAAACGCTCCATAGCAGGTGCAATGTGTGCCACAATGATGTCCAGCAGGGCCGTGTGTAAACACATGTGCAATGTACACAGTACTGACACCCCCCCCCATGGTAGTGTCCACTGAACGGCAGAACTGGATGTCAACTGTCATGTCTATACAATACGTCCGCTGTGGTGGTACCATGGGTCTGTGTCACCCTACCAGCAAGGCAGCTATCACATGACTAGTGACACAGTGTGCCCCTGTGGGATGTGCACAGGACCTATGTCCCACAGCATGGTGTGTGTCCAGTCTGTGGATGTCACACAGACGCCTGGCTGAGCAATGTGGCATGTGTGCACACATGCAGGACTGCTCCTCCCCTGCCCACAGCAAACGCCATGTAGGAGTACTACATGCATCAGTACTGTGGAGAACATGGCCCATGGCAGAGTACATTACACCCCTGTGTTAGTGGCATGCAGGTGAGCACAGATGTGTTACATGACTGTCATTTGCATATGTCAACTGTCTGAGCTGGGTAGAGAGCACAGCATGACTATACTGAGACATGTAACGTTGTATCCATTGTGTAAGGTACACCACACATGTGTTATTGTAACACGGCCTGCGGTACATGTGTGTATGGCACAGGTACAAGGGCACCCAAGGTATCAGCTAGACATACGGTCCAGAAATGTGTAGTCCTGCACATGTGTACCCACGCTTATGGTGTAATATGGCAACCACAGCACCATGTGGGCCATGTGTGTGTACATCAACCATGTACAACGTGATATGCCTGTATAGGACAGTATCCATGTGATACACACCGCATGACCGTCAGTATGCAAAGGTGATGTGTATGCACTATGTGTGATGTAACTGATGCAATGATATCTACATGATATATCTGCCACACTGACACCTGTATGGGTGTCAGCAACATGAGTAGGATGAGCTAGAATGCTGCCAGGTATGTAGAAGTGGTATATGTAGGCATGTACAGTACTGTGTGACAGCAGGTAGTGTACGATGCAAATACTGAGCATGAGGGGCAACATGTCTGGGGAACGTGCAATGCCACACGCCCCTGAAATGTTGTAGTCAGCATGATATGCCTGCACCACTGTGTGAACTGTACAGAAGGCACATGGCGAACATGCCGATACATAGGGTACGATGTGATGCTGGATGTGTACACTGTCAATAGCATAAAGTGGAATGGTGCTGAAGGGCAAAGAGCGGATCATGTCTGATGTGATACCTCTGTACCACCCCAACCACCCATGCAATAATATGACAGGTGGCCAGCATGGGATGTGGTGTGCTGTGGCGCACAGAAGCCCAACAAGGGTGCCAGGAAAGGCATGCAGGTAGTCAATGAGTGTGTGAAGCATGTATGTCAAGATGTGGCCCAGTGCCATACTGAATGGCCCAGTCATGGGTGTAGAGATGCAGCCCCATACGTGCAATGCAGTACCATCCATGTGTAGTGTGATAGATGTGGTAGTGTGGTGGTCAGGGTGCACAACGACATGAATGGGCTAGCAGTCACTGACGGTGCTGCTGCAGAGACATGTAACAGCCAGGTTGGCGGATACAACAACCACGGCGGTTGGAGGTGACATTGGGACTGTGTTCCCAGACATAACATGTGCATGCCAGTACTATGTATGTGTCCACAGGGTTAATACAATGTCCAGCCAAGGATTGGAACCCTGTAGTGAGTGAGAGTGTGTATTGTTGGTAGGTACCCCATTGGCAGGCAGGATGCCAGCAACATCTGTGTCGCCAATGCCTGCATGACCGTGGTATGCTGCATTGAATGTGGATGTAGTCAAACAGCAGAGACATACCACCACACCGCGTGAGGGCCCACACTGCAATGTCTGGCAGTCATGTGTAGGTAGCTAGCTGTGGAGTATGTCATGCACCAGCAGGACACACCATGACTGTCAAGTGACACACAACACACAGGTGAACAAAACTACCGTGCAACAGCCTGCACATGTGCCCATACAGCACGTGTGCATGGAACAGGAATACCACTGTGGCGCCTGTGAAAATGCCAGCACCACCATGTCTCAGTGTGGAATAGCATGGTCCCTACCAGTGTGTAAATGTAGCAGAAGTGCACTGTGATCACTGTTGGCATAGGCACATAGACTGTCCATCGGACGGGGTGCCATGCCCGCAACTACCTCTGTCAGTGGATGTCAGTAATACCGGCTGTAGTGTGTATGTACCATGCATGCTGCTATGGTTGTGTGCTTAGGGTGTGGCTAGCAGGGATGGTAAGCATGGATGTTCAGCAAACAGAGGGGGGAGGTGTGTAGGCCCAGCATACAGACACATGGAGGTTTGGGGCATGCTGAGGGTAGTGTAGGTATGGTATGTGTCGTAATGTGTCACCCAGCTATGCGCACTGCATGGCCAAGCATGTGTGGGTACGTCGGAGTCCATGCTCAGGAAGGTCGTGTTGCTGGCAATACATAGCAGTAGCAACTGTCCCAGGTGCAATGTACAGCATGCCAACCCGACTGGCATGTAACCTGTGGTGTACAGTGTCTGCACTGTCGCGGTCACAATGTGTGTAGTGGCCACAAACATGGGTATCTGAACATGGACTACCTATGATGCAATGTGTCATGGGAAAATACAGTATGTGTGTAAATCACGGTGTGGTGTGGGAACCACCCACCTGTGTGTGTTGCAGTCCAGGTATGTGACTGGGAGGTATGATCTGTGTACAATCTGGACTGGCAGGTGTGCCGTGTAGGGCATGGAGGCAGGTCCCAGGCACCGTAGATAAATGACATGTGTGCTGTACTGTGTGTGCAGTGCTAGTGTACAGCACAGTGGAGGGTGTAAGCATTGTCACACATCACTGCATGCTGTGCCTACCTGTGACAGCCCTGCCAGAGACAGACATGTGACACCGCTGCACAGGCAGCATAGCATGAGAAGATGTACATGTGGGCTGCACACCTTAGCCAGATGTCCACACGGCATGTGTGCCACGGTAGTGTGGTTCAACACGACTATCAGACTGGACAAACAGCACATGCCTGCATAACAACAGTATGACCATAGTCAACAGTCCCAGTGACAGAGTAGGCCAATGTAGACTATCCCTGCATGCAGACCAGTGGCTACTGGACACCTGGCTAGACACACACCTGGACGGTTAATTCACCATTGAGCCATCACATGTCCACGCCCATGTGGGCCGCATAATGTCATCAGAGGGTGGTCACAATAGCAGGTGGCAAGGCAGACACGGTGTACCAGGTGATGTGTCATGTGTGCATATGTTGAGTAGCACAGCCGCTCACATGTCTGCAACATACTGGTGCACGATGTATACTGTTACATGATGAATGGAACTGCACTGTCACCCACTACAGGGCCAGCTGGCACAGGTGTGGTGTGACTGGTGTAACCCATGTTTGCACAGGATACACACTGCTGTTGTAGGCAGCCATGCTGGTGGCCACCAGTGATATATGCAGTGGTCATACAAACATACCGCATACAGTGTTCAGGCAGGAATGTCAATTGTCGTGGACGATGTGCTGCTATGTGAATGTGGGTGTTTGTTGTGAATGTCACACATCCAGAAGACACCATCTGGTGCAGTCATGGTTGTCAACACCGGTACACACATCCACAGCAGTCAGAACCCAGTCCCGACAATGTGTGTCAGTCACCCTTGTACCGTGTGACATATGTGCACATGGCGGAACACCTCCCACTGTCATCTAAGCTGGCTACATGATGGCTGGAATGTGCTGTAGAAATGTACAATGCTGGTAGCCCAATGAAGTACCTGGAATCAGACACAGTACACTATGTCAGCCATGTAAACCATGCACAACAATGACTGCCCAACAGACACAAACAATGCATTGACACATGGAACATGTGCTCATGACAACCCCCACTGAGGTATGTTGCACATATAGATGTACAATTGTCATCTATGGCCATAGCATGGATGCAGACACACATACTCCACAGGTAGTACCATGTGATGTAGGTAGGGGGCATTGCTTGTGTATATGTCACAGTAGATGTACACAGACATGTCCTGCATAGCCGCCATGTAGGGGTAGCTGTGGTATGTCACTACTGGACATGCCCATACAGATTACCATGTCCCGCAGGAGATGTGTTAGGTGTGTACCACATGTGACATGCTGACAACAATCTGCGATGTGTATGGCTGCCGGTGTACCTGTGTGACAATGTCTGTGATGGGTGCAAAGGCACATAGTATCGTATTGTATGCACACAAGCCCCACATAGCTGCATAGCCTGAACATACAGTACAAGGAGTGTGTGGGATGATAGCAACCCACAGGTGGAGATGGGTATGGACGGCGGCCCACAACCACATGTGTGTGTACGGTGTTCACGCCCACGACACATGAGCATCTGATAGGCTAGCGCCACAGTTGTACAGGGTCGCATGTACATATGTTCAGCAACATCCCTGTATGTCCCACCACTGGCCTGTGGACCGATGGACAACAACCAAATGTGCAGGTATGAGATGTGCACAGCACATCACAGATGCCTACCGTAGAACAGGCCTACCATGTAGACATGTGCACAGTAGGTCTGCGCCACCTGCAGTCAAACACGTTAGGTGCCAAACCACACCAATAGTCCGCCAATGACACAGATGGGCGGCATGCCTCTGTGTATGTATGTCTGTGAATGGCTCCGCATAGCAATATAGCCGTGTCACCATTGTGAACAACAATATGAATGGGTTGTATGTGTGAGGGTGCATCATATGTGTATGGTCAGATCGACGATACCATCAGTGGGCCTGCTATGTGAACATCCATGTCCCCATACATGGATACCTCTGCTGAGGCCAACACCACATTCACACAGGGAGGGATGGCGGTGTGTAGTGCAGCAGCAGACATGTGGGTGGCAGCGGCAATGTATGTACACATATGTGTTACCCACATCAGTTCAGGCAGATATCCATGTGCATGGGATAGCGGTGTGTGTACACATACAGCACTGTGTCGATCAACATCCCAGCACATAGCACCTGCCAGGGCTACAGTGTATGCATGGATGTGTGATACCTGCATGCACCACACACACCCTCAACAAGCAGCGACAGCATACCTCGCTGGAGGACAGTGTCCACACCATGGTGATAAACATGTTGAATGTCCATATTCACACAGCTATGACAAAAGCAATGGACAGCCACCCTGCCAATACCGCCAGCCCCTGGGTGGGTCACACCCATTGCCATGTATGTGGCATACCCTGCCATATCATGCAGAGATGACCAGCAAGGCTGCATGAGCTATCACAGTCCCACATGGTGCAATGGACAAAAGGCACTCTCACTATCAACCATACACAGTAGTAATGTGGTGGCGATGCACCCTGTCATGTTACAGGTGCTGTGTGATGCTCTGCACAATGTGTGCGGTACATGCTATGCATGGCCTTTCCTGCTAATGTGTCATGGTTACACATTGCTCCATGTCTATCACATACGTAACACAGGTGAGCTGGGCAAGTTGTCCAGCACCGTACAGTGCTGTGTGGAAGTACATGGCACAACACATGCATGTGCAGGTGTCCATGTGTATGTGTACAGTGCCGCTGCTGACGCTCACAATGGACACAGACGTGATGTGTACTGACATATACACAGCGCACAGGTGAACAGTAGCACAGACGCCACATGGGGACATATGCCAACTGATATGGACATAGGTGCAGCCAGGTACACATGTCCATGGCAGGCTAACATCTACATGGTGCGTGCACAGTGTGATGGGGTGGCACACAGATATGATGTGACACCCAGTGCTCAATGGTGTGAAGCCACAACATCGGCTGTGTCACCGCCACGATGCCCTTCACAGATCACTGTGCAGATGTCGCATGTCATAGCAATGTATTTCCAACAGTATGCCAGCACAGCAGTGTGAATGTGACCTGCCACCATCATCATGTCTTCCAGATAATGCCACGCTCCGGCTTCCACCATTTAGCCGACAGGAGGAGGAGGTCATCATACCATACCTCCAGAGTAACTACAACGCCTGTTTAGCCATGTGCCACAGCAGGCACAAGAACGGCAGGAGATGTGGGAGGAGTTGTGCAGGAGGGTGAACAGCGTATGAACCAACCGCAGCTACCAACAAATCCGCAGGCACTGCACAGACCTGATCCGCATGCAAGACAGCGTGCCGCTGCAATCGCCAGGCAACAACGTGGGACAGGTGGTGGGCCACCAACACAGCCCCCACTCACAGCTACGGAGGAGCTCCTGGCCAGTCTGGGGACACCCACGGAACAACACGCAGAACCACTTGCGCCCATCGTGGAGGTGGGTGTCTCCCGAGCTATGAGCCTGGAGCCGCATGGTAAGTCAGTGTTGCATGTTTGTATGATAGGCGACGGGTGTGGGTGTCATAGTACAACACATGATATAGCAATACATGCCAGGTATATGGCCACACAAGATGCAAACCATTGTATGCTATGTTGTGTTAGCAGACATGTGCATAGCACATGCAACCACACACATGCATGATGTGTCATGCACAGTGCTGACCGTGGAGATAGTAATGGCTAATGTGTATACCTTTGTGTAATGCCTTTACAGGTATCGCCTGGCGGTCGCAAGGACAAGGGTCTGTTGCAGGTAAGTCTGTTGCCAGTCAAACGCATGTTCTGCTGTATTGATATTCCCCATGTGTCTAGGCATGACATGCTCACCTGTGTGTGCCCCCGCCACGGTATACAGCTCGCACCACCCGACATACACACCACCCATGTACAGTAGATACACCCGCTATCAGAGTGGTATGACACCACACAACCAATTGGTGTGTTACGTGCATTCAGCTATGCATACAATGGTGTAGGTGTTACACAATGGCTGCATGTGTAGTATGCATTGGTATGCCAGTGCAGTATGGACACAGTACCACAGAGTGAGCTGTGATCTGGCCAGAGCACAGGTGTTACCAATGTGACCCATGCCCCTGCATCGGTGCACACGCCAGACATGGCGCATGCCATGTCCCATGCACGTGGATGTCTGGCTGCAGCATTGTCACACCATGATATGACCTATGCACAACATAGCAGACATACACACTGTCAGCATATCCGTAGAGAATGTGACACGCCACACTAGTATGGGTGTATGTCACATGGGCCACCACAGGGCCGTGTGCACAATGTCTACCACACACAATTGTCAATGAGTCAGACAGACAAGGCCATGGTTGATACCTACAGGCATGTTGCCACACAGCACATCCACAGTGGGTACTCACCATTGCACCCTGTACACACATAGTGGGTTCATCAATGTAGTGGACCCCTGGACATCTGATGTAGTACACCAGTGACATGAAATTCCTCTCCACAGCTACTACAGGTGCCTCCAATGTCCACTATATATGTGCTGCTGAGCAGCTGAACTGACTTACAGACATGGCAATGTAATGCGCGCAGGTCACGCATCGCACAGACACATAGCTGTGTCCTGCTACTGTGCAGTGGCACAGAGCCCGCACAACACACCGCATAGCTATGCACACAGCTCACAGCAACGCACCTGCACAGACATCACTGTTACACATACATTGTATCTGTACACTGTACACATAACACTGCACCATGACAGCCATCGTGATGTGGTGCATGCGGTGGGACACCATCTTCACATGTCCACATGATACCGCACATGTTTGCGGTGTACATTACATAGTGTTGGCAGCCATGTGTACTCTCAACTTGCCCGCGCCACACGGTGTATCACGCTGATGCATGCAAACTACCATGAATGTGTGTACTGCATGCCTACTAAATGACACCTGCCTGTTGTACTGTCCCCACCAGGGCAGTGTACATACTGCCACTATGAATGTCTGGTCTGCATTCACTGGTCTGTGTTGTGTGAATGCTGCATGCCACCTGCATTATCACATGCATGCTGTGTGTGTGTGTGTGTGTGTGTGTGTGTGTGTCTGTGTGTGTGTGTGTGTGTGTGTGTGTGTGTGTGTGTGTGTGTGTGTGTGTGTGTGTGTGTGTGTGTGTGTGTCTGTATTGTAACCGATGGTATGTCTTTGTATTGACAGGTGCTGTAGGTGCGCCCTCCCGCGGTCAATCTGATGCTAGTGTCCCCACAGATACTAGTGGTGATGAGCATGTGCATGAGGCACAGGCAGGGTCGTCACAGGCAGAGTCTGTGCCACTGGAGAACATCACACATACGTCCCTTTCATCCCTGCACACGGTTCAGATGCCGACACATACCCCAACACCGTTGCCCATAGATGACGGTCAGTCAGCGGCTGTTGTCCCCGAGCAGGAATGTGTGGTGGCTGCAGAAGGTGTGGGTACACACGATGTTGCCAGTGTAAGGACTGGTGCAGTGCCACGCAGGCATGTGGCAGGTGCTGCCCGTAGGGGAGCACCGCTAGACATACACCTGCCGTACAGGTGCAGCAGCTGGTATAACCAGAGGCATGTTCCAGACTGTAATGGCGGCGCAGGGTCGCGGCGAACGGCAGAACCAGGACGCGCAGAGGCTGCAGAGGTCCGCAATCCGCACTTAAATGACAGCATCCAGGCATTGGCAATGCACAACAGCATCTTGCCGATGTTCTGGATAGGAGATTGGGCGATATGGCTGGTCTCATCGACCGAGGCTTGGCCATCCTTGAGCGCGGCGCAGTCCGTGCAGGAACACCAGGTAGGGTGAGGCATAGGGCACGTGGGCGGTGCCAGCAACACCACCTGCTGCAGGTCAGCGCAGCGTGCCACCTCCCATGCCCACACAGACAGTGATGGTAGCAGTAGCACTGCAGCTGCTACTACACCATCCACACCAGGACAGAGCAGGCCACGTGGACGTGGCCCTGGACGGCCCCGTCAGGCACGCTTCCAGCGGACATGTGACATCGGAGAGTGGACAGTCTGTACCTCCACCCGGTCGTGCCCGGCGACCCCAGGCAGGCGCTGGTCACTTCGCCGGGCAGACACAGTGAGCCGTAACACCTGCACTGTACAGTCAGGGGCTGCCAAGCATACCCCGTGTAGGCATCACAGATGACTGAACTGTGTACACACACACCCACACACAGCAGACACAACTGTAGGGCTCCACCACACCCACATGCAATCTACATAGTCATGCCCACTCAATGCACTGGCCCTTACACACACACATGATGTCATCCATTGGTACAGCCCATGCCTGTGGCACACATATCACCCTGTGCATATGATTAAGTCTCTGCCGCGATAACTGTGAGCCACACCATCAATGCACGGTTAAGCTAACATATTATGATGCACAGGGTGGACACGATAGTGAGAGGTGTATGTGATACCTGTGTCCGCATAGTACGTGCTGTGTATGTTGTGGTGTGTGTGTATGGCTGGTGACAGGTGTGTATGTGATGTGTGTTGTGCACGGACATCATGCAGCAGACATACCATGCAGGACAGGTGCAGCATTCATTGATATGTGTACACAGTATGTGTGGTGGTTACATGTGTAGCACCATGTCGGTGCAGTTAACCCGTATGATACTGATGGTGTACTTGCACGCGCCTACTGGGAGCACTGTAATTAGTTCCCCACGTAGTCGTGGGTACCCACAGGCATGTCTGGCAAAATCAGCATAGCACAGTTACCCACATCCGCATGGACCCCTACATAGGTACATAGGCACACATGAACGTGACAGGATATGTGCCCTACGACATGTGTGGACCTAGCATGACTGTGTGTGGCATCTAACACCCCTCAGGATGGGGATGCCATATCCATCAGTCCCCAGTCCCTGGTCTAGCAGTGACACACAGAGGTTGACTGGCGATAACTATCGCCACACATCCACACGCCATTAGCAGTCCTGGACAAAGGCAGTCAGGGCCTTTCCTTCACATGGCCTGGCACTCCTCCCGTGTTGTAGGTGTGTCTGGTCGCTACCCTGTTCCCCAGCACGCCCCACTCATCTTTGAGTTGAGGTGTCTGACAGTCGCTTCTGTGCCCGTGGTTTGCATGGGGCCTGGAGGTGGAATGTGCCCATGTCACCCAGGTCAGACATGGCCGCGGTATGTCAGGCACAGATCACCACGGAGCAGCTGTGCTGTGAAGATCCACAGCCGGTGTCCCCTTGGCCGCACCTTGTGACACATGTCCCAGCACCGCTATCCCCGCCTTGTGGAACGCTTATGTCCTTCCGAGAGCTGCAGGCACCAGGTTAGCTACAGGCCACATGTGCCATTGTACGCAGTCATTGCACTGGTGTGTGATGTGTACAGGGGTACAATGAACACCCCTGATGTGGTTGCCATTCCATCCAGACCAGGAGGCCACAATGGAATGTCTTCACACCCACATTGCCATTGTGTGTGTTGACAGAGGTTGCCGACAGGTGTGGTAGCCATTTCCCTGAACATGTCCACCATCTTTAATGGCGTATCACCTACATGTGACATTGGGACGAACATGTTCTTCACACTGGGTAGGGCTGCACCTTCTCTGGCATTTGGTAGCAGGCCATGGCTCTGGCACCAGTCATCCATGTCTATGACGCCCTAGGTGGATGTTCGTAACATGGGGTGTTGGGTATGTTGGCCGGTGCGTAGTCATCTGCATACCTTGGCTGCTACAATCCCCCTATGGTTCCCTGCACATTGAGAGGTCGGATGCCATATGGCAGGGGGCACAGGAGTGAGCCCTGTGGGCCTCCACTGGGTCCAGATATGAGTGTGACAAGGCACCTTGAGCACCAACCCTGTGTGGTGTGACCTCCAACCTGTGTGAGAAGCATCGGGTGACATATGTCCCCACATGTATGCTGGCGAGCCTTTCCATGGGTCCCATGTGTAGTGTGCTCTGAACGCCCCACCAGGTCATGGTACTGTGTGCAAACCCACGATCCCCATCAATGGCCTTGGTGAACACTCCAGACTGGACGAGCAGGTTCGGGAGGCAGGATCCGCCTTGACTATGTAGTTGTGGGTATGTTCCGCATTGGCTGTACACCGCTATCTGTAACCATGACCACCTGTATGGACCTCCACACAGCTTTGCAGACAACACTTGTCAAGCGATAGGGTGTGGCTGTTGACAGTCCATAGGAGCACTACCCTGGCATAGTGGGACCACAGATGCCATATGGCATCCATTGGGGACATAGCCCATAGTAAGGCTAACATGACACAGTGGCCGCATGTGGGCCGAGGGCCTCAAAGAGGATGGGTAGCACACAGCCAGGGAAACCATCGGTGCCCATTGCTGACGTGTCAAACGCCATAGAGATATGGGATCACCCAGGCCATATGACATGTTTGGGAGGATACACTCTGGTGGGATGGATATGTTCCCTGTTGGGGGGGGGATGTATGCATGGAACATGTCCTGTGGTATGCAGACAATGTCTGTGGGTGCAGTGACTGTTGTACCATTCTGGACCATTTCCAGGCAAGTCTGTGTGCCCCAACCATGTCCTTACCACAGTTAGGGAAGGCCCTGTGGTTGTCTCATGTGCCCTCTGCAGTACCACTCCCACGAGCGGACCTGGATGATGGTATGTGGGGCGTATGGTGACGCCGGTATGAATGGGTGATGGTTTCCTGGTACTGTCATTGCCCTGCCATGTAGTAGCTCCAACTGTTGATGTACAGGTAGTCAGTGGCTGCGTCCACCACACCATGTGCCTACCTGTGGTGGACAAGGTCCTGATGTCATCATGTTTGCCTGTTGCAGACATGCATGTGGGTGGTCGGGAAGGCATTCGTTAGGGCGCTTGCCGGTCTGGCCTCTGTTCAAAATTGGCATGGAGTACTTGTAGGGTACGACACCCGTCATATGATGTGTGTGTGTTTCTGTGGAGAGGTCATCAGTGAGGTCCCCATGCTGGTGTTGGTTACAGTGAGTGGATGACCAGTGGATCCACTATACGGTCTTGCATCACCATTGAGGGCTGTACATCCTGTGTGGGGCATATCCTCACCATGCGTGATGGGCAGAACTGTCAGACATCCCCCCCCCTGGTATGTATGGTGCATGGCTGTTTAACAGTGGCCAGGTGTGTGAACACCTGGGACTGCTGGCGACTGTGTTGTGCCATGGGTAATGTTCCCAGGCTATGTATGGGTGGTTCATGTCACCCAATACGGTGCTGTTGTGAGAGCATGCCCACTCACCAGTGTCCTCAGGACATCTGTGAAGGTATCCTGTGTTTGGGAGGGTTGTCTGTAGCATGCAACAAACTGTAGGCCAGTCCTACACATGGTTAATTGCACCTAAATATTCCCCGCAGCAACAACAACGCCTGTGGCATGACCGGCTTGCTGTTGTGTGGCCGGACACACAGGATGGTCCGCATTCCGCCACCCATGCCGTCGCACCATGTGTATGCATGTCTGATCTGTGCCGACTAAGTGTCTGAGCATGCCCAGTAGGCAGCTGTGTAGATAGACACACAGCACAGTGCACACCGCGCCGCCTGCAGTTATACCCCGGTGCATGCCTGTATCCCCACGCAACGCCACGCCTGTGGCATGGCCAGGTTTCTGTTGTGTGGCTGGACACACACGACGGTCCACATTACGCCACCCATGCCGCCGCAACATGTGTATGCATGTCTGCCCTGTGCCGAGTCTAAGTGTCTGAGCATGCCCAGTATGCAGTGATGTACTGATCAGTAGTTACTTGTTATTCTCGACTGCAGCACTAACGCAGTTAGTACGGCGACCTTGGGATGGTAACAGACCGCGTGATGCGCACTCTGTCCGAACACCCGATCGGGCGCATTGCCTCTGCAAATGATACCACTCACGTAGGGTATGCCTCCTGACAGCGCCTGCTCAGTAAACTCGGTAGCGCTGCTCTGTAAATGCTTCATACTGTAGTGTGTTCATGTAGATAGGCGAGGTTCGCCCGCCCCTTCCGTGTGTGTGTGTGTGTGTGTGTGTGTGTGTGTGTGCGTGTGTGTGTGTTTCCAGCTGCCTCAGCGACTGATTATGCTTTTAGACGCGCCGCAACACATGCCTTGGCTATTGCCAACTATTGTCTTGCGGGTGACGCCAGCAGCCTACAAGTATGCCTGTGACAGCGCCTGTTCAGCAAACTCGGTAGCTGCTCTGTAAATGCTTCATACAGTAGTGTGTTCATGTAGATAGTCGAGGTTCGCTCCCGCCCCTTCCGTGTGTGTGTGTGTGTGTGTGTGTTTCCAGCCGCCTCTGCGACTGATTATGCTTTTAGACGCCCGCAACACATGCCTTGGCTATTGCCAACTATTGTCTTGCGGGTGACGCCAGCAGCCTACAAGTATGCCTGTGACAGCGCCTGTTTAGCAAACTCGGTAGCTGCTCTGTAAATGCTTCATACAGTAGTGTGTTCATGTAGATAGTCGTAGGTTCGCCCCGTCCCTTCCGTGTGTGTGTGTCTCTGTGTGTGTGTTTCCAGCCGCCTCTGCGACTGATTATGCTTTTAGACGCCCGCAACACATGCCTTGGCTATTGCCAACTATTGTCTTGCGGGTGACGCCAGCAGCCTACAAGTATGCCTGTGACAGCGCCTGTTTAGCAAACTCGTAGCGCTGCTCTGTAAATGCTTCATACAGTAGTGTGTTCATGTAGATAGTCGAGGTTCGCCCCGCCCCTTCCGTGTGTGTGTGTGTGTGTGTGTTTCCAGCTGCCTCTGCGACTGATTATGCTTTTAGACGCCCGCAACACATGCCTTGGCTATTGCCAACTATTGTCTTGCGGGTGACGCCAGCAGCCTACAAGTATGCCTGTGACAGCGCCTGTTTAGCAAACTCGGTAGCTGCTCTGTAAATGCTTCATACAGTAGTGTGTTCATGTAGATAGTCGAGGTTCGCCCCCGCCCCTTCCGTGTGTGTGTGTGTGTGTGTTTCCAGCTGCCTCTGCGACTGATTATGCTTTTAGACGCCCGCAACACATGCCTTGGCTATTGCCAACTATTGTCTTGCGGGTGACGCCAGCAGCCTACAAGTATGCCTGTGACAGCGCCTGTTTAGCAAACTCGGTAGCTGCTCTGTAAATGCTTCATACAGTAGTGTGTTCATGTAGATAGTCGAGGTTCGCCCCCGCCCCTTCCGTGTGTGTGTGTGTGTGTGTGTTTCCAGCCGCCTCTGCGACTGATTATGCTTTTAGACGCCCGCAACACATGCCTTGGCTATTGCCAACTATTGTCTTGCGGGTGACGCCAGCAGCCTACAAGTATGCCTGTGACAGCGCCTGTTTAGCAAACTCGGTAGCTGCTCTGTAAATGCTTCATACAGTAGTGTGTTCATGTAGATAGTCGAGGTTCGCCCCCGCCCCTTCCGTGTGTGTGTGTGTGTGTGTGTTTCCAGCTGCCTCTGCGACTGATTATGCTTTTAGACGCCCGCAACACATGCCTTGGCTATTGCCAACTATTGTCTTGGCGGTGACGCCAGCAGCCTACAAGTATGCCTGTGACAGCGCCTGTTTAGCAAACTCGTAGCGCTGCTCTGTAAATGCTTCATACAGTAGTGTGTTCATGTAGATAGTCGTAGGTTCGCCCCCGCCCCTTCCGTGTGTGTGTGTGTGTGTGTTTCCAGCTGCCTCTGCGACTGATTATGCTTTTAGACGCCCGCAACACATGCCTTGGCTATTGCCAACTATTGTCTTGCGGGTGACGCCAGCAGCCTACAAGTATGCCTGTGACAGCGCCTGTTTAGCAAACTCGGTAGCGCTGCTCTGTAAATGCTTCATACAGTAGTGTGTTCATGTAGATAGTCGAGGTTCGCCCCCGTCCCTTCCGTGTGTGTGTGTGTGTGTGTGTTTCCAGCTGCCTCTGCGACTGATTATGCTTTTAGACGCCCGCAACACATGCCTTGGCTATTGCCAACTATTGTCTTGGGGTGACGCCAGCAGCCTACAAGTATGCCTGTGACAGCGCCTGTTTAGCAAACTCGTAGCTGCTCTGTAAATGCTTCATACAGTAGTGTGTTCATGTAGATAGTCGTAGGTTCGCCCCCGCCCCTTCCGTGTGTGTGTGTGTGTGTGTGTTCCAGCTGCCTCTGCGACTGATTATGCTTTTAGACGCCCGCAACACATGCCTTGGCTATTGCCAACTATTGTCTTGCGGGTGACGCCAGCAGCCTACAAGTATGCCTGTGACAGCGCCTGTTTAGCAAACTCGGTAGCTGCTCTGTAAATGCTTCATACAGTAGTGTGTTCATGTAGATAGTCGAGGTTCGCCCCCGCCCCTTCCGTGTGTGTGTGTGTGTGTGTGTTTCCAGCTGCCTCTGCGACTGATTATGCTTTTAGACGCCCGCAACACATGCCTTGGCTATTGCCAACTATTGTCTTATGGTGACGCCAGCAGCCTACAAGTATGCCTGTGACAGCGCCTGTTTAGCAAACTCGTAGCTGCTCTGTAAATGCTTCATACAGTAGTGTGTTCATGTAGATAGTCGAGGTTCGCCCCCGCCCCTTCCGTGTGTGTGTGTGTGTGTGTTTCCAGCTGCCTCTGCGACTGATTATGCTTTTAGACGCCCGCAACACATGCCTTGGCTATTGCCAACTATTGTCTTGCGGGTGACGCCAGCAGCCTACAAGTATGCCTGTGACAGCGCCTGTTTAGCAAACTCGGTAGTAGCGCTCTGTAAATGCTTCATACAGTAGTGTGTTCATGTAGATAGTCGAGGTTCGCCCCCGTCCCTTCCGTGTGTGTGTGTGTGTGTGTT
The DNA here is from genome assembly GCF_019279795.1 of Protopterus annectens. Lineage (NCBI taxonomy): Eukaryota > Metazoa > Chordata > Ceratodontiformes > Protopteridae > Protopterus > Protopterus annectens. The sequence goes on along the minus strand of NC_056747.1, from coordinate 1,064,768,346 downwards.
TCCAGCTGCCTCTGCGACTGATTATGCTTTTAGACGCCCGCAACACATGCCTTGGCTATTTCCAAATATTGTCTTGCGGGTGACGCCAGCAGCCTACATGTATGCCTCTGACAGCGCCACGCCAGTTAACTCGGTAGCGCTGTGTAAATGATTCATACTGTACTGAGTTCATGTAAATAGGCGAGGTTCATCTCCGTCCCTTCCGTGTGTGTGTGTGTTTCCGCTGCTTTCACCATACAACTGAATAAGCAAATTGTTAAAGTGTTCACAATCAACAGTGTGATATTTAAAATCATGTTAAGACTCACATTGTTGTTTGTGAACATTCTTACACATAGCATATTTCCTGCACATCGCTGTGGAAACAACGAAAACGCTGCATGTTTTAATGAACTGTTCAAATGTTACGAAGACTTGTGTTGTGTCGAACCACGGGACTATTCATGCTGCAGGTTTCCGGTTAGTTTGTGTTTCATAGTACAATATCATGTAATACGGTGTTCATAGTATGCTTTCTGTGATGTTGACATGTGTGTGTTTCGTTAGCAGTACGTCTCTGCTTTCTATGCTGTGGCTACATCTCCATTGCTCGCATAGAAAGTGACAAATGGAAGTGTAAGGGTGGACATTTAAAGCCTGGATACTTCCATGTTATGTGTAAGTCTCACGGGACCAACGGGTGATAGCGCATACATGTCTATGAAGTACCTTTGGATACCATATGCGACCTGTCGTGGACGAAATGTTTATGTTGACTGTTCCATCTACCTATGTGTGACATGGTTTGTGGCCATAGGGTGCCAGCAAGTCTTCCCTGTTCATTGGGTGTTTGCCATGGTGTATTGACATCAATCCTATTAATTCACCGAAGGATGTCTTTCTTTGGTGTCAACGCCATAGTTTGACCATCCTATGTCATTCCCAGCAGACGAGATTGTGCCATTGGTATCTTTACACAGGTGACCCATCTGTTCCACTGTATGGAAGCGCAGGATCCCCATAGATGTGCTGGCACATGGAGTGTTGTGTACGCCGGTATCTGCCCAGCGGTGTTTCTTTGAATGGGGAGTGTGTACTGTACACCGTATCTGTATTCCCTGGGTTATGCCTTGCAACAGCTGTGGATTCCCCAGGTTTGCAGCTATGGGTGCCATCTTGGCCGCACGCTTGTCCATCCATGGAACTGCCTACTGACACTAGTATCGGGCTGTCAACATTTCACAGCTGCATTCTCCATTTCCGTGGATGATCGGTATTACTATTGCGGAGTAACGATATGCCATGGCCACGCCCCGCACACGGGCGGACGATGAATCATCTGCCAATCCACACCGACACCCATATTTGCATACCCACGATCCCATGTCTGCAACCGCCGACAGTACCCCTTGCACACCCTTCATGTGTGCGGAAATGGGATGTGGAAGTACGTGTATGGATGCAGCAGCCTGGGGAGTCCTATTCATATGTCCTGCATTTCATGGACGGCTGTCATCACCCTTGAAGACACCTGTGGTGCATATATCTACCTGTGCCGTAGTCACGGCTGTCACCTCTTCCGGTTCACACTATGTTGCTCACACTCACTTAAGGAGTAATTTTTGGGTCCTGCAATGGACACCGATGTGCATATGTAAAGTTTAGGACATGTTGGACTGTGTCCATTCGGCCAGTGGGTTTGACTGCCGTGATGTTCCCCATTCCCGGATGTCTGTCCGCCTACCCATATTATGTAGTGCTACGTAACCCGTGTCCTTCCACAATTTACCCATAGGGTGTTACTGTAGTCCTGCAGGTTGGCAACTGCTTTACATAATCCTCACAGGTACCATTGTGAACTATCCGCCACTGTATTGTCAGTATAACACAGCCGGTACATGTAGAACCTATTTATTCATGACAGTATGTCGGTTATGTGTGTGAACTCCATATTTTAGCGATAGTATGACCTTCCTAGTTGACGTTGTTGGTGTGCCATTAATATGTGTTCCACAGGTCGCAGGTATGTTCCGCAGAGTGGAGGCGGGTGATCCCCACATACTTGATAGCACCTTCGCTGCTGTGTACGCTGGGATTCGCATGGCAGGATGGATGTCTACGGGGTGTATGTACTGCTGTTTCCATCTTTATGTCCTGTGTCATGCCCTACTACGGCTGTGTGATTCCACCAGGCTTGCTATTATGGGTGCCATCTTGTCCGTGACGCTTGTCCATCCTTGGGAAATGCCTACTGACACTGATGTAGGGCTGAACACATTTCACACATGCCTTTAGCATTACCCTATGGATGCTTTGCATCCTTACTGGGGACTAAGGCACGCCCTGTACCCGCAGCCCTCCCACGGGCGGACAACGGATTATCAGCCAAACAACACCGAGCCCCATTTTGCATACCCAGGATACCAGGGCTGCAACCCCCACGGCACGCATGACACATCCTTCATGTGTGCGGAACTGGGATATGGACGCACATGTATGGACACGGCAGTCTGGGGACCTCTGTTCATATGTCCTGCATGACATGGGCAGGTATCATCAACCTTAAACACGCTGGTGGTGCATATGTTCAGCTGTGCCGTAGTCACGGTTTGTACCGGATTGGCTGATCTTGGCGATACTGGCAAAACAGTCAGAATTTTTGGAGTCCTACAATGGACACCGATGTGCATTTGTAAAGTGTAGAACGGTTTGACTGTCCCCATCTGGCCAGTGGTATTGACTGCCGCTGTATGTTCCCCAGTCGTGGATGTCTGCTTGACTACCCATCGCTTGTATGACATGGCCTATCTATATCCACGTGCCAGTATGCGTAAATACAGCAAACCTTAAGCGCCCTGCCCATCTTCATAAACGACATTATGGAACATATATCGGCAGAAACAGACACTGTCAAATACGATAGACTCCACAGTGAAAGGATACTGAGCTCTCTCAACTACTAACATGGGGCACCGCCGAGTACGGATTTCATGACATAGCCGCCCCTAATACACTTCCTTCAGAGTCGGTTTAAAGCGAAATAATCAATAAACCTGCTCATAGTTAGGTGGACAGTGCTCCAAGTCTTGATTATAACGTGACATATACATATCAGTGTTGCATGCCTTACTTCATGGAAACAATAATACGGCAACAATGTGTTAATATATCTACAATATTGGTAAATACAATCAGTATCCGGACACATAGTTGATAATTGGTGAGAGTGCACCTTAGAATGTAGTGTGTTGATCAGGTTATTGTATATCGATGTGTATAATAGTAGCATTACGATAACAAAGCATGGAATCAATAAGTACTATTTAAGCATATATTTGACAATTATGAATGTAAACGGTGGAGGAGACATCCGTAACCTTCCCTGGTTCCACTGGATCACACACGCACACGCATACCCGCATGTCCGGATTGTGGGTTACGCGACGCCGCATACGCATATCCGTAGTCCGCTTATATATGTTTACAGTGTCTGTGTGGTTACGTGTTTTATGCTACTTGTGACTATTCCGCAACATATGTCTGATCCGTTGACGGACGGTGCAGAAAGCACTTACAGCTTTATATATGTAACAGTCTTTGCAGCATGGACGCTTTACGCACGCGCACATCTATATGTTCTATAGTCATAATTCCAACGTGACTGCAGTCACGTTTGACGCTTACTGTGACCAGTGCACGTTAGCTGTTCGTTGTCATTAATATGCATACCCTTGGTACCTATGTACATTTACATATCACCCCCCCCGCACACACGCACGCCACAGGCATCCATTCTCCTGCTGTGAAAGGTGCGGTACTGCATGTTGAGCATTCCTAATTCCCTCGCCATGGCCCAGGATGCATATGTCGTCACCACAGGGCTGTTCAGATGACAGCTGCTTATATCCCATATGCATACAGGCCTTCGATTGTCAGGGTGTTGCTGTGGTGCTTTGGGTTTGGTCTTGGCCGCCCACTGTACGGGACCGCCCTGACCCTGTACGAATGTTAGATGAGTCACATGGGCACGTTTTGTCCGTGTCCATGGTACCATGTCACGCCCCCAATTAGTCTTAACCGTGCGCCGATTGGCGGTGTATCCGTTGTAGATCTCGTTATACTAATTGCACACGGTCTGATCGAACTAACCTACTTCCATTACTAACCCTCCGTATGTATGGCCTGTGTCGCAATATTACAAGGGTTTAACATTGCGTGACGACTTTCACTGAGCCACAGACATGTCCGTTGCTTTGTTTGGCCCGGTTCCGCTGTGCTACACACATTTAACATGGCGTAACAGGTTGAACAGCTCAGACACGAGGACATCGGGTTGTCCGTGTCTATTATTGAATGTCTCTGTGGAGTTTGTTTCACAAAGCGACACATTGTCGGCATTGTTAACGGACATCTCGCGAGTACGCCCGCACCGACGCTGGTGACGATGTCTGCCTTTGGCCGGCGAACAGGCATTATGCTGTGCCATTATGTCTGGGGATATATGGTTTCCTTCCTTACGAGATGATGTGCCATACTAGCAATGACCCTAGCGATGACCCGCCTGGGTGTGGGTACTGCTGTATTACCCACGGGAAGAGTGGCCTTAGGGTAAGTGGTGACCTAGGCAGAAGTTGCCACCGATACATCACCCGCTACCCTCCTGGTCTACCTACACCAAATAGAGTCTGGAAAGGTGCCCCGAGTAGAGCAACACCCTAGACGGCTACCTACTTGGCCTATGCCTAAGGCCGGCTATGTGTGTGGTCCCTTGGGCATCGGACTCGAACGTGGCACGCCTGCCGTGGGTATGTCCAGCATTACCCACATCCAGCCCCAAGGCAGTCAACACAGCATCCATGGGTCCACATGGTGTCCCAGCTGTGCACTCCAGGAACTCTATGGGGAATTTAACCCACACTTAGGACAGCTGTGTAATCCTAGCCTCACCTCAGGATACGCATCTGAGTAGTAGCACAGGGCGACTGTAGTCACACTCCACATAGATGGTGCCTCCACTGACCCTGGTTATTACCATACCATTAGTTTGACAAGCCTTATCTGCAAAGCCATGGAGATGGATCATAATGGGACACATAGATAAAGACATAGGGGACCCGCATACTTTGGATACAACCCAGTTTAGCTTGGTCATAGTCAGATCATGCCCTTTACACGTGTTTCACTTTGTAGAATCAGTCACCAAGGCCATTGCTGAGGGTAAAGCAGTCCATACAGCCTACCTCAACCCGCAGAGGCCTTCGACACAATACCCCTCGGTATACTTGATAAACCCGCCATCTTGAATGTAAATCCATACATCGCCATATGGGTTGCAAACGGGCTAAGTCACAGAACACACATGGCCATAGTTGCTGGCGCCATGTCATACTCACAGCCAGTCACAGGTGGTGTCCCATGGGGCTCAGTCCTGGGTCCACTATTTCCAGCATCTACGGTTCCAATGTACACGCATACACAGGGGGTTATGGTGACAATGTTTGCATACGACTGCAAACCGGATGCCAAAGTCAGACACACATCTGACACAGATATCCTTCAGGAGTGCCTCACAGATGTGGATAAGTGGTACCAGAGACATGTCCTACAGCTAAATGCCAGGAAATGCATAGGCATACCCTTCGGGATGAACAAGGTTACCCCGAGCTACCATATAGGTGGCAGTCCACTGAGCACGGAGGGGCTTACCAGTGATCTGGGGACACGTGTTGTTGTTAACCGCTCGTTAGACACACATGTTGCTAACATAGTTAGGTAGACCTTCCACATTGCCCACATCATCATGAAGGGATTCACATCTAGATCAGGGGAGGTCATTGTCCCCTTGTACTCATCACTCAATAGACCTATGATTGGGTACAATGCCCCGGTCAGAATGTATCTGACCCAACACCTGCAGCAGCTGGAAAGGCACCAACAGTTCTTCGACAAACGGATGCAGGGTCTCAGGTATATGTGTTATACTGACCGACTGAAAGAATTCCAGCTGTATACAGTTGCATACCACTTGCCCAGAGGTGACCCGTGCCTGGCATGCACGGCTAAGTCGAACCCAGATCTGATGACTATGCTTCACGAATAAGGTAGATCGCTCAGAACCACAAGGGCAGCTGACGTACACCTTGACACTGTCATTAATCGAACGTGTTGTTGGGACGGATTCATCACCCAGACACTCACTATGCTGTGGAACGACATCCCAGTACATGTGAGGGCAAGCACCTCGCTGGCCTTCTGTTAGTATTTACACATGGATGTCTGATTGATTTATTTAAGTAACCTTCTAAATGAATGTTACATTAGCACATTGTGAATCTTTACATTCCGCTGGTCTATTTTACAGTAGTCATAATCATACGGTTTATGTGTATATATTATGGTTCATTCATATTACTAGGTGTCTGCAGTTCTGTTAATATATTGGCACAATCCGTAGGACATATATATGTAGCTTACACAGTCAGACATTTGGAAAACATTTTATGTTGGTTCATGTTTCATATATGTACATATATTTCCATTTTCCGATGAAGCCTGTACCTTCAAGCAATGTCTGATGTCCTCACTGTGTGGGATGTGTAACCCAAGTAAGGTTTGTTCGCTTGTCTGCCTTTAAGGCATGTAATTAGTACCTAGCACATCTAATGTACCAACCAATTAATGCTTGTAAATGTAGTAGGTTGGACTGCATTGTATGTAGTCTGAATAAGTCTGCTTATGAAGCAGACGGCGGGCTCCAATAGACTATGGTGACTGCCTTTAATTCTTGGTGTGCTCTGGTTGGTCACTGACGGTCGCTACAGTACCTCGCCTTTGCTTTGGACTTCATCGGCTGGTTGTCTGTGTTTCTTGTATGGGGAATGTCAACTGTAGTCCCTATGTGTATGACTTGTGTAATGCCTTACTACGGCAGTGTAATTCCACCGGTTTGCATTTATGTGTGCCATCTTAGTCATACGCTTGTCCATCCATGTGAATTGCCTACTATACACTGGTATAGGGCTGTACACATTTCACACCTGCATTTTGCATTCCCCGGAGTATGGTGTGCATTATTAGCGGAGAGTGACGATGTGTTACGCGACACGCCCCTCCCACGGGCGGACAAAGGATTGCCTGCGAAACAACACCGAGGCCAGATTCTACATACCCAGACTCCCTTGACTGCAACAGTGGACAGTACCCATTACACATCCTTCATGTGTGCTGCAGTGTGATGTGGACGCAGCTGAATGGACCCGATACCCTGGGTATTTCTGTGCATGTGTGCTGCAGTTCATGGACAGCTATCATCAACATTGAACACGCTATGCGTGCCTATGTGTACCTGTGACGTGGTGACGACAATTAGGTCACATGAGTAATGCAGGAAGCTAGCAGGCATTCTCTGAACAGAATTTTTGGGTCCTACAATGGACACCGATGTGCATATGTCAAGTTAGATGTTGCTGGACTGTGTCCACCTGCCCAGTGCTTTTCACTGCTGGTGTATGTTCCCAATCGCGATGTCTGTTTGACTACCCATTCCACATGGTGCTACATAACCAGCTGAGTTAGTACTGTGAACAAATGACATACATCCAAAGATGCTGGTTACCAACTGCTTCATATAAACCTCAGACATCCCAATGGGACATATCCGTCACTATATTTCCAATATAACACCACCGAACATGTTGCTTACCTATGCATTCATTTAACCATGTTCTCTTCGTAGGAGGGAATGCCATACTTTACACATCCTACGTGACGATGTCTGTGTGCCATTAGTATGTGTTCCACAGGTCGCACATCTGTTCCGCTGTACGGTAGCGGGTGCTCCTCAGTCTGTTGCTGGCAGACTGAGTGCTGTGTACGCCGGTGTTGGCACGACAGTCCGCTTTGTATGTGGAATGTCAACTGTGGTCCCTATGTGTATTTCCTGTGTCATGCCTTACCGCTGCTATGTCATTTACCCGGTTTGCAGTTGTGGGTGCCATCCTGGCCATACGGGTGTCCATCCATGACAATTGCCTACTGGACACTAGTATAGGGCTGTACACATTCCACACCTACATTTAGCATTCTCCGGAGTATGGTTTGCATTATTAGCGGAGAGTAAGGCAGGTGCTACGACACATCCCTCCCACAGGGCGGAGGAAGGATTGCCTGCGAAACATCACCGATCACAGAGTCTACCTACCCAGATGCTCTGGACTGCAATAATTGACAGTACCCATTACACATCCGACATGTGTGCGGAAGTGTGATGTGGATGCAGTTCTATGGACCCGGTACCCTGGGTATTTCTGTGCATCTGTGCTGCATTACATGGACAGCTATCAGCAACATTAAACACGCTTGTGCATATGTGTACCTGTGACTACAATGAGTTCCGTTAGGTGATTAAATAAGGCGGAAGAGCTGTCTTTAGACAAATTTTTGGGTCCTACAATGGACACCACTGTGCATATGTAAAGTGTAGAGCTTGTCGGACTGTGTCCTTGTGAGCAGTGGATTTCACTGATACTGTGTGTTCAGGAATCGCGGATGTCTGTTTGACTACCCATTCCACATGGTGCTACATAACCAGCTGATTTAGTACTGTGAACAAATGACATACATCCAAAGATGCTGGTTACCAACTGCTTCATATAAACCGCAGACATCCCAATGGGACATATCCGTCACTGTATTTCCAATATAACACCACCGGAACATGTTGCTTACCTATGCATTCATTTAACCATGTTGCCTTCATAGGTGGGAGTGCGATACCTTACATAACGTACATGACGCAGTGTGTGTGCCATTAGTATGTGTTCCACAGGTCGCACATCTGTTCCGCTGTACGGTAGCGGGTGCTCCTCAGTCTGTTGCTGGCAGACTGAGTGCTGTGTACGCCGGTGTTGGCACGACAGTCCGGCTCTGTATGTGGAATGTCAACTGTGGTCCCTATGTGTATTTCCTGTGTCATGCCTTACCGCGGCTATGTCATTTACCCGGTTTGCAGTTGTGGGTGCCATCCTGGCCATACGGGTGTCCATCCATGACAATTGCCTACTGGACACTAGTATAGGGCTGTACACATTCCACACCTACATTTAGCATTCTCCGGAGTATGGTTTGCATTATTAGCGGAGAGTAAGGCAGGTGCTACGACACATCCCTCCCACAGGGCGGAGGAAGGATTGCCTGCGAAACAACACCGAGCACAGAGTCTACATACCCAGAATCCCTTGACCGCAACAATTGATAGTACCCATTACACATCCGTCATGTGCGGAAGTGTGATGTGGATGCAGTGCTATGGACCCGGTACCCTGGGTATTTCTGTGCATCTGTGCTGCATTACATGGACAGCTATCAGCAACATTAAACACGCTATGTGCATATGTGTACCTGTGACGACAATGAGTTCACTTAAGTGTTGAAAGAAGGCGGCATTCCTGTCTTTAGACAAATTTTTGGGTCCTACATTGGACACCACTGTGCATATGTAAAGTGTAGAGCTTGTCGGACTGTGTCCTTGTGAGCAGTGGGTTTCACTGATACTGTGTGTTCAGAAATCGCGGATGTCTGTTGGACTACCCATTCCACATGGTGCTACATAACCAGGTGATTTACTACTGTGGACAAATTACATACATCCAAAGATGCTGGTTAGCAACTGCTCCATTTAAACCGCAGACGTCCCAATGGGACATATCCGTCACTGTATTTCCACTATAACACCACCAGAACATGTTGCTTACCTATGCATTCATTTAACCATGTTGTCTTCATAGGTGGGAAAGCCATAGTTTACATATCCTACTTGACGTGTGTGTGTGCCATTAGTATGTGTTCCACAGGTCGCACATCTGTTACGCTGTACGGTAGCAGGTGCTCCTCAGTCTGTTGCTGGCAGATTGAGTGCTGTGTACGCCGGTGTTGGCACGACGGTCCTGCTTTGTATGTGGAATGTCAACTGTAGTCCCTATGTGTATTTCCTGTGTTATGCCTTCCGCTGCTATGTCATTTACCCGGTTTGCAGTTGTGGGTGCCATTCTGGCCATACGGGTGTCCATCCATGACAATTGCCTACTGGACAGTAGTATAGGGCTGTACACATTACACACCTACATTTAGCATTCTCGGAGTATGGTTTGCATTATTAGCGGAGAGTAAGGCAGGTGATACAAGACACATCCTCCCACGGGCGGAGAAAGGATTGCCTGCGAACAAACAACGAGCACAGAGTCTACATACCCAGAATACCTTGACTGCAACAATTGACAGTACACATTACACATCCGTCATGTGCGGGACTGTGATGTGGGCGCAGTTCTATGGACCCGGTACCCTGGGTATTGCTGTGCATCTGTGCTGCATTACATGCATAGCTATCAGCAACATTAAACACTCTTGCGGTGCATATGTGTACCTGTGACGACACTGATTTCAGGTACGCATTGAAATAAGACATAATTTGGTTCTTTCCACAATTTTTGGGTCCTACACTGGACACCACTGTGCATATGTAAAGTGTAGAGCTTGTCGGACTGTGTCCTTGTGAGCATTGGGTTTCACTGATGCTGTGTGTTCAGCAATCGTGTATGTGTGCTTGACTACCCATACTGTGTTGTGCTACAGGAACCATGTCTTCCGACACCAGAAACCAATGCTATACATCCAATGTTGCAGGTTAACAACCACTTTCATACCATACCCAGAGGTCACGATTGGGAGGTATTGCCACTTTATTATCGGAACAACAACCCCAGACTGTGTACATCATGGGAACTTAAATTGTTTTCTCATGGGAATAACACAGCCTTGCAAGGCACCTTGTACATTACAGTATCCTTTTGTGATTGTAGCTGTTTCAAGGACCCTAGACTGTTACGATACAGTGGACAGTTAATTTCTTGATACGTTGCTTTGTCTGTCTGGTAGGGAGTTGTACTGCTATCTTCCATTGAGCTCACAAGGCCATCCTCCTCTGGGGAAGGAGTGCTGTTATGCATGTACATACATTTATTGTTCTGTAACCCAGCACATAATTAATGATGACAGACATGAGCCTGCTGTCCTGCTTACTGCCAGGTTCAGAATTCCATCACAGTACAGCTTAGCTTCACCAATTACATGCAGGCTTAGTTCTGCTGCCATATTGTACGGTACAATTCAATACATTATATAGTATTTCGAGTGTAAACTGGAACTTCATATGTGTTTCTATATATTTTACGAACAACATCCATCCAGCCATATGCATGTTGTTCCATCCTTTACCTTGACCGTGTGTATTTGTCCGTCCAGCCACGCTAATCTCCACATGTGATGTCCCAGTTTCCCCTTCTTTGCCTGTAGCACCCTGTTAGGATGTCCTGTGTGTTGGGCACCTGTTCCGCTATATGTGATCGACTTCACTGCAATGATAATCGCTGCGGTGGTCCAACGACCGACTTGTCCACATGTGTACACTTATGTGCACCGTGTCGTATGCAAACCTAGATGGTTTGGACGGGTACATACTACATGCCGGATGTACACATTCTGCTGACACATTCACATGCAGCCATTTACATATCTGTACCTGCGTTGGGTTGCTGTCATGTGGGTACGATTTGCCCGCGTGGCATTGCCTAACACAAACATCTTACCACAGTTCAGGTATGCACATTGTGTGTGGTTGTATAGCTGCACACGGATGCTAGCAGGTTTGGGTGCTGGGGTATACATGGGTGTGACTGACATGTACAATGAGGCTATTGTGTAGTACATCCGAATGCATGGGTTCTGCTTCTGGATATTACACTTCATCATACACCATCCAGTGTATGCAACAGAGATGTTGCTGGGTCTGGGATATGTTGCTATGCACATGTTTGCCTGTGTTTGGGGTATCTTGCTTCCTTACTGTTGTTATGTCGGCACAGCTACCCGGCTATGTACTGTCACTACTGCTTGTGACCATTATGGTTGGCACCTTTTCCAATGCCCATAGTGGGGCATGTTATGTGGACACTTCGAAATTTGCAGGACTACACATACCCAGGGCTAGTGCAGTAGACAGAACTTCACTTGTTTGCCATACTATGAGCCTATTCTGTTAGCGCTTGGGTTCCTTATTTATTTTCTTATGCCATGTCTGTGTTCCATACCGTAATGTATATGTTTTATGCTACTATTTACATGTATATTGCGGGAATTTGCGGGGCACGGGATCGCAGGTCATTTTCCATTTTACGATTGTTGCAGGGACACGACTGTCCAATCAGGGACTGTCCATGGCACTTTGGGACAGCAGGTAACCCTGGTGACCATGCCCATGTCGCTGCTGGGGTTTCCACCTTTTCCATTTTCCGATCTGGGATATTTCCGACTCACATCTGCCTTTACAGGCCGACACATACAAACGGTCACTATATAGCATAGAAATTCACTTGTTTGCCTAAATAATTTGCTTATTATTGTGGCAATTTCCTTGCTTATTCTGTTTATTGTGTCATTTCGGTATTTCTGTTACAGAAATAAACAATTCATGCTACCATTACATTACATACGGGATATCATTGTGTCCTACACTCGTAGCACATCAGCCATTTCTAATACGCTTTTGGGACACAACTGTCCATGGAGAGACTGCCCCAAACAAAGTGGGACAGGTGGTGACCTTAGTCGCTGCTCCTATGTCGGTGCGGCGCGCTGACATGCGGCTGTACACCTTCTCTGAGTGTAAACACTGACAGTGCATTGCGGACGGAGGCGGTCTTATGCGTATCCTTTGCTCCTTGAACGGGTACACTTATGCCTTGGTGGCTTCTATTTGCTTCTCCGCTAATTTGGAACGGGACTATGTTATGCATTGTACGGCGCTTCATTCTGCACGGGACCTGGCTGCTGCCATTACTATTGTGGGCGGACCGTGGCTGTCAGCACATTAGGTTGCTCACCTCCTGCCGGCTTAGACACGCCCAGACGATCCTACCTGGGCTCGCTCACGTACACTACGCACGTGTCTGTGATTCCGGTGCACTCTCATTAATATGTATATGGCGCTACTGCGCCGGATATTCCATGCACCGCCGGCGCAGGCCTTACGCCGGCCTTGCGCCGAGCTTCATGAATCCCGGGGAGTGTTTTTTTAGCGCTTTCTTTCACTTTTAATACCGTGAACTTCTTCAGAAAAAGAAGAGACTTCCCAAACTCTTCTTTTATATTACATTAAAGGAAGTGATGTCATGAATTGAACATCATGATCATTGAGACCATCTTTTTTTATGTAAAAAATGTTGACTATCTTAAAAAAAAAAGCATTTTAAATTAACCATCTCGTTTAAACCAGGTTTAAACGAGATGGTTAATTTAAAATGCTTTTTGGTGGACAGATAGATTAAATTAGTATAGCATTAGTTAAAACTAGTTTTTCATGTATCAGCAATTATTATTTTGTATTTTTTAAAGTACTTATGACATTTTGTTTGTTTTATAAAAATTTTGTAAGGGAATTTCGAATTACATTGATGTAGGTGCAACATACAATGTATAGTACATACTAAACAAATATATAAAGATACAACAACTAACATCAAAATGCAGACAATGATTCAACAGTGTGTTGAACACACCATACACACAAAAGATATATACTAAGTACACTGATTTATCGTTATATACTGATTTTTTATAATAATATTATTCATTTCATTTTTTGAATATTGTTTAAAGTAAATATAATGTGATTTAGACACATCTATATTTTATATGAAAATGTTTTTATGAGAAGTTAATTTTTAAGATAGTCAACTTTTTTATACATAAAAAAAGATGGTCTCAATGATCATGATGTTTAATTCATGACATCACTTCCTTTAATGTAATATAAAAGAAGAGTTTGGGAAGTCTCTTCTTTTTCTGAAGAAGTTCACGGTATTAAAAGTGAAAGAAAGCGCTAGAAAAACACTGTCTCTTGGTGGTCACTGAAAGTCTTATTCTTCGTTTGTTTCTTTGTTTGGTTCTACGAAATATTTAGAATCTGTCTCTATTTTTGGCTTTTGCCCCCCCCCCCCATTATTTTAGGCTTCGTCCAGATTTCTAGTGTTAAGAGGTTGAGAGGTATGCTGCAGCACTCTACATACAAAGTATAAACTGTAGCAAATACTTGCCACATTGCAGCAAGTACCTTGCTGTATTTTAAAAATAAAATAAATAAATAAGTTAAAGCTAAAATCTGAGCACTGTAGCACTTAAGTGCAGAGTATCAGCAGTAGCAACTGCTTGCTACATTTGTAGTAAGCAGTTTGTTACAATTTAAAATATTTTTTTTTTAATTTTTTTTATTAACTACAATTTGAGGAGGGAGGAGGGGCAAAGAGCAAAAATGAAACCTGATTGGCTCCTACATTTTAGGAGCCGAAGGTACCCGATCAGCTGGAGAAGGAGGAAGAAGAATTGTATTTGACCACCTGTTTTTACTTTTTTTTTTGCTCATCACTTGAAGAGCTGTGGGGGAGGACATGGACTGTGTACTGTAATACATGAAGCCAAATGGGTTCCTGCAGTTTTGTATGCAGAATTCCTTTTATTTTTATTTTTGCTTTTTACTTGAAGAGCTGAGGGGTGGGGCACTACTGTGTGGGAGGGAATAGGGCATTGGATAAACCAGCTACGACTCTAGTTATTGTTTTTAAACCAATGTTCTAGAACAGACAAGTGTTGTTGCTGCAAACGTTTGTAATAGCCAGTGTCCACACCACCTCTGATTGTTCCTGTAATACCCAGTGTCCTCACCACCTCTGATTGTTCCTGCAGTACACAGTGTCCACACCACCTCTGATTATTACTGTGATACCCATTGTCCACACCACCTCTGATTATTACTGTGATACCCAGTGTCCACACCACCTCTGATTATTCCTATAATACCCAGTGTCCACACAACCTCTGATTATTTCTGTAATACCCAGTGTCCACACCACCTCTGATTATTCCAGCCCCATCATCTTCTGTCATAGTCATCTCAATTGATGAAGAGAAGGTATTCCTCATCTGGTGTTAAAGGGTTAATTGCTGGAGTCCCTCCCAGTACTGGTATGGACAATTGCATTCTGCCTGGCCTTGCTTCTAGCACATTCTACTATATTGTTTGCTATCTTCTTGCACTGTGTGAATGCATGATTTCTTTCACCAACTGCATTAATGACCAGGACAACTTTATTTCAGGCTTCTGTCCTCTCAGCTTGTTTGGACATCCCTTTTCCAAACATATATTTACCATATGTCCTAAGGGTTACTGTGAGGATGCAGCTTTCTTCATGGCTGAAGTTGTCCTTTCTCTGCTTTGATCCCATGTTTTGCTTCATTAAGGCACATGAAAAAAAATGCACAAAAAACTGATATAATAATCACAAACACCACAACAATGAAAGTATGTTTGCCATCCTCCTATAAAAAAATTAGGTAACACAAACTCCATAATTGTATACACATGCAAAATAAAGTTGTATTATATTGATATCTGCAGTATCATAAATACAGTCACAAAAGTAAAACAGTCACTTAACAGAGTCATCCTTACCCTAGTCCCCACCACTGTCTCATATTCATAATACTGTCATTTTTCATTCTTCAATGACACTCAGATATCTCCAAGTAAAGACACATACATCCATACCACTTCAATATTTTACAATTAAAACATGTATGTATGCATATTCAGTGAATGTCACCATTTCCACTACTACTGTAATAATTTTCCACTTATAAATGACAGCTTTACACTATTCACTAAAGCCATTGTGATATGCCCAACATATCAGTAAAATAAATATTTCTTCAAGTTGACTCAATAATTTTACATCATTGTGAATTGTTTCCTACTAAATTACAATATTTGTATTATTTTGTTCTTACTTTGAAAATTTTTAGATTTCCTATACCATTTATCACTTAATTTGGGTAATTGCAAGTTAATATGGTGATATCAATTTATTTTTGCATAAACTGAGGTCAATTTAAACTTTTTGTATGTAGATAAGACGTTTTTATATTTATCTCTATGAATCACGATAATATGCAAATGTATATGGCCACTTATGCACATAAATTGCTCTTGGCTGCTCATGAACATTGCCTCAGTTTTAAAGAACACTCCGCGCACAGTGGTAGACTCTGGATCAGTCCTCAGCATTCTCCAGCATTCTACAGTAATGCATGGACAGCCTCAGATATGCTGAAATATGAATATATTTAGAAGAAAACAAAATGGAGTCATAAGCCTGACAGTTTGCACAAAAATAAAGTGTAATTTCTACACATCTAATATCATCTGGCATACCTTCTCACCTCAGATCACTCAACATTTAATAAAAGTTGATACTCTCACTCATACGAATATGCATTTTTGCACCCCCCCCAAAAAAATACTGCTGCTCTACTGCATGAATAAATAACATTCAGGAATAATATTCCAAAAATAATATGATGATGTCCAGCAACTGAAAACAATATAAAGAAATATAATGACTGCATGCTATTTTTTTACCTACTATATAAATTATATAAATGAAATGTGAATGTATTCCTTAAAAATGTATGAAACAAAGCATTTTTGGTTGAACCAAATGTGCCGTTAATAACAGCACCTGGTCTAATGGCCCAGGTGTTTAAGTGGGTTTGGTTAAGGTGATGTCCCACTCCAAAAAAAGTATTTCTAAACTGGTGAATCATAGCCTTGTTTATTCTTTCTTCATTCTGGTTCTGAAAGTATGATGGCAGCACCTGAGAAGGTACAAGGCCTCACTCTGAGCTGGCCAGACAAGTAGAACTTGAAAATGGTCCCCTTCTTAAGAGGTAACATCTGGATAAGATCCAGGCATGTCCAAGTGGAAGTGTGTGGAAAAAGACTGACATCTGGCAGGAGTTGAGTGAACACCTGTCACCACTGACAAGGATCACCCGCTCTGGCCAGCAGTGACACCACTGCTATGACCACCTACAGAAGCATAGGCCCAACCATCTGGCTGAGTGGGTTGGCCAAGTAGCAGTGAGAAGGGTAGGCTTCTATAGTAAGTATTATTATTATAGCAATAACCCACGCCTGGGTGTGGGTAATGCTGGATTTACCCACGGTTGGCATGGTTTGGTCCAAACAAAGCCAACCGTGGGTAAATACAGCATTACCCACACCCAGAAGTGGTTATTGCTATTATCATGACATTATTTAAGAAAAGAAACTATTACTTTTCTTAAATAATGGCATAGTATAATGCCTGTTTACTGCCCTTCCGCAGATGTCTGGCATCCGCGGCAGTTCTGATGTACTGTGCGCCTGCGCAGTACATCACAGCTGTGGGCAAAAGCAACGGAGAAAGCAAGATCTCCGTTGCTTTTTTTTTTACTGTTTTCGCTATGTTAAATGGGTTTAACATAGCGAGACAGTTTTAAAATAAGCAAGGGAGATGTCCGTTGCTTATTTTAAAATGTTCTCGCTATGTTAAACCCATTTAACATAGCGAAACAGTAAAAAAAGCAACGGAGATCTTGCTTTCTCCGTTGCTTTTTTTTTAAAACCTGTCTCGTTATGTTAAATGGGTTTAGCATAGCGAGACAGCTTTAAAATAAGCAACGGAGATCTCCGTTGCTTATTTTAAAGCTGTCTCGCTATGTTAAACCCATTTAACATAGCGAGACAGTGTTTTAAAAGTAGAGTTATACTAATGGAAAAAAGTCCGGGCGACCGGACCTTTTTCCATTAGTATAACTCGATTTACAATGTGCATGCTGGCCAATCAGCGTGCACGTTTTGGGGGGCTCATGGTATAATATTGTTTTTTGATCATACTAAACATAGGTTTAAAAAAAACATAAGAAGTTTGTAGAATTAAACCTGTTGTATTTTCGGGAAATCTAATGTGACATTAATAGAACCTGCTGGAGGGCCAGAATTGTCTCCTAGAGGTTACCACACCTGTGGAACAGACTCCCAATTCATGTCAAGCAGAGCACCTCTTTGGACCTCTTCAAGTACAATCTGGATGATTGGATGGGTAACTGTAAATTCACCCAAGGGGTTCCACCTGTGTCTCTCTTGGACAGGGGCAATAGGTGCTGATCATGGAAACAAAGGCAGAACTTGATTAGGCTTGTAAAGCCCTAGGGTCATTAGCCTAGCAACTTCCTATGATCCTGTGATCCCATAATCCTATCATTTGCTACAAGAAATATGAAAACATGTATCTGTAATGTTATTATATGCAAAAGAAAGCATAAACATATCTATACACAGAACTGCATCTATATGCAAATTTATGTTGAATATTTACATGTTAACAGAATTCTCATAAATGCAAATGTAATATAAATATATAGACACATATATATATATATATATATATATATATATATATATATATATATATATATACACATATATATATATATATATATATATATATATATATTTATATATATATATACAATAATAGTCTGTAATATATATATATATATATATATATATATATATATATATATATATATATATACAATAATAGTCATATATATATATATATATATATATATATATATGTACACACATGCCTGTAAATCACAAATACACATCTGTACGAGTACACTTACAACTGCTTGTTCATGTATTTATACAGAAAGCAAACGTACAGGTTGGGAGAGAGGGAGCAGTTCATTGAGTCAATAGCTAGCATATATGTAGTGTGAAATGACCCGTTATACTACTTCTGTCTACATTTTTAGAGTATCCCCTTATATGTTTACAATTCCTAGTCAGAAAACTATCAAAGCCCACCCTTATGTACAGCTAAGGAACTGAAAACTTCCTTGAATTGTTACATATTTCATTGGGTGAACGCCTTCAGGCTGAACAGAATTCAGAGTGTTATGCGCAAAACATAATATTTTAAAACACCATCCCACCAAAAGTGTATCAATTTGTTTTTAACTTGCCAAAAAAGGAAGATCGACACAACATGAGAATTCAGACAATAATAAATATTACAAAAAAAACCCACAAAGCAAGCAAATACTGTAGTGAATTAATTGAATGGCTTGCATATAATTGCTAGTCATGTATGTAATATTAAGGAAAAAAAGGTGAAATGCTGCTAACCAGCAATTGTCTTATGTATTTTCTTTGTACATGATGAGGAAATTACCTACAAGAGGTGGAAGCAGGAAAAGAGAACTGCAAGGCTGGTTGATGAAGCTGGTAAATGGTAATTTGTGCTTAACTGATTTCATTGATATATATATACATACACGCACACATACACACACACACACACACACACACACACACACACACACACACACACACACACACACACATATATATATTATATATATGAATAATTTATAAAGCATGGCAAATCAAATACAGTTCATTCAGTACATTATTGCAACCAGGAGTACAAGATATATCAGTATATAAGTGAAGCATTATGTCTTTAACTGATTTTGTAAGATGTAAGCATTATTAAAAGATGTAAACCCCTCCAAAACTTCATAGCAATACACTCTCTTCCCAAGTCTGCATAAGCAATTCCCATACATTCTATTTTACTTCAATAAAGTTTTATAAAAGTAAAATTGTAGCATGATTTGTGAATTTATTATGTGCATGTTTCTATTTTGTCTCCCCCATACTTTTTTCTCTTTTTTCTTATTTTAATTGTGCATCCCTTCTTCCTTTATTTTTTTTTCTTTCTCTCTCTTTTATTTTCATTTTTTACAGATCCAAAATCATCAACAGAAGCCCAAGTACATACCTCCTTGGTTAAGAAGTGCCCATCTAGGGACATCTCTGTAGGGTCTGGGTAGTAGCAATGGTCCTGCAGACACCTTGGCACATGGTAGCCTGCAAGCCTCACTGAGTGGGGTATCAGGACTTGGTTGAGGACGTGTTGGAGCAGGTTAAGAAGAGACAGATTCAGCCAGTCAGAAATTCTCTTCAGCTTTTTCAAGACATCCTATCCCAGTTGTTGTCGGCCACCGCACCACCAGAGGGCACTACCTCCTCAATACCAGGGTCCTCTAGTCCACCATCATCTGGCAGTGCAAACATTTGAGGCTCTGTGGACTGGGACTCCTGTACCACTCCTCCTCACCCCAATTTCACTAATCTTTTCTGCTATACCCTCTTACCTATTTCCACCCACACCACCCTCTTATATAAAAAATGATTGAAGAAAACAGTGGGTGATATCACCCACCAAAAACATGGTGCCCTTCATCTCCAATCTCCTTTTGTATAGCCCTCTTTATGTTTTCCTTCTTTGTTGTGTCTCTTCTCTTCTATCTCCCCCTTTCTATTCTTTAAAGTAATCAATAGGGTGTTCACAAAAGATACTCCAATATGAACATTTTAAACCCTTTTATTGTTTTAAAAATGTTAATAATAAATGATGTGCAGTTTCCTAATTGCCTTAGGTCTTTCAAGTGTGACTGCAAATAGTCATGTCTGTCTGCAACACCTGAAGGGATGCAGGAATGTTATTTCACCAATGCAAGCAGGATGGAAATACAAAAAATCCATAGCTGTCTGACTTTTGTAGAGTTACATCTGCAAGTTTGTTGTTCAAGCATGCCTTCAGAATGAAACTCCCTTGTGTGACTGAATCCATAGTGACATCACATACTTGATGAAAAGAAACAAAGCAGAAGGATAAAATGAAGAGAAATGCAAATGTGTAGAGAAGAGCCAAAAACATTTAAAACAAGAGACTAATCTGATAAAAGAATGAGCAATGTTTGCTCCAACCATAACATTTTTTATGAAACTGATTAAGATGCAAAATGACTGGTTGAAGGCATTTCATAACCAAACGTTGCCCATTTTACCAACTCTGTCCTGATGGTAGTATTGAAGAATATGTGCATGACATTTACAGAGGATATGACTATTTACCAATATTGACAAACTTCTACTATCCTGTGCTCTACAGTCAATTCTTTTGTGATATTGATTGTTTCACATTTTTGAATGATGTTTTTTTTTTGTTTGTTTGTTTTATGGCTGAGCCTGGGTGTATACAGAATTCCATTGCCATCTCTCAGCAGTAGTTTATATGCATGCTACAAACCTATTTAGTAAATGGCTTTCCTTTACTTGATCTTTCCATGTAGATTTTAAAGTAATAGCCCTCACAAAGCTAAATCAGTATAATAACTCATTTGTTTCAATTCCTCGGTTGGGCACAACACATAATTTTGTTTTTTTATACTCCATATCTTGGTGGTCATAATGAATCACTACCCTTTCTTCTTAGGTTGTTGCCAACCTTGTATACTGCTGATGGTAATTGCTCCAATGAAGGGTGGGGGTATTTTGCCTGCATAGTCAGGAAGTTTCCCCAGCAGTTATATGCACCAACTGTTTTATAGTTATTATCCTTCCTACATGCTTCTCCATACTGCTTCATTTATTTCTGTCATTCAACCTTATTTTGCCTGATAGTCCACTATCCCACCAATAGCTGATAGTATAACTTTGTGCCAAGAGTAAGTTGATTTTATTTTTACCATATCTCATGATTTAACTGTTATTATATCATGTGGAATTGTAGCCTTGTATTCTATTATCTACCATCTTATGCTATGAATCTAGACTAGGAGTCAGTCTGTACAATCATTGTAAAAGGTACAAGCATGGCAGCACTTTGACACATAGTATAAAAAGCTGTTCATTGGCTAGGATTTTCTATCACATGTCTGGAGGCAATGTAATACTATACTGTGCCTTACAATAGATTGATGCGTTGTGCACATCATGGCCCTGATTTAAAGGCCACCAACCATTATGGGCATGTCCTATATTCCTAAATGATTTTTGTACTGCTAGAGTAGGGTGTAACTGACTAAGGTATTTACAAATTTATAAAGGGATTTACATTTATCCCCACCAAAAGAGCTCACTACACAGACTTAATTGTGGACTTTGAGCTTTTTGCAAGAAAGCTTAATTTGAAACTTATTTTAAGTGAAATACAAATGAATAATGGTAAATAAATAGTTGTTAAAAAAGCAAGATGTTATAACATTCAGTTGTATGGCACTTTGTTTTTTTCTTTTTTAATCTTGTGAGAATTATTTTGACAATTTGGTAAGAAAGAACTCTAAACAGAAAATGTATAACTTTGATACGTTTGAACAAAAAGCTTTAATTAGTTTATGTGATTATAAGCATTTACAATACATGAAAGCTGACAAGGGTTGTGGTGTTGTTGTCATGACATGGATTAAATATAGAGGAGAAATGCTTAAATAACTGTCTGATGATCAATATTATTCCAAAGTCACTAAATGTTATGTTAAGAAATGTTTTTAGGATGTCAACACTGGTGTATTTGATATGTTTAATTTTGGCTATATTGATTACCAAGTTTTTGTCTTTTTAATGGTAGGAGTTGAGGATGAATTTTGGAATCCCCAAGATTCATAAACATTCAAGCTGTCCACCATTTAGGACCATTGTGCCTTCTCCAATACACAAAACTACTACAGTTTTTATTTATTTATTTTACATTTGTTGACCGGGATTGTCCAACTGAGCTGAAGAGCCCTTTTTCAGAAGAGGCCACTGGAGAAAAGCTCCAACATATTAGACAATTTTCATTATAAATTAGCATTAAACAGCAATGTTACAGGATTATTACAAGGCATTAAGTAGCAATACAATGTTATACATTGTCAATAATCAGGAGTATAGCAAAACAATTTCAAGATGTATAAAAATAAATATGTCATTAAGATGAATATAGTTTTTGGGGTAAGTGGTTACAAAAACCCAATTTTATCATGATGTAGTTGCATGAAGACAAGACAATTACAATAGAATGTTTCTGTGAGATGATTTGCTTAATAGATTTTAGAAGACAGTAGAAAGAGTAGTCAAGGAAGATTAGAGAGAGCTAGTGAGAAGAGTGAGTTAAGGACAGAAAGTAGATTAAGGTATGAGAAGTAGGGGATGTTAATGAGGGCAAGTGCAGTGGCAGGACCAGTGACTTTTAAAGTGCTCTTTGATTGTTTTTGTTGAGTCTTTCGGCTTTTCCCGGTTAGGCTGTCTTAAATTGTTTAGGATGTGTAAGGGTCCTGATTTCTAGTGGGAGCCTATTCCAGGCAATAGTGGGGTGATAGCTATACATGTTGCATCCAAATTTAGACTTGGGTTTGTAGATTTGTAGTAGGTCTTGTTTGGAGCTTCAGACAGGTCTGGAGGGAGAATAATGGGAGATGAAAGGGGATAGAGCTGAGCAGTAGGAAGGCTGGTATAGGACAGCATGTATGATCTGGAGCTGAGAGAGAAGAAGCTGGTGGGGTAATTCAAGCCTGTTTAGGTGTTTTAGAGAAAGACAGTGATGGGATTTGTAGCTTTGTTGGACAGCAAATCTAGCTATCTTGTTGTAGGTAGATTTGAGTTTGGTCAGGAGTGCTGAGTTAAGATTTGTGGGAATCAGAGAATTGTACATTAGGCTGGGTAGAAGGTAGGTACGAGAGAGAGTGATCTTGGCTTCAGATGTAATGAATTTCTCGTTATGGTAAAGGAGCCCTAGTTTTGAATGAGTCTTTTTGATACAGTTATTAATATGCAGGTCAAATTTAAGCTGATCGTCAAAGGTTATGCCTAAGAACTTAGTGCTGGATTCTACCTGAATGGGAGTGTTATTAAGGGACTGTATAGAGAAGGAGGGTGATATTGGTGAACTTTTTAGGTAAGAAGAGTAATAGCTTTGTTTTTTTAGGGTTAAGGGGAGCAGGTTGTTGGAGAGCCATGTTTCAACTAAGTTAAAAGATGCCTGAGTAGCTGAGAAGAGCTTAGAGGGAGAGTTGTCTGTGGTGATGACTGTAGACTCATCTGCGTATTCCACTAAAGATGACTGAGGACAGGAGGTATAGAACTTATTAGTAAAGATATTAAAAAAGTATAGGCCCTAGGATAGACCCTTGAGGTACACCCAGGTTTACAGGGAGATTAGGGGAGAGCACAGAGTGCCATCTCATTGACTGAGATCGATCAGTGAGGTTGCTGGAGAACCATGCAACAGTATCAGAGGAGAAGTTGAGGTTATGCAGTTTGTGCAGCAGAAGAGAGTGTGAGACAGTGTTGAAAGCTTTTAAGAACTCCGAGAATAGGCAAGAAATAAGTTTATGGTGGTCCATGGCTATAGAGACAGTGTTGAGGAAGGATAATAGAGCTGTAGTGGTGCTATGTTTGGGTCTGAAGACATGTTGAGTGGGTGTAAGCAGATTTCCTGTATTAGATACTGCATAACATGTTTATGAATACACTTTTCTAATACTTTAGAAAGAGGGGAGAGGATAGCTATAGGTCTAAAGTTGGAGATATCAGAGGAGTTGCCTCCTTTGTGTATAGGTGGAATGTAGCATTGTTTTCAGATGGAAGGGACTTTACATTCAGAGATAGAGTGATTAATTAGGATAGATACAGGGAGAGCAAGAGAGTCAACTGTTAGTAGAAAAAAAGTGGACGGAATATTAGCTGATGCTGAGCATGGTTTTAATTTAGAGAGTAGAGTTTTGATGTAGCTAGTAGGTACAGGTTTGCAGGAGAAGGTATTTGAGGAGATAGTATCAGGAGTAGATTCAGAAAAGCTGGAGATGTTAGTAGTAGAGGAGTTTGTGTTAGGGTTCAGTAGTTTAGATATTGAATCAATAAAATAGGTATTGAAGATAGTGGCAGTTTCTTCAGATGTCTTGTCTGGGCATGGATTGTGGGAGCTAAGATTACCGAGATGTAGTCTTTGATTAATAGAGTTCCAGATTTTTTTAGGATTAGATTTTAGGGCTGTGGGAGGTTTGTTATAGAAGTCCTTTTTATCTTTGTTTATGTATGTGTTTTTTTTGTAAGATTTCTGTGTGCTTTATATTTTTGCAAGTTTCCCAATATTTAAATAATTTGTTAAATCCTATAGTTCCAAAAAGTAAATATTATAACTTCTTTATGTACTGTTAACATAGTGGCTTTATATACTATATGCATATGTATGGATATATATATATATATATATATATATATATATATATATATATATATATATATATATATATATATATATATATATATACCATGACCAAGAAGATGGGCTGGAATTTTTGAAGCTTTATTTAGATTATTAGGAAATTGAAATTTAGAGTTAGGGAGTATGTGAAAGCTATTTAAGACAAAGACTGTATGAGCTCTTTAGCTAAGCATAGTATACCCTGAGTTTCGCAAATTTCACTTTTCTGTTCTTGAACAAGTGAATGATGCTAAATTTACTGGCAGTTGTAATAATGTTCTTGAAGATAGATGCAATGGTAAGTTTTCTGTGAGCAGATAAATCTCCCAGAATAAACAAACTGATTAGGTTTATTAGAAATTAAATTATTTTGATTTTAATATTTATTATATTGTTTATCATAGTTCAACTATAATATTTTATTTAAATTATGTGTTTTTTGTATTTTTGTATGCGATTTTTGGACATGATTTTATATTTCAAGTATGCGCTTTTAAATCTGGTAGAAATGAAGTATATGATAAGTTGGTGGTGATGTATTCTAATTTTAGCTGATTGTTTGATTGTTGATTGGGGGTATATTAACATAATTGAGGCCATCTATTTTCTGATGATGTTCCGTTGAATTGATAGTAAAAGGAACAAAAGTTCGAAAGTTTGTGTCTCTGTGCCTAAAATTCCATTCACTGTCCAGAGGTGCATCTTAGTTTATGAGCAAGGTCCGTGCTCAAAATGCCTAAGGTAGATTACACATTCAGTACATTAAAACGTTCATTAATGATATGTATAGTAGTTCAGTTCAGCAAAACCATAAAAAGTTTGTTAAAAAGAATGCATAAGGTAAAAAAATAATGCAATTAATTGAAAAAATGATACACTATCATTAAAGAGATAATTTTCTACTATTAGTCCCCAAGTATAACACCTTATGCATTGTCTGTGGTTCTTCTACTATTCATATACTTTTCTTCTATTTTCCATTATAAAATGTTTAAGTTCCTGTTATTATGTTCCATGTCTGCTGACAACAGATGTTAGTATACCTTCCCAATGCCTTCACTACCTTTTCAGTGTGACAAGGTATGACTGGTTATGGTGCAACTTATAGCGTCAGACTTTTGGCAAGCCTTTAAAGTCTTGTCCTCTTCAGTGCTATTGTTCTGTTATAAATAGTTTAACATTTTTTACATTTTTAAGGCACTACTCAGTGCAGCTGAGTCCCTGTGGTTACAAAGCTCCCCTGTCAACTGTAATTTGTTCCTATCCTTCCCCCAACTGGTTTGTGAGCCTCTCCTTTAAATGCTGTCACCAAAATACTTCTCAGCCTCTTAGCTCAAGAAATCTCGATTAAGCCTAAAGTAATGGGTGACAAAGGTCAAACAATAGGAACAGATTTTAAATATTGCTCTTATAAACTTGGAAAGTTGCTAGTGTAACAGGATTTTATTCACATGCTTTTTTTCTGAAGGATATGAAGTCTGAAACTCAAATGCACATCATTATTTAGTGTTTAATGAAATCTTGGAAAGTGAGAGGATGCCTGAGGAATGGAGAAAAAGTGTTTTGGTACCGATTTTTAAGAATAAGGTGGATGTGCAGAACTGTAGTAACTACAGCGGGATTAAATTGATCAGTCACAGCATGAAGTTATGGGAAAGAGTAGTGGAAGCTAGGTTAAGAAGGGATGTGATGATTAGTGAACAGCAGTATGGTTTCATGCCAGGAAAGAGCACTACAGATGTGATGTTTGCTCTAAGAGTGTTGATGGAGAAGTACAGAGAATGTCAGAAGAAGTTGCATTGTGTTTTTGTAGACTTGGAGAAAGCATATGACAGGGTGCCTAGAGAGGAGTTGTGGTATTGTATGAGGAAGTCATGAGTGTCAGAGAAGTATGTAAGAGTGGTACAGGATATGTACGAGGGTAGTGTGACAGCGGTGAGGTCTGCAGTGGGAGTGACGGATGCATTTAAGGTGGAGGTGGGGTTACATCAAGGATCAGCTCTGAGCCCTTTCTTATTTGCAATGGTGATGGACAGGTTGACAGACGAGATCAGACAGGAGCCCCATGGACTATGATGTTTGCAGATGACATCGTGATCTGTAGTGAGAATAGGGAACAGGTTGAGGAGACCCTGGAGAGATGGAGATATGCTCTAGAGAGAAGAGGAATGAAGGTCAGCAGGACTAAGACAGACTATATGTGTGTGAATGAGAGGGATGATAGAGGAATGGTGAGGATGCAAGGAGTAGAGGTGGTGAAGGTGGATGAGTTTAAATACTTGGGGTCAATAGTTCAGAGTAATGGTGAGTGTGGAAGAGAGGTGAAGAAGAGAGTACAGGCAGGATGGAGTGGGTGGAGAAGAGTGTCAGGAGTGATTTATGACAGACGAGTACCTGTAAGAGTGAAAGGGAAGGTCTACAAGAGACCAGCTATGTTATATGGGTTGGAGACAGTGGCATTGACAAAAAGGCAGGAGTTTGAGCTGGATGTGGCAGAGTTAAAGATGTTAAGATTTGCACTGGGTGTGATGAGGGTGGACAGGATTAGGAATAATATATTAGAGGGTCAGCCCACGTTGGAAGGTTTGGAGACAAAGCCAGAGAGGCAAGATTACATTGGTTTGGACATGTGCTGAGAAGGGATGCGGAGTATATTGGGAAAAAGATGCTAAGGATGAAGCTACCAGTTAACAGGAAAAGAGGAAGGCCTAAGATAAGGTTTATGGATGTGATGAGAGAGGATATGCAGGTGTTTGATGTGACAGAGCAAGATGCAGAGGACAGGAAGAAATGGAAACAGGTGATCCGCTGTGGTGACCCCTAACGGGAACAGCTGAAAGAAGATGATGATGATATTTAGTGACTTCAATCCTCAGTGATTTGCCAGAAGAACACAAATTTTATGAGGGACAGACAAAAAATAAGGTACAAATCTGGACATTCTGTGACAATCTGGACAGCTGAGAGGCATAGCCACCATGTAGACTTGCAAATAAAATACCTCATCAAGGCTGATTCAGTATTGTAACCTACTTGTTTAACTTCTTTATCCGGACAAAACAATTTTTTTCTTCTTTTAGCTGTATTTCTTTTTATGTATAGTCTGCCCAGATGGATCTGAGTGCCAGTCATCACCACTGCTCTGTTTGGGTTGGCAGTTAGCTGAACAAGCACAGCCTAAATGAATCCCACACTAGTGAGATATGGACCCTGCGTTTCTACTCCATCACAGTTCCCCAGCAAACCAACTCCTTGTCACTTACATAACCATTACCTCCCTCCTTATAAGCATCCAGTCTCCAAGCCTCCTTAAAGCAAAGCACAACTCATTTTCTTTCCTAGTTTCATTAAATAACCTTCACTCACTTAACAAAATAACACGTCAACCTAAATCTAAAAACATTTATACATTATTACTGTTCAGCATACTGTTTCACCATCTTACTAAGCAAATGTTGATGACAGTAGTATTTAAATTAGTCTAGATCATTCTCCTACCACTTGTATTATCTGCTATACCAGATGCAATTTTGTCTACCTTAAATAAGTAACTGACCTAACTAACAGACCAATGCCAGAGTAACAACAAAGAAATTCACATATTATAGATGTATATAGTACGTTTGCAAAACAGGCAACTTAAACAAATCAAACTGAATTGTGTCCATTGTTTCTGCTTTCATTAACAAGTTTGCATTTATCAACCACTGACACAGCACCACAGGAAACATCAATTTCTTCTGATGTACGGCAACTCAGAAATTATTAAAACAAGTTAAGGTTATAGAAGGCAAAACTCCACATCTCCTATGGGGATATTTGATGTTCCCTAATCTAAAACATTTTTGTTTAGTTTTGATTGACATTTGCTTATTGTATTTGGTTTCATGCAAAACTGCAGTCTCACACATGTGATTATAAAAGAGAACCATTATATGGGGAAGAGAAGATGCCTAGAATTCATTTAAGAAAACCTGAAGAGGGAATATTATTCTCAGTAGAAACTGTGATAGGATATGTCATGTTTTTTTTTTTTTTTTTTGTACTCTGCAAGTATTTTTGGGCAGAACCATTGCAGAATATTGGGATTCAAATTATATCCAGTAAATCAACATGATACTAATTGTACCTAAAAAACATGCCTAACCATTTTTATATTACAAACACCCTGCTCCTCAGTCAAACATTTATTCATTTTATTATATCTGCCTTATTATTTTCATGGCACATGGGGGACTTGAGCCTATCCCAGCAAATTAAGTGCGCCAGTCCATCTGTGGATGTGCAAGACGCTTCCATCTTAAGATGTGAGCTTACCCATATGTGCGCACACACACACACACACACACACAAACATATATGCACACCCACACATGCACACACACACACACACACAAACACACACACACACAGACACAAACATACACACACACACGCACACACACGCACACACACACACACACACACACACACACACACACACACACACACACACACACACACACACACACACACACACACACACACACACACACACACACACACACACACACACATACACACACACGCACACACACACACACACTTATAGGCAATTTCTTATACTGGTATATCAAGGTTATGGGAAGAAAGTGGGGACCACTGTGAAAACTAGTATGTTCAGTCTACACAGAAGGCACCCCAGATGGGAACCAAACCAGAAAAAAACAAGCATCATGAGGCAGGATTGCTAACTACTGTGCAGCTATGTCACCCTAAAATATAATAATAATACATAATAGTTTTGGAAAGAATTCTGAGAGGAACTCCTAGTACAGAAAGGGTTATTCACCATTAGTTGTTAAAACAGATAACTCTGCAAACTGTATACATAAAACTTAATCATGTTGGGGTCAGCTAAGTTATCTAGATGTCTTTCTAAAGAATGGAAATGTGTGGAAATTACTTGTAAATATATGAATGTTGTGACAAATGGGTCTGCGTAAATATGTATATTTCCTCTTGATGATTATTGAGTCAGAATATGATTTATGCATAAGATAACTCTATATTTGAAATATTTAAAATCTTTAGCATTATTATCATGGGATTTGTATTGCTGATGGCATCAACAGTCCTGGATACAGAATTGGTGTTTTGTTTTCAGATCAAAAGTTTAAAATAGCTGACAGTGTGGGAGTGAAATCTATGTGATAAAAAGATTGCATAGAACAGCAAAAAGCAACCCCCCCCCCTGCTCAGCCTGATGTCCCAAGGTGGAATTAATTACCACCTGAAAGTGAACTGGAAACAAAAAGTATAGTTTTGGACTCCAGATTACCCTACTTTCAAATGGTGTTTAGAAACAGCTAAAGTAATAACTTTTTTACTGAGTCTTTTCTGATGTTTTAATTTCATATTTAATCTCAGTAATTGTAATATATATCTCTAGTAATTGTAATATATGTCTCGAGCTTTTGAAGCTACTTACACTTAATAATATTTTGTTTTAACTAAATAAACACTAGCTATACATATCAGACTGAGAGTATAGTTTTATGTGTTCTATGGTGACAGTTATAAAGCTTCTTATAACACACCGTAGACAGCTTTTGAAATTAAACTTTCTCATTATTTTATAATGGTGATTGTAAACCAAACTGTTAACTTCGCCATATTACCTACGTCTGTAAGTTTTAGTGAAAAATATTCAAATGGTTAAGAACATTCTAACAACTCAGAAAAGACTAGAGATAGGTTATGTACCAGCTGATGATAAGATAACAGCAATTGTTTATTTATATGTGTAAAGTTGTCCCAGTTCTAACAGACTCTAAGGACATATGTGGTATAAGTCCTGAGTATTCATTTGCAAGGTCAAATATGCAGATAGCTACTGCCTTAAGAAGTTATATCAATGGTCAACATACCCACATGGTGTTTATCGTGTGTGTGGGGTAGACATTAAATCACAATCTTTACTGTCTGAGGTAGGTAGTTGGAGGTCTACGTCACTTACTGCCAAAGTCATGATGGATTGCCATAACTGTTTCCAACAGATATGTTGTCATGCTTTGGTTGTACTGGGTCAGACATTTGTTACTGAAGGCTGAAACCAAGGTTGTCATAGGAAGTTAGACGGTCAAGAGAAGGGTAAAGGGAGCAGTGATGAAAGAGAAGGATAGCTGAATGGATCACACCTACAGATGTTGCTGAATGCAGCAGAAAAGCACAAAGAAAGAGCAAGAAGCAGAAGTGATACAGATGAAGCATTTAGACATGGAATAAGTTACATATTTATTACTTAACCATTTTTTGTATTAATATTATTATTATTATTATTATTATTATTATTATTATTATTATTATTATATTCAGTACTAGAGCTGGCCTTGAGATTCTGAAACTGACATGTTGTTTGGCTGTAGAAAAATCTTTCCTTGGCTTAAGCTGCACCCCTTATAATTTAGCCTCATCAATGATAGCATCAAAGGCAGCTGACCAAAGAGCAGTCAACAAACCCTTATGATGAAGGAATAACAGATACAGATAAAAACAGATCTTATTTTGTAAGGAGTCTTGCAGTAGCTTTTAACTCAACACTATCAGCCATCATTTGGACTATTTTTTTTTTTATTCCAGCTTACTAACATGTGGTTAATATGCAGTTTGTTGATCACTAACTTCCCTATCTTGTTTACCATTTTTTTGTTTTGGATTTCCTGGTCTGTGTTTTGGATGAAGATAATACAGGACTACAGTTAATAAGTACACAGTCTCACCCTATTAAGGTGTTACTCATTTCCCATGGGTGTAAGCTCTTAGAGCACATTTGAAATCAGCCAGTTTACATCTGAGTGGTTCCACTGCTAAATGGTATTGTCCATCCCATGCATTTACTTTTCTGATGTGAGATGTGTCCCATTCAAAAGTTATGTTAACCGGTCCCATTTTTTTTATCTTATCAAAGTTTCAGGGGGGCTATTGGCTGTTCACTGCATTTTTCATTCATGAGTATATAACTGGGTATTTTGACCTGCTATAGTTAGTACGTATTTAGACGTTTACTATTTTTGTCATACTGTTAGAAAATATCTGTTAATTTGTTTGGTATTAGACCTAACAATTTTATTTCTAATGACTTTGCCATCAAAGTATGTGAAAAGGCAATTTTGTGTCAGAGAACATACTTTATTGTTTGTTTCTGTTGTGTTGTTTTTTTTTCCCAGGAGTTTACCATGATACTTCTAATTCTCAGAACACCAACATATATAAAAACGCCACCAAAACAAAGAAACAGAAAATCTTTAAAGCCTTGAATATTTCTCTTGTAAAAAAAAAAAAAATAAGTACATTAGCAAAAAGGAGGCTAAGGAAAATGTATTTATTTATTGACATTTGTTGACCGGGAAAGTCCACTGGCCATTGACCCATTTTCAGTTGAGGCCCGGGGAGAAAAGCCCAACGGTAATAGTGTATACCTCAAGAAGAAGTAAAGAACTTAAAAAAATACCTGGAACATGTTCTTTAAAATGTCAGAATAGTATAAGGGACATAAACTGAAGGATGCAAAAATGAGGCAGAAAGGTAATAAACTTTAAAAGAGCCCTACAACAAAAAGATTACTATTTGACAAAAAGGTGACAGAAAAAAATCATCTATGTCAGACACAGTAAGAAGTATGTTTCACAGGAAAAGCTTCAGGCTAGCCTTTACCTACTACAAAAACAATCTAAAGTAGCTTTTGCAATAAACTGATGCAATGTTCTTTCTTTAAGAGAAGAACTAAAAAAAATATATGATTCTCCAAAAACTTCCTTAAGGTTATATTACTATAAAAGAACATTCACGCTTGCCTTTGCCTATCAGACAACTGAAATGCAAGCATTCTTATAGGTCCAGGTCATTTTCAGGATTATGACCACATTACTGAGAAACATTCTAAGATAATATAGAAAGCACAGTCTAAGGTCCTATGACCTCTATCAGGGCAGTGAACCCTAGGCCATTACTGTTTATCTATCAAACTTTTTTACTGCAGCACCTACAATTTGTCACTCAGATATCCTTGCTTCTGTTTCATCCAGACAGAAGTCTCTTTTCTGTATATCTTCTTCAGAGTTGAAAATACTGGTGTGGAAAAACTAAACTGTACATTAGCAATGCATAATAGCTTAGATGACCAACAGTGCCTTTTGTTTCTTTTGGGAATGCCAATGTTTTCAGAAAACATTTTATGAACACTGGCTTGGTGGGGCAAAGATAGCTACCCTCCAAACAAAATTTATTTTAAATTGTTTAATTCAGAAAATTATTTTTCTTGAGTTGTTCTCAGTCAAAGTCAAAGTGAGCTTTATTGTCATTTATGCTGCACTACAGTGCAACTGAACAAAACTGCGTTACTTTGAACTCAATGTGCATACAACATATACTGATATTAATACAACAATAAGACATTTATGCAGTGCAGTAACAAGTACAATGTCATGCACCAAGACTATTTAACTTACATGTCTTCATCAGTACACAAAATATTGCACAGATAATATATTGCACAGATCCGAATCAGACAGATTTCAAACTGAATGGGATGCTAACTTGGCATATTGCACAGAATGTTAACTTGGCATTGTTAATATTGTACATAAGGTATAAGATTGTACTTGCATAGAGTTATTGCATATGTCTGTGAATTACTTCAGCACTGTAACTCCAGACCTCGATGACCAACATGGTATATATTATTACTGGAGTTCAGAAGTCTGATGGCTTGTGAAAAAAAGCTTCTATTAAATCTGATGGTTTTGCAATGCAAGCTACGGTATCTCCTGCCTGAAGACAAACACAAGAACAGACCATGGGCAGGGTGAGTGGAGTGTTTGACTATTTTAATGGCTGTGCTGAAGCACGAGCAGAGTAAAGTCCTGGATAGATGGGAGCATGGACCTGGTAACTCTCTCCACCACTTTCACCACTCTCTGGAAAGATTTGCAATATGAAACCATGCAGTTTCCATACTATACCAAGAGATTACTAGTCAGGATGCTTTTGATGGTCCCCTGTAGAAGGTTGAGAACTAAAGGAGGTAATTTTGCTCTCCTCAACCTTCTTAGAAAGTGTAGATGCTGTTGCACCTTCTTGACAATGTAATTAGTGTTTATTGACCAAGACAAATCTTCAGCGATATGCATCCCCAAAAACTTGGTGCTCTTCACACTTTCCACTCTTTCTCCTTTGATTGTGAGTGGAGAGTGAGTCTTGCATCTCTTCCTGAATTCTACTATTACTCCTTTGTTTTATTCACATTGAGATCCAGGTTGTTGTCACACCAGTCAAAAAGTTGGTTTACCTCCTCTCTGTAGGCTTTTTCGTCACCATTCCCAATGATACCCACCACCGTAGCATCATCATGTAGTTTGTATTGCACCTAGCAATGCAGTCTTGGGGCAGCATGCTGAATAGTAGGGACTCAAGACACATCCTTGAGGTAATCTATAGTTCAGTGTGATGCTCATCGAGGTGTTGTTGCCTACATATACCTCTTGTGGTCTGTCAATAAGAAATTGAATTTTTAAATGCATTCAGCATTCTGACTCCATTTGAAAGTATTTAGGAACTTACTGAGCCTGCTAGTAATGGTCTTAATAGCCCATAAAGCATTAGTATTACATGCGTGTTCCTAGGAAGCAGGTAGTGGTTTGCATACACATTTGCTTTGTGCCTTAGCTCTGTGACAATAACTTGAATTTCCCATCAAAGATAAAGGATCATGCGCTTACACCACCCAATGTTCACAATTTTTCCATTAGTATATTGTAGACGAACATACCATTTTTTTGTTGTTGCTGCATGTTGTTGTCTTTATTCTATTTTTTAAATGCATTAAATGTTTTACCTATGAGGTATTGACATGAACCCATGCTCCACTCAGATGGGTGGAGTCTGTACATAACTCTGATGCCTAATTCAGATATTATTTTCTTTATTTAGATCAGTATCTAAGCAAACGAACTGCAATTGCCACATGCCCTCCTCACAGTAATAATATGTATATAACTTCATTCTTAGAAATTGAGACTATGGGGGGAATTTAATAAAGCCTACACTGTGTTTTTTTACCACATAAGCATCATGCCATGTTGCTTACACAAAAGTAAACAGCTTTTAGATTCGGTAAACACTGCTGGACGGTGCTCATGCATGCACCAATATGGGAAATTTTGTGGCATGCAAATCACCTCATAATAGGTGAATCTCATACAAATGAGGCAGGTAGAGT
This sequence comes from Protopterus annectens, assembly GCF_019279795.1. Lineage (NCBI taxonomy): Eukaryota > Metazoa > Chordata > Ceratodontiformes > Protopteridae > Protopterus > Protopterus annectens. The sequence goes on along the minus strand of NC_056747.1, from coordinate 1,064,733,075 downwards.
GATCCAGCAAGCAGATAAGCAGTCTCACAAACCCCATGTCATTGTCCATAGTGTACAGGGAAAAAGAATTCCATGTACAGGAATGTAGATAGACAAAATGGCCTGGAAAAATGTAGACAGATGGACAAAAATGGCATACCACATACAGATATGAGTGAAACTATCCTCATTGTGTCTGAAAAATTAAAGATAATAAGTTAAATTATTTTTTTTTTTAATAATCTGGGAATGTTTGCATGGCTTGCTGCAGTGTGCAAACATGCTTTATAAAAAAAATATAAAAAAATTGGAATATTATGTGACAGAAATGTATTACAGGACCTTTCGTGGAGTATCTGTAAAGGTGCAGTGGTGCTGTTGCTAACATGATAGGGCTCTGAAGTGTATAGTTTCCAGGCTGTGAGCACAGACCCCTATGCAAATGAGGTGGAGTTACTGAATAGCATAAAGGGGTAATCATGTCCACATATTCCCTCTGTGTAGGCAGAGAACTATGTTGACGTGCACAAAGAAGGTAGCTGATATCAGGGAATGGTGTATCCAATAACTTCTAAGCTTATTTCAGCTTAGCTGTGCCTGTTTGCACTGCAATTCGCAGTGCTGGGTGTATGCTTTCAGGGGACTGTGTGTACTAACTTCTGAGCTTGTGTTTAGTTAAGGGCCACGTATTTCACCATCTTTGTATGGTGCACCACCATGCTATGCATGTCCTTTCGGGGGGGGGTGTACACTCACTGCCAAGCTTTGTTTACCAATGGGGCGCATGTCTGCGTGACACTCCACAGTGCTGAGTGTATCTAAAAGCCAATGACATATTACTTAGTTTTGATCCCTGTTTAACTTAAACTAGGGCCATTAAATAATGCTAATTATATACTAGGCAGGTAGAATGCATCATAGGTAGCCAATCACACAGTCACCACCTACAGCAGAGCACTATAAAGTATGCATTAACCCTGCAATCTGATTTTACCCCATACTTTGCACTATTGGAGTACAGACTTGGAAATTTTAACTGAAAAAATGCTAGGGGGTGCTGCAGTTCTGTTACATCTATATGTGCTAGATACTGAAGTCAATGCTGCTACTGCTGCTGACAATATGTCTAGACTGAGAAAAAGAAAGTTATTCAGGCCCAGGGTAACCTTCCAGGAGCCACATGAGCTGGATATTGCAGAGCACTACAGGGTGGACAGGGGCATACTACAAGAACTCACTGAGCTATGCTGCCCTCAATTCAGAGCCAGAGCCAACAGAGGGGAACCTATCCCACTGGAAACAAAGGTATGTGTAGCCCTTAGGATCCTAGCTACAGGTACCTTCCAAAGACCAACTGGGGACATGATGGGGGTCTCACAGGCACCCAGGGCACTCCACCATATCCTGGATGCCATGCTGCCACATGTCAGAGAGCACATTTCTTTTTCCCTCAACCCTGTGGTGAGGGTCAGAAATATGGGCCACTTCTACCAAATCATGTTGCCTGAAATGCCATGATAGGAGTTAGCATGGATACGAGCACTAACACTGTGGTACACCAACTGAGACTGGACCAAACACTGTTACTTTTGCAGAAGACCAGATCATGCCTACCAGCTGTGACTGGTGGAACCCTTTGACTGTTAAACTACCCAATGGATGTCGGACATCAGTCTCACTCCACCAACCATGGCCTGGGTGTATGACAATATTAGGCTAACAGGCCATGGTGGAAACTGTGTATGTCATGTAGTGTTATGTCAGCTTGTGAATAGGCAAGTGTCTGTGAGTCATACTCTGGGAACATAGCATTGGGAGACCTATGCTGCAATTATGAGAGTCACCAGTGGAGTTCACCATCCTTCATTATTGGTGTACCCCTTTTATTCCCTCTCTGCAATCACAGCTACTGTCAGTGACCTCTGACTGAGTACATTAGCAGGTGATCGCATACTAGGAGCCATCACAGAATGTCACACAGAACCAACAGTTATCCAGGATGGCCTAAGACACAGTCAATTGTTGCCTGAGCCACTGACAAACACTAAATGCCAATGAATGCACAATACTAACCTGTAGGAAATCATCCATCCCTGCAAAATATTGTAGTGTCTGCAAACTGCACACATTTGAGCCATTACACATGAAGGTATGAACACAGAGAGTAATGTAGTGCTCAACTTTTACTGGTTGTTAAAATGTGGGGATGCATTCGCTGTTGTACAACCTATACTGATTGGTTTGGGATGTAAATCTCAGACTGTCACTGCTATACTGAATGTGGCAATCATCACACCTATCATTGTGTGCAATGGCACCCTTGCCATATCACTGCACACGCATATTGTACAACTGTAACAGTCACACAGGTTCCATGGTACATCAATACACAGTGTAGATAACATGTTCTATGGTGGCTATGTCATGACCATACATGTGCAGTCTGTCTCCTAAATGCTTTGACGGGGATGTGTATGGCTCCATACAGGGAGATGTCAGGTCCCACTGTGTACCTCCATATCCATAACAGGACTAACACATCTCACCTATTCTACACACCTACAACATCACCATAGTATACATAGTACATGCTGGAGAGACAGGTATGTAACACAGACAGTACATCCTACATGAAACAGGCCCCCCATGCATGTATAGCACACATCTGCTGTGACACACATCATCTGCAGGTTACACAATGGGATGCAGAACACGACAATCATAATTGGTGTTGGACAACTGTCTGCACTGGACAAACGACATTTGTAAATGGGTCATCTACATCACCGCATTTTGTAGATGTGTTAGTTCCCAAAACCCTGGTGACACTCATCAAGGGTAGCAGATCTGATCACAGATTAAGGATTCATGGGTATGCTGAATGCTGCCATCGTCCTTGTTAGCTTGTTCTACACATATGAACCTATGGAGCCATGCTATTATAGTGATGCACCTTATTGAAGACATATTTCTGCTGGGTTGACATGCCATCCTCTGCTGCTTTCTTGCCACTGTGTATCTGTAGGTTATCCTAACAGACTCCTGAAACTGAAACATAAACAGGTCCATGACACAACTGTCATTATGTAACTATACAGCCAGTACAACATCATGCAACATAAGGTACACAAAAGTATGGGGCGCACTCATAACAAATGTCAGCATAAAGTATCTTTTGGTAATCACTACAAGTGGCATGGAAAAACAACACTGCATTACACAAGTACATGTTAACTAATATAGTCATCCTGTCCATCAGACACATAGATTTATTTCACTGCATTGATGGCAAGGGTGACAGGGATGTGGCACAGGTATCATCACTTGCCCAGGGTGTTGTGTGGGGGTGCAGGAAGCCTAGGCTGGACCAAATGGTTGACAGCATGTGTGTGAGTCAGGAAGGGAAGCATGTAAGATGAATCAAGGAGACGTGCCATGTGTGTCTGTAGGTGACCTGTATTTGACAGTGGTGTGTGAGTGTGTACATGAACACAGTCACGCTCAGTGCTAGCCCTACATGTGTGTATGTTGGACAGCTTTGGACCATACATGGTAGAGATGACAGTTTACCATCTCTGGCACAGTTGTACTGGCACCTCGCTGCCCAAGGTCAGAAGCAGTGCTAGTACCTGATGCTGACTGCTGTCTGCTGGGACTGTGTCCCCCTTGTGACCACCCAGAACAATGATCCCATGGCCTGCCATGTCATGGTGTGGACAGCACACTCCCCTCTGTTGTGCTGTATGTACTGCCACTTTGTGAGCATGATTGTGCATGGCCATGTGGACTCTCAGCAGATGGAGTTGCTGACCTATATTCACAGGTCTGATGATCAACTTCAACCAGAAGTACTAGCACAGACAATGTGCAGTCCAAGACAGACAGTGTCTTAGCCCATCTTATGTCTACTGCAGTGGAGGCAGTCATGCATGTCAGACTGTGCTGCATCCATAACCCTAAGCATTTCAGAAAATGCCTGTGTCTCCATGATGGCCCGAAACATGCGCCGAGTGACCCATGATGTGACAGCTGTAACAGGTGGTGGATGAACAGCAGGCATCCTAGAAGCAACCCTGTCAATCTGCCTGTGTAGAACCTCATCAGCTCTCTGGCTATGGCCAGTGTCTACACTCACTGGAGCCATAGTAGCCCCACTTTTCTGTTCAATATCTTGACCCTCTGACTGCCCGATATCTGTGGCCTCCAGGGACTGGGTAAGTGTGGGCATATAGACTGTGTGCGGTGACAATGGAGGCAGAAGAGGGATGTCTACCTCTGGGACAGATTATGCCCCTGACACCCCCACCTATGGTTCACTGTGGCCAGCATCATCATCAGAGTCCGAAAAAACACTGACATCAGGTTGTGTACAGGACAGACACCAGCACCCCCAGTCAGCTGTGATAAGAAAGCAAAAAGAGGTACATGAATACCTGCACTACTGTGTATGAAAAATCCACCAATACTGATAACCACAATGACCAACAACTGGATTAGCAGTCAAACATTTTTCTTCTCTGCTTTTGTCCAAAAGAGACTTCCTCAGAACAAAATACACAAACATAGTTTTATAAAAAAATAGAAAATACATAAATAAAATTTATAACAATCACTTCAAATAAACGAAGCAGAACTTGACCAGTAAAATTTACCTTTTAATTAATCAATATGAAACTATACTTGATAAAACAGCATATAAAAAGCCAGTACACCGATCTTAACAAATATATTGAAATACACGTTTCACTGTCTAATTTATTTTCCTTTCAACCTTTTGTTTTTTAAAAGGCATTTTAGAATAATTGCCTCATTTAAACCAGGAGGCTTATCTGCTCTTAACTGTCACTGCCAAAGTGTTGCTTTTTGTTCAACTACACTCCTTTGATTGCTACCTCTAAGATCCTTAGGTACCTGTTCCAGAGTGGAAAATAAAAACATTCTAATCTGTTTGCCTACAAAATTATGTTTAAATAGGGCATTATTCTGACATTTAACTTTAATATAATATAAATGTTCCTTAGCAAAACAGTGTTGTGTTTACCAGGGGCAGGACCACAGCCTTAGTCAATACCTGCTGGGCCTGTGAAAAGCTGATGGTGAGGTAAAGTCAGTAGCAATGCATGTTGCAGCTCAACAAGGTAATGCACACATATAGCTCACATTTGCAGAAGCTACTGTGTTACTTGTTGTATTGGTCATATTCTGAGTATGAGAGTACAACTGAGGTTGACCCCCCCAAAGAACCAAGACCTGATGCTCACGTAAAAGTATGAAAGTATGTACAGCCTAACATATTGACTGCTACAGCATTAGAAAGCTGATCACAGTAAGCCTACCTGTACGCTCCTCTGCTGTGGAAACTGTGGTACCCACCTCCACAAAGTATGGTATGATGGAAGCCTGGGAGCTGTTGTGTGTACTTAGGTTTGCCAGGAATTCCTCAGTGGTTGAGTGTGGTTGTTCTGCTGCAGTTTCTCCACTGCTGATGGCACGATCCCTGGTTAAATCTGTTTCCCATTCATCATGCAGCATTGATCATGTCTGTTGTGCAGTGTTGAACCTGCTCTTATGTCCTGCCCTGATGGCCCATGCCATTCTCATCACGGACAAGGTCTGCCCACAATGCAGCCTGCTGCTCCCTGTTTTGCCTCCCCCTATGGACATTAGGATGTGATAATGATGCCTTAGTCCTTCCAGTATAATTTCATTTTCCACATGCAAGAAGGGTGCATGGTATCTATGGTACATGATTCCTGAAAAATAACAAAAGGGGACCACATTACAGGATCACATACATGGAAGTACACTATGTAGAAATACAGCAAGGATAAAATGGCTGGCACTATCCACTGTTTTCTCACACATGTCAAGATCAACAGTGTACAAATATACTAAGTGTGTGTATACAACTGAGACTGTAGCAATATTCAGGTATTCCCAAGTGTGCCATGACAGATACTGCTGTATAATCATGCACTCAACGCTCAAATCTACTGTGGTGTATCCCCTGTGGGCAACCCACTGATAATATATCATAAGAACAGTGCCACACAAATAGGAGTGTGCTGTTACAACCACTATAAAGGGACAGTCCAATGAGACCAGTGTGCCACAATGACAGAAGATAATGCACCCTTGATGTATTGTACATCCTGTGTAGGTGTAAGACAGCAAGAGATCAATGACATGTCATTATCAGAGGTCCAAGACAGGCTTAATGCTGTAATTCCTACTCCCGTTAAGTCTATTCACCCATCTGCATCCTGTTGTACACAAAATCAGTTACATACTTGATAGAGTACAGTATTCCTCTGCTGACATGTGGTGATAGTAAAGTTTTCACAAAGGCATGCTCTGTGTGAGAAAAGTCTCATACAGAATGGTTCCCCATAGCCAGCTACTTGCCTTTTAAACATGCCACTCATCAGTAGGTGATTGCCTTTAAACCAGTCTATGGATCTAAAATGCTAACTGCAGCCTACACAGCTGATTTGTACTGTCGTCAGCCAATGACATGCAACCATTGTACAATATATAAGGCCTTCATATAGATTAGGTCCCCTTTCTGATATGTTGTGCTGGACATTAGTGGAGTGAGGAGACTACATCATCACAGAAGGTAGGTCTGTAGCAGAAAACTTTACATAGAAATGTGTGTGATATAGGCTGCAGCTGCTGCTGCTAGTAATTGACATAGGCATAGAGCATGCACACTTTGGAGGACAACAAGCGATATGAGTAACTGTGGGAGCTGTGTCAGCCTTGTTGTAAAGGAAGAGCCATAGTGAGGCTACCCTTTCCACTATAATTAAGGCATGTGTTTAAGGTAAGTATGTTAGGCAACAGTATCACTTACAGAGTACTAGGCAACATGTTTGGTGTGTCCTTGACTAAGATGGGGTATAAATATAAGAATTTGTCCACCATTTAGGCAAATGCCAGGCCATGTGTTACAGTCTGGTAGTAATTTGCAATGTGTTTGAGGCAGGACTTGTTACAAGCAGGGACTTCCAATGTGTATGTTAGCTGTGCAGATGTGATCATCTGCACAGTGACTTTGGAAGGATTGTTTGGTGCACTCTCATATTAGTAGCCCTAATTTGTAGTACCTGCATTGACATTCGCTGTGAATGCATATTAATGCATGACATGACACTTTATGCACATACAGCTTTGCTATAGGGATATGTGAAGTGTTTCAACCTGCAGGCCTGTGACTTCCATCAGTGAAAAGCAGACATGTCATTTGAAATGCAGTGTGTGGATAAAGAGTGCATGACTCAGTCATTAATTGCTGCCTTCACAATACTGTAAATTCCCTTCTGCACATCACTGAATTTAAACCTAGGAGTGTGTTTGGCAGAACATACTGTTTGCAAGACTGAGCTACTGAGACAATGGTGCAGTACATGCATTTGCAAGATATATGTGCACACATACAGGCTGTGACATACACTTTCTACATCCATCAGTATGTACATGGCTTTATATGGATGTATGTCTGCACCAGGGTCCCAGCTGAACATGTATTTTGCCATTAATGCCTTAGCAGGTGGCTTTCTACATGTTGCTGATGAAGGACACATTTACCTGCTATCACAGGCCTCACATCCTTTATTATGTCTTTGGCTTTCTAGTGGTGTATTACTGCACCAGAGTGCAAGGTACACTCCCATTTTTTCCATTACTTTTTAATCAAGTTTGCACAGCATGGCACACAGCTCTGCTTAAACATGCTTAATGACTGTAACTGACAATTACTATGTTTTGTTTAAACCACCTGCTTTAATTAAAAGTTGTGTTGCAGTGAGCAGGTTAATGTAGTGGTTTGTAGGTGCAATGGTTTTGGGTTCGAAACATGGGACAGGTGTTTATTTTGTAAGTGGGTATTACAAGTTTTAAAACACATATAATCAATATAGCTCTATTTAGCTGAGCTTAGCAAAGCTGAGCCATGTGGCGCATCATGCAGCAATGCGCTAAAAAAAATAAAGAAAAGAAAAATGGGGAGATAGGAAAGTGGTGAAATGGGGTGCAAGCAGGAGGAAAATATAGTGAAAGGCAGGTAGAGATGTGCAGGAAGGGTGTAAGGAAGAACCATAGCTGTCTATTTCTTGTACAGCAACAACTGTGCACTTTGACAGAATTTGTACATGACTTTGAACTCTCAAACACCAGAGAGAGGGGTGAGGATAACATAACTGTATTGTCAAGCTAATTGGACTAAATTATGTGTGTCCAGTGGACATGTGTGTGAAATGGAGAGCTATGTATGAGATGATATTTTATGGGGGGGACATGTGCTCATTTTTTTTTGAAGGTGAGAGTGGAATGTTGGGGAAGAGACATAAGTACGTATGGGGAAGGTAAGTTGAGTAGGTAAGAATGCATTTGCAGACAGACAAGACAGATAAGACAGCAGGCAGGGGTGGTGTGAGGCACATGAGGGGGTGAACACCTTGGAGAGGGAGGTTGTTGTAGAATCTAAGTTTCTTGTGCCTCACCAAGACAGCAGCATGACTCACATCCCCAACCATGGGACGATTGGCACTGCTCCTTCACTGCACCAGGGGTGGCAGTGCTGGAATCTGGGCACTGGGGTGAGGCTGCCCAACTAAGTTGGCCAGTATGCCCTCAATCTGTTGCAGGCGGTGGTCAGATCCACGTTAGACTATCCTGTGCTCCAAGACCGGCAGCTCAGCACAAGTGACAACTCCCCCTCCACCAGTGCTCCCAGAGAGGGGGCCCATCCCCATCCAATGGGGTGGTACTACCCAACCCTGCAGGTAGTGCAGGGGCAGCAGAGAAGGCACCACCAGTCTGGGTCCCAGATGTGCTGGGACCTTGTGACACAGACGGTTGAGGCAAGGTAGACGGATCAGCCAGAACTGGCCCACCTTGATGTGCTGTGGTAAATGAGGTAGAGCAATAAGTTAGGGTTAGTAATTTATTTATTTATTTTTATTTTTATATATTTATTTTACATTTGTTAACTGGGTTAGTCCAGCTGAGAGTTTAGCTTATTTTCAGTGGAGACCCGAGAAGAAAAGCTCTGCAGTCAGAATTAGCATTTTACATACAATTAATAATACATTTTCATTTGCATTTGAAAACTGGTAAAGAGATAATTACAGTAAATCATACAGTAAAACAGTTGGGTACAATATCAGAAATTGTACTGTAAAAAACATTTACAATAAATCATACAGAAAACAGTTTTGTAATGTGTAATGTAGCTGTGTAACCAAACCATTGCTAGCATTAACAGAAAGGAACATCATTTTAATTAATCCAAATATATATTAATGTATATTTTGTGTAACACAGTAGTTAATGACATAACAGTCAATATGTTAACAGCATGCCAGTAAAAATGAAAGCATAAGGAGAGCAAAACAGTTACTTTAATTAAAATATGTTAATATTGAATCATAATAAAACATAGCAATAATAAACCAGATTTTTGCAAAGTATAGTTAGTGTAACAAAATATGCTAATATTAATCATAATAATAAATAGCAATAATAAATAAATGAAGATAAGTGGTGGGGAGAGAGAGAGAAACATTCCATTATTGACATTGGAGATTATATCCCTGAAAACACTGACAATAAATACTTTACAGGTGTGTAGTGTCAGTTTTGAGTACAGTGACTACAGTTCTCCTATAGCTTATGTAGCACATATACCTCTCAAGCTGTTAGCATGGGTCAGTATATGCCAAGCAGTAACAAATGCAGGTACACAACTACACAGAACAGTTTCACATAATGTGGACTTATATAACTACCAAGATGTTCTGTAAGCAAATTTGGTAAGACATTGCATTCCAGGTAATTATTTTTATGGTAATCATGTGACAGATAGATTAGGCAATTTTAGTTACGTTACCAGAAATTTTGACATTTGAGAGGTATGTTTGTGTACAGTACATAAACTAGACAGCCATCATGCCTTAGTTGGCAGGCATGGGAATACAACCCAATAACCGTGACTGCAGGGGACAACAGCAAATACTGTAATATTTGACTACAGCATCTTAGTACAGACAAGCAAGGAATACAGCTGTACTGGAAACTGTTACACAGATGTATTTAGGGGTCAACAATGCTGATTAACATTTTATTGGTATTGCTGATAAGTGTCTGTGAAACCTAAACATAATATCTGTTCATAACATGGGCTACTTCACCCATATACATTTTGTTCCTAGGGTGAGGGAAATGAGAGCATTATCTGACTGAGTCTGACCTGGAGACAGCCTTGTACCATAGTATGAGTTGAATAATACGTTACAGGATATTTGTTTTGTATTCACTACAGTGACAGCAAAAAACACATGCATGGAATACAACCGTTGTGCATGTATTACAACATAATATTGCATTGGGTGCAACACATACTATGATCTGTAGTGTGTACCATTACATAGGAAAGTTTTCTCATCTACATGCAGCCATGTTGCCCTACGTGGTGCCTTGGCATGTTCTGTACCCAGTGATTAGAAGTGGTGTTAGCCTCAATTTAGCCGTGTTTGTGTGTCAACCTGTTAGGACATTTTACATCATGTTATGGAACCAGAGAATGTTTAACTTAACTAGCATAATAGCCATACAGCCCATACGATCATAGACATCTTTATACCCATAGTTACAGGATCAGCACATATTGCCCCAGTCCAAGAGAGACACAGGCAGATGCCCTATGTTCAGATGATGGTCACCCAGCCAATCATGCAGATGGCATGTCTTGAGGTGCACTAAGGTGCTCTGTGTGCCATTAGACAGGGCTCTGTGTCAAGGGTGTGCTTACGTCTGCTAGCCAAATCTCTCCTACAAACATGTAGTACTAACATTGCATACTAGGTTAATATCCTTACAGCGAGTTATCCATCTACTATGCCACCTACAGATAGGCAGCATATGCAATCAAGCAGGGTCACACATTGCCCTGTATCAAGGCACAAATCACCTCTGAGTAGTATATATGCCAACGGTGACAATGACACTCATTGCAGAGGATCCCCAATGAACACATACTGAAAATGTGAAATGTCCTTGTGATGGACCATACTGCTGTGTGTAATTGCCAGTTCTGCTTCAAAAGGTACAGCAAAAATGGCCAGATATTGACATGCGGAGTGTAGAGTACATGGAGGTTAAGAGTATGTCACATACTGGTGACTGTGGCCTAAGCTATGCCATATGATTCCTGCAATACCACTTTACAGACATGGAGATCCCAGGCATATTAGTAGTAAACCTGTATGGCCAGGTCTGTGTGCCCAGTTCTTTCATCCCTGAGTATGTACATGACATGTTGTGAATGGTGTGCTACTTACCAGGTACATAGGTCTAACTGATGGAAATGATACTACATATATATTTGCATGGAGTTTATGGCCATTAGTATGTCAACAGGCATGTGTTTGCAATAACTCTTTCAGGACAGTTGCATACCACAGAGACTCTGTGAGTGCTCACAATTTGCAGGCATCAGCCAAAATTGTTTGCTAGTCAGTCAGTAGTTGTGTGTATTGTAGTTTAATCGATTCCAAGCAGTAGAGGACCCAGAACTGCATCCTGGTGAGCACTGCTGCTTACAGATCAGTTATTGGAGGCGGTTTGCCCTATGTTGTATATGTGTGCCATCAATGGGCCACTTAGTGACCACTACAATGACAGTATCATGGATGCCTAAGTGTAAATGTTGCCCAAGCAGGGAATATAGTCAGATGGCTTGCCTCAGTCTAGGGGTTGTACACTCTGATGTACCCTCATCCAGGTCCTTGGTGACTGCCTGGGATATGTCCACCACATGTAACAGTCATGTTCCCCTCGTCACACATCCAAAACGTGTACAGTCAACTGTGTATAGATCACATATATATGTACTGATCAGCTCCATGATGATTGCCCCTACAGGTATACAGATATGGATATGTAGACAAAGAGGTGTATAGTGCATGTTCTGTTGCTCAGTGGATGCACCACCTTTGTGCAAGGGTGTAACAGTTGACATTGTCCACTCAGCTGGTGTGCAGCCAGTGGTGTCAGTTAGATTGCAAGGGTTGCCCAATGGTGTTAGTAATCCTTGTCACATCACATGTGGGATACAGCCTAGTATGTTATCATGTGCAATAGATGCTGTGTATCTTCCATTAAGAAGCCAGTTACAAACTGCTCTGTAAATATGGATGTTATAGGACAGGGTGTAGGAATGTCATGTGGCACATGTGTTGGAGACAAGGGAGTTTAGTTGATGCAGATGGTGTGGGAGTACAGGTTAGGTATAACTACAGACCCACCATATGTTGCATCATGATATATGAGGTCATCAACAACCTGGGCCTGTCCTTTGAGGTCACACATGTAACTACACTGTGTGTGTTTAGTTCTCCTTTGTGTGGGTTGCTAATTTGATCACTTACAGTGTCTATACAACATCACAACAACACTATGTGCTTCAATTAGATGAGGAGGTAGTGCTTCCATGTAGGGGGGCATCCTCACCCCAACTGTCACACAGCACCATCCTCCTGCTGTTGTACAGCCTGCTAATGGCAGTTGTCCACAAGTCAGGTTTGCTGAGCCATGATGAGCCTGTCTCCCACCTGTCCTGTACAGCTGAGTTCATACAAGTGTAATGCTGCTGACATAATGCATGGCTGTACAGCTCTGCATACTTACATGTCCCATCTGAAGGGGGAGGTGCAGTCACTCTGTATCAACCATCTCACAGGAGGTAATAAATGGCTTTCTTCAGATATATATCTGTATTGCCTGCAAGGGGGTACATGCTGGTTGTTCTAAGGAGCCTGATCTGTGGCCAGATCACACCAGGGAGGACCTCACATTGGGGGGCTTTAGGGTGTCACACATATTGGTAGACACATGATGCAATATGTTGTGGATGTCACAGCACTCTTCAAGGGCATGTAAGGTAATGACCTGGACCATCCTTTGGGTAAGTGAGCTGCAGCACAACTAAGCAACACAGTGTGTACATATCACACTTCCCTAACATGTATGTCTATGCTCTGTACAGACACTTTGCATGACTCTCTTGTTGCAACATGCTGGATGTAACTGCAACAGTTACTTGCACAGAAAACAATAGCATGTAGTGCCAACCGGTGTCCCCAGATCTCTGAGTCATGTTGCCTGAAATGCCATAATAGGAGTTAGCATGGATACGAGCACAAACACTGTGGTACACCTACTGACACTGGACCATACACTGTTACTTCTGCACAAGGTCAGATCATGCCTACCGACTGTGACTGGTGGAGCCCATTGACTGTTACACTATCCAATAAATGTCAGACATCAGTCTCACTCCACCAACCATGGTCTGACAAAGTGTATGACAATATTCGGCGAACAGGCCATGGTGGAAACCATATACGTCATGTAGTGTTATGTCAGCTTGTGGATGGGCAAGTGTCTGTGAGTCATACTCTGGGAGCATAGCATTGGGAGACCTATGCTGCAGTTATGAGAGACACCAGTGGAGTTCACCATCTGTCATTAATGGCGTACCCCTTCTATTCCTTCTCTGCGATCACAGCCACTGTCAGTGACCTCTGACCGAGTACATTATCAGGTGATTGCATATTAGGCACCATCACAGAATCCCACACAGAACCAACAGTTATGCAGGATGGTCTAAGACACATTCAATTGATGTCTGAGCCACTGACGAAGACTAAATATGAATGACTGCACAATACTATCCTGTGGGAAATCATCCATCCCTGCAAAATATTGTAGTGTCTGCACACCACACAGAGTTGAGCCATTACACCTGAAGGTATGGACACAGAGAGTAATGTAGTGTTCAACTTTCACTGGTTGGTAAGATGTGGGGATGCATTTGCTGTTGTACAACCTATACTGATAGGTTTGGGATGTAAATCTTAGACTGCCACTGCTATAATGAATGTGGCAGCCATCACACCTATCATTGTGTGCAATGGCACCCTTACCATGTCACTACAAAGGCATATTGTATGACTGTAGCAGCCACACAGGTTACATGGTACACCAATACACATTGTAGATAACATGTTCTATGGAGGCGATGGCATGACCATACATGTGTAGTCTGTCTCCTAAATGCTTTGAAGGGGATGTGTATGGCTCCATACAGGGAGAAGTCGGGTCCCATTGTGTACCTCCATATCCATGAGAGGACTAACACATGTCTTACCTGTTCTACACACCTACAACATCACCAAGGTATACATAGCACATGCTGGAGAGACAGGTAAGTAACACAGACAGTACATCCTACATGAAACAGGCCTCCCATGCATGTAAAGCACACATCTGCTGTGACATACATCATGTTTTTTATATATATATTTCCTATTATTTTTTTATGAGTATGTTCACTCTTTATGAGTTAAAGTATTCCTTGACAATAAAGTGGATTTATAGGTGTTTTAGAGCATTAGCTATATATATATATAAAAAACATTTTAACTGTATCTTTTCTCTTTAACAGAACGTTTTTTAACAAACATATTAAGTAGCTCAAGTTAAAACAGCTGCATTATTAACTTTGTCTATGACACACCTTCTTTTTCCTGACATCACTTCCTACAAACTATTTTAAAAAGAAGAATTAATGTAATACTATGTTATTCTCTGAAGAAGCTGAGTTGTTACAAGGCGAAAACGTTTATTAATAAATTTCACGTTAAGAACCTTTATTGGAGTAGTTCTCAGTTATTTGTAACTGATTTCTGGGCTGGAGCAAGGTGTTCGTAGCATTTTACGTTCTTTCCATACATCATGTGCAGGTCACACAATGGTATGTAGAACACGACAATCATAACTGGTGTTGGATAACTGTCTGCACTGGACAAAGGATATTTGTAGATGGGTCATCTACATCACCATATTTTGTAGATGTGTTAGTTCCCGAAACCCTGGTGACACTCATCAAGGGTAGCAGATCTTCTCCCAAATTATGGATGCATGAGTATGCTGAATGCCACCATTGTCCTTGTTAGCTTGTTATACACATATAAACCTATGGAGCCATCCACTTTTAGTGTTGTGCCTTTATGAAAACATATTTCTGCTGTGTTGACATGCCATCCTGTGCTGCTGTTTTGCCACTGTGTATCCATAGGTTATCCCACCAGACTCCTGAACCAGAAACAGAAACAGATCCATGACACACCTGTCATTGTGTAACTATACAGCCAGTACAAAATCATACAACATAAGGTACACAAAAGTATGGGGCACACTCATGACAAATGCCAGCATAAAGTACCTGTTGATAACCAGTACAAGTGGCATGGCAAAACAGCACTGCATTACACAAGTACATTTTAGCTAATATAGTCACCCTGACCATTAGACACATAGCTTTATTTTACTGCATTGATAGCAAGGTTGACAGGGATGTGGCACAGGTTTCAACACTTGCCCAGGGTGTTGTGTGGGGATGCAGGAGATCAAGGCTGGCCCAAACGGTTGATAGCATGTGTGTGAGTCAGGAAGGGAAGCATGTAAGATGGACCATGGAGATGTACCATGTGTATCTGTAGGTGACCTGCATGTGACAGTGGTGCGTAAGTGCATATCAGTGCTAGCCCTACATGTGTGTATTTTGGACAGCTTTGGACCATACATGGTAGAGGTGACAGTTCACCAGCTCCGGCCCTGAACAGGTGAACTGGCTCTGCCAGAAGTTGCACTGGCACCACCCTGCCCAAGGTCACAAGAAGTGCTAGTACCTGATGGTGACTACTGTCTTCTGGGACAGTGACCCCCTTGTGACCACCCAGAACCATGAGCCCATGGCCTGCCATGTCATGGCATGGAAAGCACACTCCCCTCTGTAGTGCTAGATATACTGCCACTATAGGAGCATGATTGTGCACGGCTATGTGGAATCTCAGCAGATGGGGTTGCTGACCTACGTCCACAGGTCTGATGATCAACTCCAATCAGATGTTCCAGCACAGACAATGTGCGGTCCAAGACAGAAACTGTCTCAGCCCATCTTCTGTCCACTGCAGTGGAGGCAGTCATGGATGTCAGACTGTGCTGCATCCATAACCCTAAGCATTTCAGAACATGCCTGTGCCTCCATGATGGCCCAGAACATGCTCCAAGTGACCCATGATGTGGCAGCTGTAACAGGTGGTGGATGAACAGCAGGCATCCTAGAAGTAACCCTGTCAATCTGCCTGTGTAGGACCTCATCAGCTCCCTGGCTATGGCCAGTGTCTACACTCACTGGAGCCATAGTAGCCCCACTTTCCTGTTCAATATCTTGACCCTCTGACTGCCCGATATCTGTGGCCTCCAGGGACTGGGTAAATGTAGGCCTACAGACTGTGTGCGGTGACAATGGAGGCAGAAGAGGGATGTCTACCGCTGGAACAGATTCAGTCCCTGACATCCCCACCTTTGGCTCACTGTGGCCACCATTATTATCAGAGTCCAAAACGACAATGATATCAGGTTGTGTACGGGACAGACACCAACCCTCCCCCCCCCCAGTCAGCTGTGATAAGAAAGCAAAAAGAGGTACATGAATACCTGCACTAATGTGTATGAAAAATCCACCAATATTGATAACCACAATGACCAACAACTGGATTAGCAAACATTTTTCTTTTCCGCTTTTGTCCAAAAAAGATTTCTTTAGAACAAAATACACATTCAACTCAAGACCTTTATAACAAGCACTTCAAATAAATTAAGTAAAACTAGACCAGTAAAAGTTACCTTTTAATTAATCAATATGAAACTCTACTTGATAAACAACATATAAAAACCCAGTACACTGATCTTAACAAATATATTGAAATACACGTTACACTGCCTAATTTATCTTCCTTTCAACCTTTTGTTTTTTAAAAGACATTTTAGAATAATTGCCTCAGTTAAACCAGAAAGGCTTATCTGCTCTTAATTGTCACTGCCAAAGTGTTTCTTTTTGTTCAACTAAACTCCTGTGATTACCCACTCTAAGATCCTTAGGTACCTGTTCCAGAATGGAAAATAAAAACATTCTACTCTGCCTACAAATGTATGTTTAAATAGGGCATTATTCTGGCCTTTAACTTTTATAGAATATAAATGCTCCTTAACAAAACAGTGTAATGTTTACCAGGAGCAGGAACACAGCCTGATGGACCTGTGAAAAGTTGATGGTGAGGTAAAGTCAGTAGCAATGCATGTTGCAGCACAACAAGGTAATACATCCATATAGCTCACATTTACAGTAGCTACTGTATTACTTGTATTAGTCACATTCTGAGTATGAAAGTACAACTGAGGTTAACCCCCCCAAAGAACAAAGACCTGATGCCCATGTAAAAGTATGAAAGTATGTACAGCCTAACATACTGACTGCTACAGTATTACAAAGCTGATCACAGTAAGCCCACCTGCACGCTCCTCTGCTGTGGAAACTGTGGTACCCACCTCCACAAAGTATGGTGTGATGGATGCCTGGGAGCTGTTTTGTGTACTTAGGTTCACCCAGAATTCCTCAGTGGCCAAGAGTGGTTGTTCTGCTGCATGTTCTCCACCTCTGATGGTATGATCCCTGGCTACAACTGTTGCCCTTCATCATGCAGAATTGATCATGTCCATTATGCGGTGTCGAAACTGCTCTTATGTCCTGCCCTGATGGCTCATGTAATTCTCATCATGGACAAGGTCTGCCCACAATGCAGCCTGCTGTTCCCTGTTTTGCATCCCCTGGACAGTAGTATGTGATAATGATGCCTTAGTCCTTCCAGTATAATTTAATTTTCCACATGCGAGAAGGGTGCATGGCATCTAGGTACATGATTTTTGAAAAACAACAAAAGGGGAACACATTACAGGATTACATGGATCCCTGTCACAACACCGACACACCACAAACCCGACACCCAAAACACCGACACCAAAAGACCGAAAACGCACAAAACCGACAACTCACACAACCGAACACCATAACACCGACACCCAAAACACCGACACACAAAACGTAAACTACACATTACACACAACTATACAGGCACTAACCGTAACCCAAACCCTAACCCTAAGGTCCGACACTACCGCACACTTACCCTACCTGCACCCTAACCCTAACTCACTTAACCCGCCACTAAACCTACAGTCCGTCACTATCGCACACTTACCCTACCCGCACCCTAACCCTAACAAACTTAACCTGCCACTAAACCTAAAGTCCGTCACTATTGCACACTTACCCTACCTGCACCCTAACCCTAACTCACTTAACCCACCCTTAAACCTAAACTCCGTCACTATCGCACACTTACCTTACCCGCACCCTAAGTCTGACACTACCACACACTCACCTTTTCCGCACCCTAACCCTAAATCTCTCACTATCTCACACTTACCTGTCCGCTCCCTAACGCTAAATCCCTCACTATTGCACACTTACCGACTCGCACTCACACGTTGCCCATGTCGGTGTTTCAGCTGTCGGGATTTCACCTTGTCGATCATCTCTCTTGTCGGTCTTCTCGAGTCGGTCTTCTGAGCGTCGGTGTTTTGGCGTGTCGATCAAGTCAAGGGGACCCGATCACATACATGGATTTACACTATTTAGAGATACAGCAAGGACAAAATGGCTGGCACTATCCACTGCCTGTTCACACATGCCATGCTCTACAGTGTGCAAACATACTAAGTGTGTGTATACAACTAAGATTACAACAATAGTCAGGTATTCCCATGTGTGCCATGACAGATACTGCTGTATAATTATACACCCAACACTCGAGTCTACTGCGGTGTGTCCCCTATGGGCAACCCCCTGATAATATATCATAAGAACAGTGCCACACAAATAGCAGAATGTTATTACAACCACTATAAAGGGACAGTCCAATGACACCAGTGTGTCAAAATGACAAAAGACAATGCACCCTTGATGTATTGTACATCCTGTGTAGGTGTAAGACAGCAGGAGATTAATGACATGTCATTATCAGAGGTCTAAGACAGGCTTAATGTTGTAATCCCTACTCCCCTTAAGTCTATTCACCCATCTGCATCCTGTTGTACACAAAATCAGTTACATACCTGATGGAGTGCAGTACTCCTCTGTTGATATGTGGTGATAGTAAAGTTTTCACAAAGGTATGCTATGTGTGAGGAAAGTCTCATACAGAATGGTTCCCCAGAGCCAGCTACTTGCCTTTTAAACATGCCTATCATCAGCAGGTGATTGCCTATAAACCAATCTGTGCATCTGAAATGCTAATTGCAGCTAACACAGCTGAATTGCACTATCATCAGTCACTGACATGCAACCATTGTACAATATATAAGGCCTTCATATAGATTAGGGCCCCTTTCTGATATGTTGTGCTGGGCATTACTAGGGTGAGGAGACTACATCGTCACAGAGTAGGTCTGTAGCAGAAAACTTTACATAGAGATGTGTGTGCTATAGGCTGCAGCTGCTGCTGCTGGTAATTGACATAGGCAGAGAGCATGCACACTTTGGAGGACAACAAGTGGTAGGAGTAACTGTGGGATAAAGTAAGTATGTTAGGCAACAGTATCACTTACAGAGTGCTAGGCAACATGTCTGGTGTGTCCTTCCAACTAAGATGGGTTATAAATATACCAATAAGTCCACCATTTTGGCAAATGCCAGGCCATGTGCTACAGTCTGGTAGTAACTTGCAATGTGTATGAGGCAGGCCTTGTTACAAGAAGGGACTTCCGATGTGTATGTTTGCAGTGCAGCTGTGATAATCTGCACAGTGACTTTGGAAGTATTGCTTGGTACACTCTGATATTAGTAGCCCTCATTTGTAGTACCTGGATTGATATTCTCCGTGAATGCATATTAATACTTGATGTGACATATTATGCACATATAGCTTTGCTATAGGTTCATAGGTTCATAGGTAGGTAATAGGCTATCGGCCCAAGGGCCTATGTAAGCCTAGCCAACAAAGTTCCCTGGCTTACGCCACCCAAGAAAGTTATTTTCCTGTGCAACTGTCGAGCAGAGACACAGAAGTGATCCCGGGGTGTATTTCCTATTTCCCATCCACTCATCAAGATTTTTCTTGAAGAGTGCTAATGAAGAACTTTGCTTGACATAGATGGGTAGCCTGTTCCAGAGTATGGGAAGTCTCTGGGACAGGAATCTAGCCCTCCAGCATGTTCTGTTTATTGTGGTGACAAGGTTTAGGTCCCTAGAGCGTGTAGCTTGGAGGGATTGGGATTTCTTTAGGTGTGGTATGTTCAACAGCTCTGGGTTTGACATAGCTTTATATGTTAGGCAGAGATCACCTTGGAGTAGGCAATATGCTACGGAGTAAAGCTGGAGTTTTTTGAGGCGGTCAGTGTAGGGCATTTGTTTGATGCCAGTAATCCTCTTTGAGAGGTACTTCTGTGGCCTTTCCAGCTGCTGCAGATGTCTTGTGAGGTACATTCCAAAAGGGGCATTGTACTCTATAATGGGTCTAATGAGTGTCGAGTAGAGGGGAACAATGACCTCTTTTTTCCTGGATGAGAACCCTTTTATGATGAGGTGTGCCATGTAGAAGGACTTCCTGACTACTGTGGTGATGTGACTATCAAAGGAGAGACTACTGTCCACCTGGGTCCCAAGGTCTCTTAATGACTGTCACTGGCAATTACTATGTTTTGTTTAAACCACCTGCTTTAATTAAGAGGGATATGTGAAGTGTGTTTCAACCTGCAGGCCTGTGACTTCCATCAGTGAAAAGCAAACATGTCATTTGAAATTCATTGTGTGGATAAAGAGTGCATGACTCAGTTATTAATTGCTGCTTCACAATACTGTATTCACTTCTACACACCACTGTATTTGAATCTAGGACTGTGTATTGCAGAACGTACTGTTTGCAAGGTGATTAACAGACTGAGCTACTGAGACACTGCTACAGTAGGTTTATTTGCAAAATATATGTGCACACATACAGGCTGTGACATACACTTTCTACATCCATCAGTATGTGCATGGCTTTATATGGATGTATGTCTGCACCAGGGTCCCAGCTGAACATGTATTTTGCCATTAATGCCTTAGCAGGTGGTTTTCTACATGTTGCTGATGAAGGACACATTTACCTGCTATCACAGGCCTCACATCCTTTATTATGTCTTTGGCTTTCTAGTGGTGTATTACTGCGCCAGAGTGTAAGGTACACTCCCATTTTTTCCATTACTTTTTAATCAAGTTTGCACAGCATCGCACACAGCTCTGCTTAAACATGCTTAATGACTGTAACTGACAATTACTATGTTTTGTTTAAACCACCTGCTTTAATTAAGAATTGTGTGGCCTGGTGAGTTAATGCAGTGGTTTGTAAGTGCAATGGTTTTGAGTTCAAAACATGGGACAGGTGTTCACTTTATAAGTGGGTATTACAAGTTTTAAAATGTATATAGTCAATATAGCTCTACTTAGCTGAGCTTAGCGAAGCTGTGTCACGTGGCGCATCATGCAGCAATGCGCTAAAAAAACATAAAGAAAAGAAAAATGGGGAGATAGGAAAGTGGAGAAATGGGGTGCAGTCAGGGGGAATACATAGTGAAAGGCAGGTTGGAATCTGCAGGAAGGGTGTAGGAAAGAACCATAGCTGTCCATTTCTTCTTCAGCAGCGACTGTGTACTTTGAAAGAATTTGTACATGACTTTGAACTCTCAAACACCAGAGAGACGGGTGAAGACATCATAACTGCGTTGTCAAGCCAATTGGACCAAATTACATGTATCCAGTGGACTTGTGTTCGAAATGAAGAGCTATGTATGGGACAATATTTTTTTGGGAGAGGACAGGTGCCCATTTTTTTGAAGGTGAGAGTGGAATGTTGGGGAAGAGACATAGGTATGTGTGAGGGAGGTAAGTTGAGTAGGTGAGAATGCATTTGCAGACAGACAAGACAGATAAGACAGCAGACAGGGCTGGTATGTGGCATATAGGGGATGAACACCTTGGACAGGGATGTTGTTGTGGAATCCAAGTCTCTTATACCCCCACAAGGTAGCAGTGTGACTCACATCCCCACCGTGGGACTATCGGCACTGCTCCTTCACTGCACCGGGGGTGGCAGTGCTGGAGGCTAGGTACCAGGGTGAGGTTGCCCACCTAAGTTGGCCAGCATGCCCTCAATCTGGTGGTAGTCAACCCCATGTTAGACTATCCTGTCCACCAAGATCTGTAGCTCAGCACAAGTGACAACACCCCCTCCACCACTGCTCCCAGAGAGGGGCTCATCCCCATCAAATGGGGTGGTACTACCCAACACTGCAGATAGTGTGGGGACAGCAGAGGAGGAACCACTGGTCTTGTTCCCAGATGTGCTGGGACCATGAGCCACGGATGGTTGAGGCAAGGTAGGCAGATCAACCAGAACTGGCCTACCTTCATGTGCTGTGGTAAGGTAAGATGAAGTATAGCAATACGTTAAGGTTAGTAATAACCAAATCTTTGTTAGTATTAACAGAATGGAACATCATTTTAATTAATCCAAATACATATTAATGTAGATTATGTGTAAGACAGCAGTAAATAACATAAAAGTCAATATGTTAACAGCATGCCAGTAAAAATTAAAGCATCAGGTGAACAAAGCAGTTACTTTAACAAAATATGTTAATATTGAATCATAATAGAGTCAGGAGTGTCAGAGTAGTATGTAAAAGTGGTACAGGATATGTACGAGGGTAGTGTGACAGCGGTGAGGTCTGTGGTGGGAGTGATGGATGCTTTTAAGGTGGAGGTGGGGTTACATCAAGGATCAGCTCTGAGCTCTTTCTTATTTGGAATGGTGATGGACAGGTTGACAGACGAGATCAGACAGAAGTCTCCGTGGACTATGATGTTTGCAGATGACATTGTGATCTGTAGTGAGAGTAGGGAACAGGTGGAGGAGACCCTGGAGGGATGGAGATATGCTCTAGAGAGAAGAGGAATGAAGGTCAGCAGGACTAAGACAGAATATACGTGTGTGAATGAGAGGGAGGATAGAGAAATGGTGAGGATGCAAGGAGTAGAGGTGGCGAAGGTGGATGAGCTTAAATACTTGGGATCAATAGTTCAGAGTAACGGTGAGTGTGGAAGAGAGGTGAAGAAGAGAGTACAGGCAGGATGGAGTGGATGGAGAAGAGTGTCAGGAGTGATTTGTGACAGACTAGTACCAGTAAGAATGAAAGGGAAGGTCTACAAGAGGGTAGTGAGACCAGCTATGTTATATGGGTTGGAGACAGTGGCATTGACAAAAAGGCAGGAGTTTGAGCTGGATGTGGCAGAGTTAAAGATGTTAAGATTTGCACTGGGTGTGATGAGGGTAGACAGGATAAGGAATAAGTATATTAGAGGGTTAGCCCAGGTTGGATGGTTTGGAGACAAAGCCAGAGAGGCAAGATTACATTGGTTTGGACATGTGCTGAGGAGGGATGCTGAGTAAATTGGGAAAAAAGATGCTAAGGATGAAGCTACCAGGTAACAGGAAAAGGGGAAGGCCTAAGATAAGGTTTATGGATGTGGTGAGATAGGACATGCAGGTGGCTGGTGTGACACAGCAAGATGCAGAGGACAGGAAGAAATGGAAACAGATGATCCGCTGTGGCGACCCCTAACAGGAACAGCCAAAAAGAAGATGATGAATAAAACATAATAATAATAAACCACATTTTTCCAAAGTATAGTTAGTGTAACAAAATATGTTCCTATTACATCATAATAATAAATAGCAATAATAAATAAATGAAGATAAGTGGTGGGAGAGATAGAAAAAAACATTCCATTATTGACATTGCAGATTATATCCCTGAAAACACTGATAATAAATACTTTACAGGTGTGTAGTGTCATTTTTGAGTACAGTTACTACAATTCTCCTATAGCTGATGTAGCACGTACATAGCTCTCAAGCTGTTAGCATGGGTCAGCATGGGCCAAGCAGTAAGAAATGCAGGTACACAACTACACAGAACAGTTTTGCATAATGTGGACTTGTATAACTACTAAGATGTTCTGTAAGCAGATTTGGTAAGACATTGAATTCCAGGTAATCATTTTTATGGTAATCATGTGACAGACAGATTAGGCAGTTTTAATTATGTTACAAGAAATTGTGCTATTTGAGAGGCATGTTTGTGTACAGTACATAAACTAGACAGCCATGACATGCCTTAGTTGGCAGGCATGGGAATAGAACCCAATAGCTGTGACTGCAAGGGACATCTACAAATACTGTGCTAATTGACTACAGCAACTTAGTACAGACATGCATGGAATACAGCTGTACTGGAAACCATTACACAGATGTATTTAGGAGTCAACAATGCTGATTAACACTTTATTGGTATTGCTGATAAGTGTCTGTGAACCTAAACATAATATCTGTTCATAACATGGGCTACTTCACCCATATACATTTTGTTCCTGGGCTGTAGGAAAATGAGAGTATTAAATGACTGAGAATGGCCTGAAGACAACTTTGTACCATAGTATGAGTTGAACAATACATGTTATAGGACATTCATTTTGTATTCTAGAACTATTGCAGTGTTATAATTGACTACAGTGACAGCAGATCACACATGCATGGAATACAACCGTACTGCATATATTACTTCATATTTATTTAGGCATCAACAATGCTGGCTAACACTTTATTGGTAATGCTGATAAATGTCTGTGAAGTCCACACAATATCTGCCCATAGACTGGGTTACCTCCCCCGTAAACCTTTATTACCTAGAGTGGGCAGAACAGAGAGCATTATGTGACGGATATTGACCTGGAAACAGTGACACACTTGACTGCAGCAATCTTATCATAGACAAGCAATGCATACAGCTCTACTGCAATGGTTATTTATTTATTTATTTTATTATTTTATTTTACATTTGTTGACCGGGAAAGTCTGACTGGGTATATGCCCATTTTCAGAGGAGGCACGAGGAAAAAAGCTCCACATATTCAGACATATGAGATTTACATAATATAAGAGTACAATCTAGCATATCAGATGAAAAAAGAAACAGTATAATTATAGTAAAGACACAGTTCAACAGGATAAATGACCTATATGTCAGAGTATAATATCACAAGAAAGGCTCCCTATATTCAGACAAGCAAAATTTCACATAATATAAGAGTATAATCTAGCATTTCAGAGGAAAAAAAACAGCGTATTTATAGCAAAGACACAGTCTGACAGGTAATGACATATGTCAGAGTATAATAACAATATAAGGTGCAAGACATTTGCCTAGTAGTATTAATTTCTCACAGAGAGAAAAGAGTAAACATCGTACTGCAATCATCTGCTAGTTAAAGGATATGAAATAGTAATGAAATACTGATAACCTGTTGACAGCTAATAGTAGAGCTGGCAGCTAATTAGTGGTACAGGAGAAAGGGGGGGGTTAGTTGGGGTATGGACAATACATAGCCAGTGAGATTTTAGGTGTGCTTTAACAGCATTTTTGAAGTGACTGTTGGAAGGGAGGGTAGTTATGGCAGTGGGAAGTGAGTTCCAGATTTTGGATATGGAGTAGGAGAATAGCGCTTCCCCTGCAGAGTTGGGTTTGGTGACTTGGAGTAGATTTTTTTTGCAGGAGAGAAGGGGTCTGGAAGATTGGTAGGGTTGGAGAAGTGTATGAAGTGAGGGAATTTTAAGAGGGTGGTTTACAAGTTTATGAGCAAAGGTTAGTTGAGTTAGGTGTAGGAGTTGAGGGAGCTCAAACCAGTCTAAGTTTCTAAGGGAGACACAGTGGTGACTGTGGTGGGAGTCCCCTGATGCTAATTTTGCAATTTTATTGTAGCAGGCTTCGAGTTTCTTTAGGTCTGATTGTCGAAGATTTGTGAGCATGGGTGATGCATAGAGTAGGGTTGAGATTAATTGGGAAGTTGCGGTAGAGATTCTGGCTGGTTTGGTTAGGTATTGTAGGTTTCTATACAAGGCACCCAGTTTTTTGTGGACTTTTTTATTGTGAGTGATATGTGAGTGTCAAATTTGAGTTTGTTATCAATCTGTACACTGAGTAACTTAGTGTGGGCTGTTGGTGAGATGGAAGTGTTGTCTTTGGCAAGTATGTTGAAATGGGAGATTTTACGGGGTAGATTTTGAGGGTTGAAACATGAGGAGTTTGGTCTTATTTGGGTTGAGGAGGAGTTGAGCATTTAATAGCCAACTTTCAACAGAAGAGAAAGATGTTTGAGTGAACTGTTGTAGTTCTGTTAGAGTTGGAGCTGAGCCGTTGTGAGTGGAGTCATCTGCATACTGTATGAAGGAGGCATGTTTGGTGGCAGTGTGCAGGTCATTGGTAAAAATGGAGAAAAGCAAGGGGCCAAGTATGGAGTCTTAGAGAACCCAGAGAGTAACATGGAGGCAAGGAGATAGATCGTTGTGCCAGACAACTGACTGCTGGTGGCCATGTAGATAGCTTTGGAACCAACTGATGGCAGGTATGGAAAAGGAGAGGTTGAAGAGTGCAGAGAGTAGAATATCATGTGATACGATATCAAAATTCTTCGATAGTTCAAGAAATACAGCATTGGAGAAAAGGCCATTGTTTTTCTGTCAGAGAATGGTGTTAGTGAAGGAGAGCAGAGCAGTTGTGGTGCTATGGTATGGTCTGAAACCATGCTGTGTGTAGGGGAGGAGATTATTGTCTAGGAGATAACTGGAGATTTGTGAGTTGATACATTTTTCCAGTATCTTGGAGAGAGGCGAGTGGATGGCAATGGGGTGGTAGTTGGAGATGTCTGTTGAGGGGCCGCCTTTGTGTAGGGGTATGATGTGTGATATTTTCCATAAGGTTGGCACATAGAACTCAGATATGGAGCGGTTGATTAATATGGAGATGGGATAAGCTAAAACATCAGCTGCTATTTTTAGGTATTCTGTGGGCAGGTTGTCAGCTGCTAGTCTTGTGGGTTTAAGTTTTGTCAGTAGATTTTTATGTTGGAGGTGGGTGCTGTGGAAAGGAAGAAGGGAGAGAAGGGTGATGTTGGTTTGGGTGTGGGGGGTGTTGATGTAGGGAAGTGTTTTTAGTTAGGGATAGAACAGTCTCTGTAAAATGTTTGTTGAAAAAGTCAGCTATGCTACAGGTGGAGAGAGGGGTGGTTGGTGGGGGGGGGGATTACCTTCCCTGGGCAGAGGATAGAGTTAATTGTGGACCAGAATTACTTTGGGTTGTTTTGGAGGGAGTTTAGGGATGTCTGATAGAAAAGGACTTTGTCTGCTTTTACTTCCTTTTTGACTTTGTTACATAGTTCAAGGAATAGTTGCCTATCTGAGGGGTTTTTGGTTGTGCACCATTGTTTCCATATTTTATCCCTGGATTTCATAAGGTCTTTGGTGTTTTTTTTTGTAGCCAGGGGGATTTTTTAGTTCGGATTTTGATGCATCTTTGGGGGGCATGGGAGTTAAAGATGTTGACGAAAGTGCTGTTAATGTAGTGGGCTGCTTCATCTAGGTTGAGGTATTTTAGGGGTGACCAGTTTATTTTTTGTAGGGAGGTGGTGAAGGAACTGGAGTTGAATTTAGCTTTGTAGCAAATGTGTCGGTGGACAATGGGTTTGCTGCTATTTCTGTGGTGCTTTATTAGGAAGGTTGGGGAGTGGTCACTTAGGGCATCAGGTAAGGAGCCGGCCAGGTAAGAGTGAGTATCTTTGTTGACTAGGGCCCAGTCAAGAATGGTGTGATTATTGGGGTTTTTATTTATCCTGGTTGGGGATTGTATAAGCTGTGAGAAGCCATGGAGATCTAGGTGGAGTGCTGGGGGTTTACTATTGCGGGATATCCAGTTGATGTTAAAGTCACCAAGTATGATGGTTTCTTGGGGTAGGGAGAGATTGGCCCAGTTTAATAGGTTTTCAAGGGGAGGTATATTTTGGCCTGGAGAGAAGTAGCAGCCTATTAAGTTGATTGCTTTCTTAGGATTTAATTTTAGGGTAGCAAAGAGGAGTTCTTCCTTGTCAAGCTGGGGAGCTGACTGGGTAAAAATTTGGATATTGAGGTGATATTTATACATCAGTGCCACTCCCCCTCTTTTTCTGGATATTCTGTCCTTGCGGAGGATGTTATATCCAGGTGGGAGTATTTCTTCACTTTTGATGTGAGGTTTAAGCCAAGATTCGGTTAGGATAAGGATGTCAGGGGAATACAGGTATATGTATGCCTGGAGGTCTTGGATTTTGTTACAGATGCTTCTGATGTTAACAGACATAATGAGGAGGTCTGTTGGTTTTTTATTAAGTGTGATTTGGGTGATAGGGGAGCTATTTGGAGGGGGGTTTGTGGAGAAGTTGGAGAAATTGGAGCCAGGGTTAGGGTGCACATCTCCACTGAGAGTAAGTTTAGAGAGAATGTGGATGATATGTTTTATATATGCAGGGAAATGCTTGTGGTATTTTAAGAATAATTTGCATTCAAATGAGGTGCGGGCTTGGTAATTAGGTAGGTGTGGTGGAAGGAGGCATTTTGGGGTTGTAGTAGTGAAATTGTGTGGTGGGAATTTGAGAGAGGTAGTTGACAGAGTGCAATGGAAGGGGTTGGAAGAATTGACTGAAATGTCTTCGTAAGATGTACTAAATGTTAGAATAGTGCAGCAAAGGATTATACTTGTAGTAGTTAGTGACATGACTGGGATTAGGATGTATGATAAGTAGGAAGGAGGAGTACAGGGGTGGAGATTATGGGAGGTATGAGTTGATTGGTTGGATATTAGTGGGAGTGGTCTTTTGCTAGATTAAATTTGAGTACAGCTGGGGTGGGAGGGATTTGGGGGTAGGGAGGGGAGCAGAGTGAGCAGAGCAAATGGAGCAGGCTAAAACCTTTGGCAAGGATTGCAGGATAAGTGGTAAATATAGTCTGTTTGGACTATACTTGATTTCTGTAGCCAAATTCAAACTTTTCCACTGGGAATGACTGTAAAGGAAATTATTAGGCAGTGGGAGTAAAGGTGGGTTGGCTAAAGAGGGTTTTAGGTGGGGACAACGTTGGTCTGATTGAGTGTGTGCTACCCTACATATAAGGAAAGTTGAACACATACACTGTTCTTTGCAGGGTAATGTTAATGGGAGTAAGTGAGCAGAAACCCAAGATTACCCAAGTAGAAATAAAGATTTAAAGTCCTGCAAGGAAAATGCAGGGGGGGGGGTGCAAGTCTCAGAATTATATTGTACAAAGTGTCAGGAATACAAAGATATTTAAATTTAAACATACACAGGGTGCTTGTAAGACACCAGAAGATAAACTTTTAAAGTATCCTGTTTAACTGAGAGGAAGCTTGCAGATAGGACCAGAGAACAGGAATCAGCACACTGTTGCAGCATAACTCTAAGTAGCTGGTAGGTAGAGTAACTGCAAAAGAACAAAAAGAGAAAATAAGCAAATAAAACTACAGCTTCTTAGCACTTAGACTTAATACAAGCTCAAATGGAATAACATTAGCATTCTGCCTACATTCTACATGGAACTTACAAACAATGATAAAGTTTACAAACACGAGAGCCTAAATTTCCCAATGGCAGCATCCAAAACCAGTATGCTATGTTATGAGTTATGAGAGCATAATCTTGCTGTACACCATTTTGCTTACTGTTATCGACATTGTTTATTGTTTATTGCAAGACACTTATGGTTCATTTATTGCACTACAGCTCTAATTGCCCATTTGTTGCACTACAGTACTGCTTGCCCATTTATTGCATTATAGTTTCCATTTTTTATACTTTATTGCAGTAAATGCTTTACCCTTTCTTGATTATTGCACTACAGTTAGCATAATAAATTCATACATACCACACTCATGGTGCAACTTGGCCAGGTGCCTGACATAGGACTCGACATTGTGAGCCCTCTCAGCTACAGCTGTTGGGAGAAAAGCACACCATTATGCATACCAGTTTTGCAGACATTCAGCTTGCATATTAGTAAAACAGTAGAAAACATACTTACATATTTGTGGGGCATTCCCAGCTTTGACTTCTTGGACCCAGGTGTCTAAGGTTTTCCTCTTTCTCCCCTTCAGGTCATCATAATGGTGGTGACACTGCTCACCTGTGTGGGGGATACCCGTAAAACTTTTGAGTTCCTTGGTCAACCAGTCCCAGACCTCTGCCTTACACTGTAAGCCCTGGAAACCACCCTGCAGCAGCCTGGGTTCATGATTTTTTTACCAGGAGCCCTACAAAGACCCTGCACTCCTGAACAATCCATCTCTGTGCCTGAGAGTGCACACCTTCACCAGCACTGCCTGCCACATCCACACTCAATTAGACTCAATTAGGCTCCAAGGAATTGTGCAAAATTCCCACCTATTGTGCTTAATATTGGCTGTTTTCCAACCCTTAGATGTCATTGAGCTACATTCAAAAAAGCAATGCATTGCTTAGCAGTGCTACCATATTTTACAAATGTTTTATTAAATTAAAAAAAACAGTAAATTAAATTACAGAAATGTTATGACTGCTATGGACTCAATCCCAGGAAGTACTGCACACTAGGCTGTAACTCTATTTAGCTACATGGATAGCATGGTAACTAGTATACCTTCATATACACTACTAGGCTACCTGTGAGCCTTTCTGAGCACCATGCCTCACCACGCAAACAGGCTTAAACAAACCTAGACATAAATAATGAATTACATCCGGTTTCTCTTTTTAAACATCTGGCAGGTTCGGCTATGTATGTATGAGCATCGCTTGGCTCTGTTGTGCTTCGTGTCGCAATGCACAAATGGAAATAAAAACAAACCAAAAAAAGAATAAATAAAACAATTTAATCATGATAATTAATTA
Organism: Protopterus annectens; assembly: GCF_019279795.1. Taxonomy (NCBI): domain Eukaryota; kingdom Metazoa; phylum Chordata; order Ceratodontiformes; family Protopteridae; genus Protopterus; species Protopterus annectens. Next base: position 1,064,702,285 of record NC_056747.1, on the reverse strand, counting down.
CATCTGGTTTCTATTTTTACATGTGTAGCAGGTGTCAGCTGTCTGTATGTGTGCACAGTTTGGCATTGCTGCACTCCTCACCGCACCACACAAACATACAGAGAGGGAAAAAAATCATAAAAATAACGTCACACATTTAAAACAATTCATGGCATTTCAACAGTAGCAGGGAGCATTACAGGGAGCCTCTCCTTGTACATAACATCTGACCAGGATCCACAACCACAGGTAGCCTCTACACTTCTCCCTACATGAATTCAATAACCCTTTTCCAATGCTCTCCCTCAACAGCATGCTATAATTGCTATGCATGGCATGCTCCCAAGGGGGAACCATGGCAGTGTACATGGATACATTCCATGAAGGCTCTACAGGGTGCCTACATGGATTTTATTAAATCCTGGGGTATTAGTTAACTGACTTAAATTTACACTGTTCAACATCAATGTCCAACTATAGTGCAGGTGAAATGCATCATGCAGTCACTTCCTATTTTTCAGCATAAGTAAAAGGGCTAAAATTGTTATCCACTGAATTGAGCTCTTAAAACATAAATACACATGCATTCATAGCTCTCAACCTCTTGGCACAAAAAATCTGGACAAAGCCAAAAATAATGGTGGGGGGAGCCCCAAAAATAGTACAAATTTTAAATATTGCTTTTATAAACTTAAAAAGTTGCTAGAATGAAAGGATACCATGCATTTCCAAAAGATATAAAGTGAAACTCAAATGCTTGTCATTATATAGTAAATTCAATCTTCACTGATTTGCCACAAAAATCCAGAAAACCACAAATTTTATGAGGAACAGACCAAAAATATGAGGCATAAATCTGGACAGCTGAGAGATATGCATGCAATGCAGTTAATACTTGTGCAAGTTTATTGTTTGAAAACATGCTCAGCTTGACATTCAATCTTTCCCAAAGAATATTAAGGCTATGTTTATAAATGCTGTTTTTAACAGTGACATCTTGTTTGCACAACAAAATCGGGAGTCTCAGACTTAAATGAAAAGGAAAATTAACACAGAATAAGATGAAGATGTCACTGAATGCATTATAGCTTAAAAAGAAACAAAGCTCTAACCAACGGAGTCAGCAGAGAGCCTGCACCATAGAAAACATTTTAGATTTCTCACTGTAGTTCCAAAACACTCCAGATTCTTTCTATTCAGCAATCTCCATAACAGTTGACAAATAGCTTCAGACAGGATGGCACAGGTTATAATTACCAGTTGCAAGTCCTCCTACCTTCATACATCCACTCCTAATTATATATTCAAACTTTGAGATCTCAAAATACCAGGGAAATGGCACATTCCCCAAAGCTGGCAGTGTTGTGATCACACTCAACTGTTGACCGGCAGTACTGTTGACCAAACTATGTCAACAAAAATGCTGTTAACTATACACACAGTCAACTATATTACTATCAGAAACATCCACACACAGAGATACACACACACACACACACACACACACACACACACACACACACACACACACACACACACACACACACACACATATATACATACATCTCTCTCAATATATATATATATCATTTAAAGGAAATAACAAACTGACAGATTACTTTCCCAGGGAAGGGAACCACTGACCATCATGGTGAACTGTGCTCTCTCCCAGTGTAGTGTGATCTCAGAGTTGATATATTTAAGTAGGGTAGTGTGGTGGGAGAAGCCCCCCACTTTGGTGGGCTCCGTGTCTTTCTGTTGTGTTTCATTTGCATGGTGGTCCAGTGGTTCCTTTACCTGGGAAAGGAATTTGGCAGTTCATTGTTACGTTAAAAAGATGTTTTGGTGGAAAGTGAGCAGGTAAGTTAGAGTCAATGGATCAATGGATTGTACTTTCATTCAATGGAAGTAGATCCATATACACACATATATATATATATATATATATATATATATATATATATATATATATATATATATATATATATAGATAGATATATATAGATAGATATATATAGATATAGATATATATATATAGATATATGTGTGTGTGTGTGTGTGTGTGTGTGTGTGTGTGTGTGTGTGTGGGTGTGTGTGTGTGTGTGTGTGTGTGTGTGTGTGTGTGTGTGTGTGTGTGTGTGTGTGTGTGTGTGTGTGTGTGTGTGTGTGTGTGTGTGTGTGTGAGAGTCTCTCTCTCTCTCTCTCTCTATATATATATATATATACACACACACACACACACACACACACACACACACACACACACACACACACACACACACACACATATATATATATATATATCTTGCAAATGTTTTTACTAATACCACACCGTCTCTAAATGATAGATAGTTAACACATGTTCTTCAAAATTTAGCCTTCTTTGTTCAACGCTCTTAAATCTTTCATAGCACAAGACTCAGTGATTATTTCTTCATTAGAAGTGTATGGCAGCAGTTAATTCTAAATTAGGCAGTACTGAGGATTACATCATTGGTTACAGACCAGCCATAAAATATGCCCAAGAAATTTTACATAACATTTTGCTTTGCTACTAACTTTGGTGCGATTAGCATATTTTCTTAATCAAGTGCCCTCCCTGCATGGAAAAGAGTACAATAATAATTCAAACAAAAATGCACCCTGCACTAAACTCCAAGGAGCACCAGCATTAACTATCATTCATCTGACAAAGAGTTTTGAATCTTGACATGACATATCCTATTTTCCAAAGATTTTTGAACCCATATTATGACATGCTTATCCAGGTTTAGTTCACCCATAATCTAGACAATCTTATTGGGAAAAACGGAATAAAAAGCTCTTAAATGTTCCAAATAGATGGCATTCATGAACAGTATGGCCTGGGGGGACATGGCTGACAGACCACGCTGCTTTGCCAGGGATGGTCTGCACTTATCCCCGCAAGGCTTTATCACCTCACAGTGTCATTTTTAGGCAATGCCAAACTGATAAACCTCCCAGTCTAACTGAACCTATGTAGTAATATCTGAAGGTCGTACTGCTCAATGCTAGAAGTCTTAACAAGAAACTACACTCCCCGCAAGCCTTCCTCTCCCCAGAGAGTGTGAACATCTGTTTAGTAATGGAGATGTGGTTTAAATTCTCTGAAAGTACACTGACAGTGCAAGGTTAAAATGTCTTTCACACCTTTAGATCAGCTACTGCACAGGAAGGAACTAAAGGTGGAGGAGTCTCAGTCAGTATTAAAAATAACCTCACATCCAGACAAGTTAAAGTGTATAACCCACTGGAACTCATACATGCACAACTCACCATAAACATGGTCCCACACAATATCCTTGAAACCTGTAATTCCCCACCATGTCCCAGGAAACCCTTATTACTTATTTTAATGTTCCTCACTGTTCAACTAGATATGATTTTCATGGGGGATCTGAATTTCTCCTCTATAGAATGAGAATCCTACACCACTTCTAATGCACGAGCCCAGTGATTTCTAAACTTTAATACCAATATCCTGGAACAGAAGTCAAACAGTACCAGAAATACAAGGTCTAGAGACTTGAGTTTAGACTGTAACTTGAACAGAGCATACTGGAAAGACAGATATGTGTCTCAGAGACTGCCCCTTCTATGGAATAGGCTTTCTAGCCATGTGAAGCTGAATTTTTTGTTACCTAATTTAAGCGCAATCTAGACAAGTGGATAGGGGATAGGAAATTTACACCAGGCCTGGCACCCATGTCCCTTATTGACAGAGGTAACTTATAAATGCCTGGCCCTCAATATCCTGTTTAGATACAGGGCATCATTATTCTTTTGGGAAAATTTGGCCAGGCTTAGAAAGGATATATACAATTTTATCAATCCGCACAGCTGAAAACTAAAAACTTTAGTAACACAACGGTAAATGCTTTCACATCACAGGCACTTCTTCAGATCAATTTACAAACTGAAAAAGGCCCCATGGGTCATTACCCTAGCAGCAATCTATGAATCAATGAATACAAGTTCACAAGAAAGAACTATGTTGCCATAACAATCCTGAAAATCGCTCAAGAAAGGGCATCCATTAAGAAAATCATGTTCAGTAGAATTTATTAATCTGTTTTGTGATACTTAGAGTGTTGATAACATGGGTGTTTCAAATCCTTTGCCAATCAAACTTGAAAAGTTCATTAGTATGTAGCTACACATGTCCAAAAGTGTAACATACTTCTTCCAAATAATAGAACCAAAACCAGTAATCAATATTCTTTGAAATAAAAATGATAAACAAAGGATGGGAAAAATAAACCTTAGACAGAAAAACAAATCCATTTAGCCCTTCTTGTCCTGGAGCTGTATTCAACCTAAAACATGACATCATTCCCCTGATATCATCCTCAGTAAAACAAGGGTGATACTATTGCTAAAGTTTGTATTAGCCATTGACCTCAGCTATGCATATGATTGTGGAAAACTTTATAGAAAAATATATTTGCTATTTTACTGAATCTGAATCAACACAGTTGTCAACGAACAATATTATATCCTCAAACTTAGTGTTTCATTGTTGTCACACATCTTTGTAAAAGCCTTTATTAGCAACTTAAGTATAATTTACAAGTTTCAATTCATACTGGGCCTTTAACCTCAGAAAGGTACTCCTCAAATGCTTATTTAAAAACGCATAATTGTTTTTATTCATATAAGATGAAAATATCCTGTAAGTGCCCTTCATTATAGCACGCAGCTTCTGTAGCAACGTATACCACCATGGTGGGCATTTATTCACTAGGTCCTTACAACAATATGAAACATCATTAGCGGGAATGTGTTTTATCATAGCAGTGTCAATAAAACCATATAAAACTTTCCACATGTCTTCAGAATTGAGATGATCTATGTGATCTATTCAGTTTCAGTTTTTGATGTCAAGGTTAGTGGCATCATATTTCTCCTCACACAATTTAAGGAAGTTATTAAATCAATTACTAAAATGTCTTATCTGTTCAAATGTAAGATTTTCTTTTTCTTTGGAATATCTAAAATATATTTATTGCAATGCCTACTGACCTCCAAAATTCATCTTTGTAAATAAACTCACTTTACTTTATGCTTCTTTTAATGTACAACTATCTGCAACCTCTGACTATGTATAGTTTCTCAAGAATCAATTGAGTCTATTGTGAAAGCTTTATCCATCATGCTCCATCATGCACATTTTCCAGTCTTGAACTTAATTTTTGGTAACTCACAATGTAAGTCTGTCTCACTGTGGGACAACATTTCTGGTGATTGCAATTATTTTTACTACAAAGTCACTTTTCCTGGAGACAAAAACATTGACAGTAAGACTTATAAGCTTCAAATCCTGATCTAGTGTTGTCTTTGAGTGTTTTCGCACATGAATATGGTGTTCTTCAAAAAAGCACATTATGTATACCAAAGTCGGTGTCCTCCATTTCCTTCAATTAATAGGCTCTGCTGGCAGGTGTACACTCTCACAGAAAAAAAATCACTTCTACTACATACCTTTGATATTCACTGACAACTGTTTTTTTAAACAGGAACAAAACCATCATGAAAACTGATAACCCTTTTTTTCATCTTCATTTCATGCCAAATAGAAATGAGGCCTGAAGGATGATAAGATGGACGAACAAGGAGGTAGGAAAGAAAAGGGGAACAGGCAGGCAGTTCAAGTACTGAAAGAGGTGGGGAGCACTTAGTGAGGCAGATATATGGAGGTGAGTGCTTGCAGATAAATTACAAGAGAGGAGAAACGAGAATAAAAATGCAGGAAGAGAGGAGTGTAGAGAGATTAAATGTAACAGCAGACAAACACTTCAAGGGACCAGCATGGAATTCACCCTGTGTGTTATCCCGCTGCATGACTATTCTGCTACATAAGCTAAAGCAGACAAGTGAGGTAACTCTTAGATCTCTGAAGGAGAGACACTTAAAGTATTCCAAGTGCTCACTGTATATATCTCCCTGATTGGAAACACTACATACAATTGAACATTCACAATCTCAAACATGTTTAACACTGACAGAAGTGATCGGACCTCATTTGATCTCTTCTGCTGGTGTTAAGGCTGTGCAAGACTGTAGACAGTAGAGATCGGGGGAAGCTGTCCTTTCCCCATTGCACAGTGTTCTTGGAGGTGGTGTATATAATTAGCAGGAGGGTGGTACAGCCTGCACCATGGGGGTAAGGAGGGCCTGTCACCCTGCAAAAACATAAGTGTTTTGCTTTTTTTCACTGTTTTGGCTTTCAGTCTTTTGGGATTGATGGTTAGTCATTTAAGATTTGTGTATTTCAGTGTTTAGAAATATATCCCTATGTTTAAATTCAGGATAAATTTAACATTTTTTTCCACTTACATGGCATAGATTGTTCATAGTTCATTGTTCACATTCTTACATTAACCAATTTAATTATTATGCTAGAATTTTCTGAGTAGAAGATTGAGATAATATTGATTTTACATGAGACATGTCAGTATCAGCAAGAGGCAAATGTTCTGTTTTTGGGTGGATCAATGAGGAATGAAAATCAAAACATCTTATGGATAATTGATGGTGGATGTTGCTTTCATTTAACTGTGGTCAATAAGCTGCTTCTTGAAATTAATTGGGCATTCTGTGAGTTAGTTGGATCTGAAATGGCTTCTGTTGAAGGTTCTACTGACTTAATATCTGTTCCCCCTCCAGTTATCTATCCTGATGCTTTGTTTGAAAAATACACAGGGGCAGGATATCTTATTCTATACTTTCCATTTGCTGTGGTAATAATGTTTTGACAGATATCCCATATAACTATATGAAAAGTATAATATTATAGACTTTAGACATACTTGAAATAAACAACACCCATGCAGTGTTTGGTGAAATCACTCCTAGCCCTAAATGGGATGATTATTCTTATACTAAAACTGTTTTATTCACCAGCTGGCTAAGACCCATCTGTACTAGTTATAATGTAAATCATGTCACATGTTGGGAAGATTTCATCTGGGAATACCATATTTTTGCCAAGGACAGATTACACTGATTCAGTATGGATCTAGTTTTATTTAGATAAAACTAGCAACTAAATTAAGAAATGTTTTAGACCGTCCTCTGCTCATCAGACATGTAGTACATCCCATAAATGGTTTAATCGTTTTTTGAAGCTATCCTAATATAATGCTAGGAGTTTGGGGAATAAATTCTTGGATTTGTTTTTTGTTATATTACAGTATTAGAAGTTCGATATTTTTGCTAATATAGTACTGCGGTGGTGGTGCTGTGGTAGCGATGTCGCCACACATTAAGATGTTGTCCTGTTCGATTCTCGGCTAGAGTGTCTTCTGTGTGGAGACATGCATGAATGGGCGTACCTTCATTGAAGGTTGTGCGTCAGGGCCGGCAACTCGGCATGTAAAAATCTACTGCCAATCATTAGCGGACCAGAGTTCTACTGTGGCGACCCGTAACCGGGAAAAGCTGAAAGACACAACAACAACAAGTATAGGATTCTATAAATGTATGTTTCCCTGCTTACAATAACACTGAATGTCAGAGGTCACACTGAAATGGAGTCAGGGTCTTAGTATTGATATCAAATGTATTATCATACAAATGGACATTTGTTAACAGTGACTTGGAAACAATAGTAGTAGACATATATACATTTTCTGTGTCTGGAACTATGCAATGGATATGTCCCCATAGGAAACCATATATGGATTTGAAATCTCATAAGGAATTTATTAGATGTCTTAAATCTCAGTTTGAACATAATTATGTAATTTTGACCAGTGACTTGAGGTATCACAAAATAAACTGGGAAAACTATTTATCTAACAGAAAAAAAACTGTACAATATTTTTTAGATACTTTGATTCAATTAAATATTTTAAATGGTTAATGTTCCTACAAGAGGAAATCATTTTCTTTGTATTTTATTTACTAATTCTGTTTTTCTGTTTAGTAACTTTTTGGTGAGTTCTCCCTTGAGTAACTCCAATCATTGTTCCATATATTTTAATACTTTAGTTGGCCAATGACTATTAAGAACTATAAAAATAAAACTTTAATAAATTAAATTTCAAACATATTTTACAGACCACTTTACTGGCAAACAAAGGTTATGATGGTGGATGTTCTTTGCTGAAGTCTATATTATATGAATCTATGGCCAATGTATCCAAATGCAGAGTGCATAAATCAAGTATGTTACCATACTGGAGGGACAAAGAATTGTGTAAGTTATATAAAATGAAAAAAGAATATTCTAAAAATATAGATTAAAGCCAAAACAAGAAACAAAAAGCATTAGTTAAAACTATATATATATATATATATATATATATATATATATATATATATATATGTGTGTGTGTGTGTGTGTGTGTGTGTGTGTGTGTGTGTGTGTGTGTGTCTGTGTGCGTGTATATATGTATATATATATTTATATATATATATATATATATATATATATGTGTGTGAGTATATATATATATGTGTGTGTGTGTGTGTGTGTGTGTGTGTGTGTGTGTGTGTGTGTGTGTGTGTGTGTGTGTGTGTATTTGTGTGTGTCAGTTGATTGAGTTTTCAGAAAATTGAAATTCATATTGGTAGGATGATATGATCAAATTTCTGAAAACTCAAACATTAAAGAAAAATAAAAAACACAAAAATCTATCTTTTTTTGTGGTTTTACTGTGAGGCAAGCCCCCTGAACCTCAAACACTCCCTGCTAATTATATATACCAACTCCGAGATTGCACTACATTAATTTCTCATTCCTCACTGTACCACAAGCTCCATTCAAAAGCTTTGGGTTTTCAGAAATTCAGACATATCATCTCACCTATATGAATTTCAAATTTCTGAAATCTCGATCAGCTGACAGGGATATATATATATATATATATATATATATATATATATATATATATATATGTGTGTGTGTGTGTGTGTGTGTGTGTGTGTGTGTGTGTATGTATCTTATGAAACGTTATTAGCATCTTTTCCTAGGAACAAAAAGCATTTTACGAATATATAAACTTATCTACTAAAATTAAAGAACATTGTTCATCTCTTCATATTAATGGGAATATACATTGAATCAGAATCTCACGGTCATAAAACATGGAATTTTAATATAACATCCATTGCTGCTGAAAAAATGGCACCAATTAAATTTAGAACTTGGGTTCAGCTATATACAATTATTGCTTGGTTATTTTAAATCTATAGAGACTGAGTTATCAGAAGCAGTACAGGTTCAGTTTCATAGATTAGAATTACTATCTGCTAGCCATCACAGATGGTAGACAAGATGTTCAATAATTTGATTTCTTTTGCTTGCAAGTTACAGCATATTAAGGCATGTAAGTTAATATGCAATAATAGAGACTTCCAACTTGGGAACATCTTTATATGGCCAAGAGAAAAAGAATGTATTGTTAATATAGAGGCAGCCAATAACAATGGTCTGGACAACATGCCTCCTGCTATTGACCAACAGACTGATGACATCAATGTATGAGACACTAATGTTGATGTATGAGCAGTTGAGACAGTGAACAATGATGTCAATCAAGCTGAAGAGATAACAGTTAGTAATGATCGCTCTTCAAACTCAAGTAAAAATATCTCTACATCATCTGAGTGAACTGTTCCTCATTATGGTCTATTTGGAGCTAAACTTAAGCTCACCATGGCAACCAGATCATTTTTTTACCAATTATCAGCGAAGGTGAAATCGAGACAAATGGAGAGACCAGCCAGCAGGGGGCATCAGGAACGGCTGCCAAATACATGGAGGATACGGAAATAACATCTACTAACTTGTTAGTCTACAATCTCTTGGACTACATAATGAATTCAGAGGAGATTTTTTTACTTAATAAAGGATTAACCTTTATACCAGCAACACCATCAAATGTAAGCAAAGTTATTTTGGATCTTTGGCTGTTTGCACATAATGTGGCTTTGAAATTACTGTTTAATGCTAATACAACATCTGCACTGAGTGAGACTGAGATCAAAAAACCAAGTACTTTCATGCCGTTACTGTCTCAACACGTGCAGACTTTTGTAAAGACCTGTGAAAATGAAATTATGGCTTATCTGTACTCTGCTCATAAGAAACCTTTTCACAATATGAGTAGAGCAGAGCAATTAGCTTTAAACAGTTTGAAAAACAATACTTCCATCTGTATTATGCCTGCTGATAAGGGGGGGGGAATAGTAATACTAAATACAACCGATTATGATCAATCTATGCAATCTATGTTAACTGATTAAGTCATTTACTGTAAAATTGATAGGGCTAGAGTGTGTAGCATTGTTAGTTATGTACATGATGTTCTGTATGAACTATTGATGAATAGGCTGATTGATTATGAAACGTACACGGCTTTACTTATACAGAATTCCTTAATTCCCACCATAAAAGGCTTACCTAAAATACACAAAGATCTGGTAAAACCTCCACTGCGACCGATAGTTACAGGTGATAGACGGGTCACACAACCTTGTTCTTTACTTATTGAGAAAAGTCTAAAGAAGTTACTTCCCTTATTTCCATGTATATTAAAAGATACCAAACACTTTCTCGATGATTTATACATGGTAACAAAGGATAAGGGCAATTTAGAAGGTATTATATTGGTCACCTTAGATATAAAAAGTGTATTTACTTCCATTTCCAATGAATATGTCCTAGAAGCCATTAGGTATGTTTTATCTCAGAAAAGTGGTTTTCAGACTAACATCATACATACCACTTGTCTGCTCTTGGAATTAGTATTGAACAACAATGTATTCCTATATGGTGAAGATTATTATCTACAGCACTGGGGAGTGGCCATGGGTACTCCCTGCACAAATTCTTATGCCAGTTTGGTACACAGTAAGTTGGAGGAAGAATATGTTTTTTCCAACAATGTTTTTTAAGTGAACTGATTTCTTTATCGTCGTTTTGTAGATGACGTTTTTATTTTATGGAGTGACATAGAGGGACTTGGAACAATTTGTCATGTATTTGAATGACTGTACCGATTTTTTGTTTTTTGATATGGTTTGTTCTAGATATAATACAGATTTATTTAGATGTACATCTAGAAATTAACTCTGTGGGTGTCTTGAACACTTCATTACATCGGAAAACCTACTGGAAGAATAATTTGTTGGTTAATGAAAGTATGCGTCCAAGATATATATACCCCAACATAGTGAAGGAACAATACATTAGGATGTCTAGGTTATGCACACAGGAATCGAGTTTTTTAGATGCTATGAATAATATGACAGAATGTTTTCTACAAATGGGGTATGACAAATGTCTGGTGGAAACACAGAGAACAATGGTGCAGGATGGCAGGCGCACTGATAGATACAAACCTTATTTTTCTAGACATATGGTTGATCATGATACTAGGTTGGTTTCTGATCACAGGAACAATAGTTAGCATCAACTTAAATTTGGTATTAAATATACCAGTGACATATATCCTATCTGTGACATAATACATAAAAATTGGGATTTTTTGATTTCTGATGGTAAGACCAGAGCTAGGTGGTTGCCCCACCTTTCGTTTCAAGAATGCAATGAATTTGAAAAGGCAATTATGTGCCAAACCCCATAGAAATAAACATGTACCATCTATGAGACTTGATACGTTCCCCTGCAGGAACTGTTGCATTTGCACGTATATTACTAAAGTACAGACCTTTGAACACCCTAGACTTAATTTTAAGTTCTCCCCCAACTTCTGTAGTGATTGCAGGACACAAAATGTGGTTTACTTAGCCACCTGCAACCAATCTTCAAGTTTTTATGTGGGCAAGACTAATAACATGCTCAAAGAAAGAGTAACAAGACATCTATATGATATAAAGAAAAAAAAAGATATGAAAAATACTTTGTAGTTTAATGGTCATTCTTTTTCTTTCAGGGTCTTGCAATATATATCTGAGAATGTGAGGGGGGGCATTGTGAATTATACTGAAAAAGTAGAGCTGTCATGGATTTTAAAACTACAGACAGATTGTTATCCAGGCTTAAACTGTTCTGTTTCTTTTAAACTAGCACTGCTGGAGCATGATTTGCAATATTAATTAGTTGCTAGGCATCCAACAATGCTTTTGTCTTTGATTGGGTGTTAATTCCTGTGCTTAATTGTTTTAGATATTGTGTATTTGTACTGTGAATTAATGTTTTTAGATCTGATGAAGCATTTGTTGGCAAACACAAAAGCACTTGTCTTCTTTTTATATTAAAATTCCATGTTTTTGTGACTGTGGTGTTCCTGCTACTTTTATTTGTTTTTTTCTTGACATATCGCTGAAGTGTAGCGTGGAACTTTACTGACTACTGGACCTTTTCTCTTTTTGCTGCTTTTGTTGAATCAGAACCTAAGAAAATAGCTGATGGGTTTAATACATCCTTTTTACAACCTATATTTAAAATTAGTACTGCCTCATTATTGAGCCTGTACCTACTTTCTGTTGCAATTCACATGCTATAACACTTCATCTGATTTCTGAGACACTTAAAACTAGCAACAAGACTTCCATGGACCCTGATCAAATTCCTGTAATTTTGGTCTATGGGTTAAAGAAAGATTTGCTGTTCTTGTTATATTTGACCTGCAATAGATTGACTATTAATTGTATAGTACCCCATTGTGAAAACAGTCAATTATTTCACCAATATGTAAAATGAGTGATAACCTAGACTTATCTAATTATGAAACTATTAGCCTTACAAATCACTACTTGACCTGTTTAATCATTCTGGGAAGCCAGACATATGTCAACATGGATTTGGCTCTGAAAGATTATCCATAATTAATTTAGTAGTTTTGTGATTTTGTGATCTTAACACCTCAGCACTTGTCTCTATGTTGTCATTTGGTGTTATTTATATGGACTTAGCAGAGAACGTTGTTACTCTTTCACATAAATCTGTTGTCAAAACTCTAATGAAATACAGCTACAAGCCATTTGTGATTAGTTAGATTAATAGGGCAGATATGGCTAAGACACATTTACATTTAATACTATTTACCAGAAATTTAAATCCAAGTATTTTATACTATGATGACACTGAATTGATTGACATTGATAATGAATTTAAGAAATGTGTATAATCCCCATTGCATGCCTGAGTGAGTTTATTTGAGAATTTAGTTGAGAAAGACAGCAGATGGCAACTGGAAGATAAATTTCAAAACAGATTTTATAATCTGAAAACAAGGTTTCACAGAACATTTTATAATTTGTTGTGAGAAAATAAATCCTCATTGCTGAATCTAACTGGTGATACAACTGCCTGATTTATGAAACCAGACAAAGGGGGAGACTTCATTATAATGGACAGAGCACATTATGCTAGAAGTTTTGAAAATTTGTGTAATACGGAAATGTATTAGACTATACCCTAAAATCAGATATTTGTAGAGTACAGGGAAATAGATTTGCTCTTAGATGCTCTATCTTTGAATGATGTCATAACCCCCATTTTATTAATGTAATTGAAGGTAGAATTTCCAGTTATATCATCTACATTTGGAGTCTCAAAAATTAATTCAAATGTGATTGATCTTCTGTTATGAGCTAATGTTTAGACCAAGGGATCTGAAATAAAACCCTTGGCTAGATATATTGATGGCAAGGTCAAGGATATATATGGAAGGGCTTGACAGATTTTTAATGGCTTTTGGGACTTTTTTGACAGTTTAAGACATGCCAATTTAATATGTATGTATGATGTGAAAAATGTATACAGTGTCATTCCCCATAAAGAAGATCAAGTATTAGATATGTATGGGCATGTTATAAGCAGGCACATTAAACCTTTTTTGTTATACAAGAGAATATTAACCTTTCATATTATATGTCAGGAGATAATGAGCCCTTTAAAAGTGGACACAGCCTCTCATTTTACATGTGATAGACTGGAAAAGTACTTTGCTCCAAGGAATATGAGCCCCACTGATGCAAACACAGCCTCTCATTTTACATGTGTTACAAAGCAGACTAATAAATTCTGGTGATAGCCTCATAAAAGCAGGCATTTTCAATTATTGAAGTGGAAGCCATTCTATTAGATGGACCTGATGAAGCTCAGACAAAAGTGTTTTCTTAAATATGGATCTATAGTCGTAGTTCAGGTTTATATTAGAACATCGAAGTTTTAAAACTTCGAATGTTCTGATATCGACCCTAAAACAGTGAACGCTGAAAATAGCAAAGCTACAGAACACCAAATTTTTTCCTAGGGGAAAGAATTTGGTTGGCCGTTTCTGTGGCTTCGCTATTTTTGGCACTGTGTTGGAAAGTTACGGGTTCGGGTTCAGGTAAGTGTGCAATTGTATGGATGTTAGGGTTAGGGTGCGGGTTAGGCGGGTTAGGGTTAGGGCGTGGGTGAGGTGAGTGTGTGATAGTGACAGACATTAGGGTTAGGGCGGGGTAGGTGAGTTAGGGTTAGGGCACGGGTCAGGTGAGTGATGGACCTTAGGGTTAGGGTTTGGGTTAAGGTAAGTGGATAGATAGTTGTGTATGTACAGTTTAGTGTAGAGTAGATGTAGGATTTTAAGTGTATGTGTGTGGATTGCTGTTTTTTTGTGTGTGCTTGTGTTGTGTGTGTGTTTCTCGGAAAAGCACATTTTTTCCCAGAGAAAAAATTTGCTGTTCCGGGTGTTCGAGATTTTAAGCTTTCGTTTAAAAGGGGTCGATGAATTAGCATTCACTTTTCTAAGTGTTCGCTAATTTAATATAGACCCTTGTAGTTCATACTGTGTTGTCCTGTTTTGTTTGTTAATAGTTAAAAATACAAATAAACATAAAATATTTTGACTAAAGAACGAGGTTCCATGTGCTGCTGAGCTGGTAAAACTTCACAGGCCTTTCAGGAATATTCAGATAAGGGACTAACATCTACGCTTCTTGTTTTTACATTGTCTGTAACTGCCTTTAAATAACTGACCTGTTGAATGTAATATATTACAACAAGAACACTCATCCATCTACCTGCTTAACTGAATAAACTACTGGAAACTTTAAGAAGATGTCTTTATTTCTCCCACAGGAAGAGTATCAGAGAGAGATAGTCTCTTAGATATGCTAGCTAAAATGATGTTATTTGGATTAATTCTTTATACTCTGTTTCTCCACCAAAAGACAGGGATACTAAAGAACCACTTCACTGGGTCTATATCCGGACATCGAACGTTGACCGAAACCACAGAATGTCGATCGGCTGGAACAACTATTTTTTTCCCAGGGAAAAAAATTGCTGGGCCATTGCTAGGACTTTGCTGTTTCCTCCACTGTGCTTCAATCTCAGAGATGGTATATTTAAGTAGGGGGTGTGGGGGGGCACAGACCCCCACATCGGGGGGGAGCCCCCATTTTATTTTGTCTGTGGATTTGGTTTTTTTTTTTGTTTGTTTGTTTTTTTTTTTGGAGCAGTGATTTTTTTTTTCCCTGGGGAAAAAAGTCACTGCTCCATATGTTCGATAGTTTGTGCTTTCGGTTATCAGAAGTCGATGTAAGAGCGTTCGCTCTTTTCAACGTTTGACTATCTAATATAGACACAGTTTATTGTATATCAATGATTATATAAAAAGACAAGGAATTTTTTGAGGAAGTACAAATTTTGAAGGGGTGCTTACAGAGAGAGGATACTCTAAGAAATGGTGGAACAGGTCACCCAGGACATAAGTGAGGAAAGGTGCAGCAAAATATAAACCGATTATTAAGTTCCAGCTCAACACAGTTAAAAGAGAAGTTACAAATCCCAGTGGCAAAGTATCCCATCACTGCTTAGTTTGACAGTATTCCATAGATTGGAAAAGAACAGGCAATGTAGTCACAAAGCATTGGGATATTTTCAGGCTTTTAGGAATTCCCAACACCATTATGGTGAGAAAAAACTAATATTGTTTTCAAAAGGAGATTAAACCTAAAAAATACACTTGAAAATATATATGACTTTTAACCCTAAACAATATGTCATATAACACTTTAAAATGTGGACAAGGGAAGCAATGTCTGTTTATTAAGATGAAAGAAAAAGAGGAGGCCATAAAGCACAGTTTTCAATGGTGACAACTAGGCAGATTTAACTGTAATATACATAGAATAATGTATTTAGCTGCTGCAAAACTTGTAACATATTTTATGAAGGGAAAACTGAATTGGCACTAAGGACATGGATGTACCAATACACACACACACACACACACACACACACACATTTTATATATATATATATATATATGTGTGTGTGTGTGTGTGTGTGTGTGTGTGTGTGTGTGTGTGTGTGTGTGTATATATATATATATATATATATATATATATATATATATATATATATTTATGTGTGTATGTTGGTGCATCCATGCCCTTATATGGGTCTACTTTGTTTCGTTGGATCTCATTTCATTGAATTTCAATTCACCCTGACCACATCTCTGAAAACACAAATTACTGAAAAATCATTTTACTGAATCTCATTTCACTGAACTGAACTTAGTACATATGGCACTGTGTAGAGTACTGTAAGGCAAGTAAAAGGTATATATGCCCTTTATCCCACTGCAGTGCAATCCTCCTCTCACAAGGGAGATAATAAAAATGCCCCTGCTAGACAGATGCCAAAATGTCCTGGATTTAAATCTTTTCTGTTTTTAATACTGGAAAAAATGATGTTCCTTTAGGGTGGAAATTGGCAAGAAAAGTTGGAAAAATAGGGAAATTATTTGGCAAATAAGATTACTTGCTACAGAGCCCCCAATTTTAATGTGATCAGTAGTTTGTATATTGGTTTTAAAAAGAGGGCTATGACTTTAAGTTGATTATGAAGAACGACCACACACTGGAGCTGAGAGCTGCTGAAATGTAATGTCTTCTGGCACCTCGGCTATACAAGCCTTCACAGGAATAAATTCACAACATACAGCAGTGCTTTTTATAACAACATTAATTAAACAATTAATCAATTAACTATTTTTGAAAAAATATTTAAAGAACCATGTTGAAATACATTTCCATACATTAAGCATTATAAGCTTAAATTAATTTCTAAATTCAAACCTCTTGGAGCAAGTGTCCCAAAATTCAATATGAATCTGCTTTCCAAATTTAACAACTTTTGAACATAATTACCACCTCTTCCACAGTCGGGTTTAGCCAAAACACAGGAAAAAAAGAGATTCAGTAACACCCACATGAACTTTATGAAAGTTGTCAGACATAGGATTATCCAACCTACAATTTATAACGTCCCCCACATGCTCAAGAATACGTGTTTTCACTTTACGTCTAGTTTGACCAATATACCATCTTGGGGGTGTACAACCACAACCCATGATGTATACTACCCCACAAGATAAACAATTGAATCTCTCTGTAGCCACATACGTAACACCATTTACCACACTACCTGACATATTCTTAACTTTTGAACATACTTTGCACTTCCCACAACTAAACATACCCGCATTATTTCCCTTAGAACTGATGTTACATCTCAGACTAAGTAGTTCTTTTAAATTCAAAAACCTACCATATGAAAAGGTCACTTTTTTAGGGAACAAATGGCCTACTTCATCATTAAAACAAACAATAGGCTATAAATTATCCACCATCCTTTTCAAAACTTCAGAGAAAGGTGAAAATTTACTCACAAAAAAAGATTTCTTGGTCATCATCATCATCATCATGGCTCATCGCAGATCTGCAAGATCTTTGAACATAACTAAAATCACCTTGACCGATATTCTTTTTTAACTTACTTTTGCCTCTCTCAATAGAGGCCTCAGACTACCCTCGAGCAATAAGTCTTGTTTAAGTTGATTATGAAAATACTCTGAAGGTGAATGGCTGCTCAATGATTTTTGTCTTTTTAATTGAGCAAATTATTGGAATAGATAGGTATATATGAGTGCTGATTCCATAAATAAGCATTTTAATTTTATAAGAAATATAAAAAGTATGTTGTACATATATTTAATTTATGAGTTTTTTATGTAAAGGTTATATATACAGATACTCAGCTATAAGTTTAGCCTTTTAAGCCACCTGACAGAGAGTTTTTAAATTGCACAAGGTTTTGGGAATTTGAATTAGGGTTCATATGAACCCCTAGATTACTATTGATGAAAGCAATTAATCTATATGTACCTTGTATTTTGATGATAACATTAAATTGTAATAGTTTATTTTCAACCCTTCCATGCCAAATCAGTACATCTTTGAGGGAAGTGATTATCACAGTGTTTTGTTTGTATTGGTTCTTGCTTCACTTGCAGATACGGCTGAGGTGTATTGTTTTTGGTGGCTGTTTACTTTTATTAATAGTAAGTTAATTGGTCATATGCAATTTGTATCAATTAAAGGTCAACTTTCTGAATATTTACCAATGCTGTCTGTAGTTGTATGGGGATCAGCGATGCGTCCCTTACATTTTTGGTAAGTAAGGTAGGCAGATAAATCCAGATGACCAACAAATAAGTAGATACATCCAAATAAAACAACAACCAGCAGACCAGGTCACTGAATTTAATAACAGCTTCATACTCTAGTGTCTCAGCTTAAAAAAGCCTTCAAGCAGTAAAAAACATTACAAAACATTCCTCTTATATATAAAAAAAGTTCCACACCAATTATGCAATAAAGTAAAACAATTAACAATTTAAACAAAAAAAAAAACCTTCCAATTACATTCTGGGTTAAGCCCACTGGAGTTCAGTGTTACATATTTTAAAATAAGCAAAGTTTCTTTATACAGCAGCTTCTTTTAAATATCAACATTTTCTTGTTCAGCATTTATTTTTTTCTAAACTTGTCCCCCTAAGACTGTTAGGATCACTTTCATGATAACTTTTAAAATGCATTGCTAGAGGGCTTTCAAGTCTACCATTTCTAATATGTCTTATATGCTCTTGCAGCCTAGACTTGAATGCCCTCTTATTTTCACCTATATAAAATAACCCACAACAACATATCAGTGCATAAACTATACCCGCCATCTGATAACAGTATCTATCAACAGATTTAAATGGAATTCCAGTAAATGAAAAAAGGCACAGCTGTTCCAGCTATAATGTACGAAAAACTTTTATTGCACAAACCACAGAAGGTAGACTTCACACAAATAACGCTGCTACAGTTGTCTTATATGTTTTCGTCAGCTAACTTCATCAGAATGAAGTGACCACATCAATTCCTCCCTATATATGCATTTGTAATTTAATTTAATCCAAATTAAGTCATCCACCCATTAATTACACTTAATTAAATGTGTAATGTCAAACAGCATAAAAGGCAGACTTGTAACTATAAAATTTAAAGTGTTGCTAAAGTCACAACCAATGAATAATACATATACTGTTAAAACATAAAACTTATAAATAAATTATGTTAAGTAACATGTACAAATGTTAAAAATTGTATGTGTAGCTTAAAAAGTTTGTGTAAATTCCTAAATTATAATGAATGAGAATCTTGTGTAATACCACCATCTTGTGGTGATAGTCGATAAAATTAATAGCAAAAGGTACAATTAATTTTTTAAAAGAGAATGAGTATCTAATCATGTTAAATAGTGGACGTTTGTTCAACATGCAACATGAGTTAAAATCTTGTTAAAATTTTACAGATATGCACAAATATAATTATTTTATTATTATTTTGCAGATCATAATTTTAAAACAGATTTTAGGGAAACCATTTCATTCAGACCAGGGGAGCTGCTAGCATCCAATATTATTTGCCAGTATAACTCTTTATATTCTAAACAAGTTTCCCATGGTCCTCCCCTAGGATCTATAGAAACCATTTCTATAACAAAGAACTGGAATTTCACCTGATCACATACTAATGTGTGTTTGTATAAGGCATTATTAACATTTCCTTTCCTCATCTCATAATTGTGTTCATATATCCTCTCCTTTAATTTTCTCTCAGTTTTACCAATATAGAAGGAATCACATGCTTCACATACTGCAATATATATTAAACCATTTGTGTTACAATTTGCAAAACCCTGTGTTGTAATAAGTCTACCTTTACTTTAAAAAATAAATTCACTTTCCTTCACATTACAACAATAGGAAGAACTACCACACTTACTTGTCCCTTTCTTATGGTTTTTTTGTGGGCCTTGGTTGGCTCCTTCTATAATATTTTTAATATTATGACTTTTTCTGCATGTTAACCTGAGAGGTTCTTCAAAATTCAATTTCAAATCAGTTAGACTAGCAAATTTATTTCATTCCTTATTAATAATATTACTAATCAAATAAAACTCCCCATCATATGTGATGGTCAAGGCAGACTGATACCGTTTCCCACTCAGGTGATGTTCTTTGTTAATATTTACTGTATTTTCAATACTTCCTAATATAGGTGAAACTCTAGTCGTCCTTGCCTTGACTACTTCTTCAATAATATTTTGTAAAAAATCACCTGGGTAACCCCTTTCCTTAAACATATTTACAATATATTCACATTCTTGTTTGAAATCATGCTCATCCGCAGTCATTCTACTTGCTCTCACCAACTGTCCTTTAACAAATGCCTTCTTTTGGTGTGGCGGGTGGGAGCTAGTGTAATATAAGTATGTATTGGAAAAGGTTCCTTTCCTGTAAATCTTAGATTTAAAACCTGTGTTGGTTCTCTGAATATTAACATCTAAAAAACAAAGCTCACTGAAATCAACATTGTAAGTAAACTTTAAAAATTCTGTTGTACTTAAAATGAATTCATAAAATCCTATACATTTTTCCTTTGTACTATTCCATAAAAGACAGACATCATCCAAAAAATGTCCATAATAATTCCAACACTGTTGGAACTCTGATGTAAAAACAAACTTGTTCTCCCAATATAATAAAATAATGTTGACATATGTGGGTGCACAATGTGCACTCATTGCCACCCCTTTTAATTGCCTATAGTACTCTCCCTGAAAATATATAAAGTTATTCTTTAGAATTAAATCCATGAGTACTAGGCATGTACAAAATACCTTGAAGGGGATGGCATTTTTACTTTCCAAGAATTCCTCAAACCATGCTAGACCTATATCGTGGGGAATATATGTAAACAGATCCACCAAGTTCAAGGTTATAAAAAATAAGTGTTCTCTTGGTCAGTATTGTCTATATGTCTTAAAAAATCCCATGAATCTTTTAAGATATTGGGATGTTCCATCACTGTTTGTTTTAAATGAACATCTATATACTTAGCAAGGGGAGCTGTTAATGAACCTTCAGCCGAAACTATAGGTCTTAAAGTTGGATCTCTGGGGTTTTTGTGGACCTTAGGTATGCCAAAAATGGAGGGAACTTTAGGTTTCTCAACATATAAAAAATTGTAAGTTTTGAGGTCTATTAGTCCCTCTAATACCAAATCATTTAGACATACTGTACGTTTCCTATGCGCTATGTTGAATTCATTCACTGATACCCTGTCATAGGTATTTTCATCATTAAGCATTTCAAACATTTTGGCATCATAGGCAATCTGGTCCATTAAAACCACACCTCCCCCCTTGTCAGGCTTCATGATCCTAAGATTTTTATTTTCTTTACAGGATGTTAAAATATCCAATTCTTCTTTGGAAAGATTTGAATTCACTTTGTTGTATTTTAGTTTCTCCCTAAGTTCTTTTTCTAGTGAATTCTCGAAGTTTTTGAGCTGTGGATGTAGGGGTGGATTAAACATTCTCTTTTTCTTTAAACAGAAATATCGTTTTCCATCTCCCTACCATTAAAAAACAGCTCTAAATTATTCTGTCTAATAAACATTCAGGGAGCTTTGTTTTTTAGATGTTAATATTCAGAGAACAAAAACAGGTTTTAAATCTAAGATTTACAGGAAAGGAACGTTTTCCAATACATACTTACATTACACTAGCTCCCACCCGCTACACCAAAAGAAGGCATTTGTTAAAGGACAGTTGGTGAGAGCAAGTAGAATGACTTCGGATGAGCATGATTTCAAACAAGAATGTGAATATATTTTAAATATGTTTAAGGAAAGGGGTTACCCAGGTGATTTTTTTACAAAATATTATTGAAGAAGTAGTCAAGGCAAGGATGACTAGATTTTCATCTATATTAGGAAATATTGAAAATACAGTAAATATTAACAAAGAACATCACCTGGGTGGGAAATGGCATCAGTCTGCCTTGACCATCACATATGATGGGTAGTTTTATTTGATTAGAAATATTATTAATAAGGAATGAAATAAATTTGTTAGTCTAACTGATTTGAAATTGAATTTTGAAGAACCTCTCAGGTTAACATACAGAAAAGGTTGTAATATTAAAAATATTATAGAAGGAGCCAACCATGGCCCACAAAAACAACATAAGAAAGGGACAAGTAAGTGTGGTAGTTGTCCCTATTGTTGTAATGTCCAGGAAAGTGAATTTTTTTTTAAAGTTGAGGTAGACTTATTACAACAAAGGGTTTTGCAAATTGTAACACGAATGGTTTAATATATATTGCAGTATGAGAAGCATGTGATTCCTTCTATATTGGTAAAACTGAGAGAAAATTAAAGCAAAGGATATATGAACACAATTATGACATGAGGAAAGGAATTGTTAATAATGCCTTATACAAACACACATTAGTATCTGATCAGGTGAAATTCCAGTTCTTTGTTATAGAAGTGGTTCCTATAGATCCTAGGAGAGGACCATGGGAAACTTGTTTAGAATATAAAGAGTTATACTGGCAAATAATATTGGATGCCAGTAGCTCCCCTGGTCTGAATGAAATGGTTTCCCTAAAACCTGTTTTAAAATTAAGATCTGCAAAATTTAAATAAAATAATTAGATTTGTGCATATCTGTAAAATTTTAACAAGATTTTAACTTATGTTGAATGTTGAACAAACGTCCACTATTTAACATGATTAGATACTCATTCTCTTTTAAAAAATTAATTGTACCTTTTGCTATTAATTTTATCAACTATCACCACAAGATGGTGGTATTACACAAGATTCTCATTCATTATAATTTAGGAATTTACACAATCTTTTTAAGTTACACATACAATTTGTAACATTTGTACATGTTACTTAACATAATTTATTTATACGTTTTATGTATTAACAGTATATGTATTATTCATTGGTTGTGACTTTAGCAACACTTGAAATTTGATAGTTACAAGTCTGTCTTTTATGCTGTTTGACATTACACATTTAATTAAGTGTAATTAATGGGTGGATGACTTAATTGGATTAAATTAAATTACAAATGCATATATAGGGAGGAATTGATGTGGTCATTTAATTCTGATGAAGATAGCTGATGAAAACGCATAAGACAACTGTAGCAGAATTATTTGTGTGAAGTCTACCTTCTGTGGTTTGTGTAATAAAAGTTTTTCGTACATTATAGCTGGAACAGCTGTGCCTTTTTTTCATTTACTTGTTTGCAGTTTGGCACAGAGACCACCTTCTTTGTGTTAAATGGAATTCCACTTATCCTTTCAAATGTGCTCAATATATTTCAGTATATACTTGCAGCATACACATTTATTACAAGGAAAAGTTGCCACACTTACAGTTAGTTGGGTTATCAAATTATTCATAGGTTGCTCAAACCTACTGTGAACCACAATATCTTTAATGTTGTGTCCTCACTTGTAAAAAAAAATTGGGACCTTCCCTGATACCTTTTTCAAGTCATTATATTGTAGTAAAAAATCCCATTAATATTTTATAACATGTTCAACTTGTTCACTCAGAATATTATAAGTTGTAACTACACAAATTTCATTCTTAACCTTATGTCTATTATGATTATTAGTGTGCACATAATCCCCAACTTTCATTCTTCAATTTAAATCATTATTTATTTAATTTTTAATTTAACATAAAGCTCCTTCCACTAAACCTCTGTTGTAATCCTTCTTAAGAAACATATCAGCAGTTTTAATCAATTCTCCACTCAAATCATCTTGGTCATTACATAAACAGGAGATTTGTAAAAATTCACCAGATGGGAGTGTCTTAATAGTATGTGGTGGATGACAACTGCTGCCATTCAAAAAATGGCTTACACTATCAAATTTCCTGTTCACCTTAGTTTTTATACATCCATTAGGCCTTCCCTGCAAAAAATGTCCAAAAACACTACACTGGTTCCATACTGTAAACCATCAAATTTTATTTATTTATTTATTTATTTTATTTTACATTTGTTGACCGGGCTAGTCCAGCTGGATATATGTCCATTTTCAGTGGAGGCCCGGGGAGAAAAGCTCCAACGATATTACAAGTAGTTCACAGAAAGTCAATACAAGGTAAAAAATTATTAACACATTGAGTCAGAACATGAGATATACATACAGACAGGCATAGTCATAGCAGGAAATTACATAAAGAAAGTTTAGTAGATATTTGCTATACAAATTCTAAAAATATAAGTATATAATATGGAAAAAGGTGAAAAAGAAAATAATTAAAATATTTAAAAATATATATATTTTTTTTTTTTTTTTTTTTTACATATGTCTATAGGATGTTGTGTGAGGAGGAATTAAGGAGGAAAGGAAAAAGGAAGGTTAATCTGGGTTGTTACAAGAACAAAGCCAGTGTTTATTGAGATGTGTTTTCAGCTGTCTTTTAAAGAGTGGAAGACTAGACAAAGATGAGATATCAGATGGCAGTTTGTTCCACATTTTTCCAACAGAGTTAGAAAAAAGGCTGTCACCTGCAGAGTTATTTGGTTTGGTAATATTAACCAGTAGTTTGTTTGAAGAGCGTAGGTGTTTCAAGTTATTATAAGGCGTAAAGAGGTTAGAGAGAATTGGTGTTTTAGAAGGCTGATATAGAATTTTGTGAGCAGTTAAGAGCTGTTGATAAATGAGCTTGTTAGGAAGTTCAAGCCAGCCTAGTTGTTTTAGGTTATGACAGTGATGGATTCTGAAGAGGGATCCTGTGGCAAATCGAGCAATATTATGGTAAGATGTAGCAAGTTTCTTGAGGTTATTTTTAGAGAGATTGGTATAAATAGAGGAAGCATATAGAAGGGTAGAGATAAGGTGAGAACTAGCTAAGGTGGTCCGAGCTTCAGGTGTAAGGAATGGTTTGATTCTATAAAGGGAACCAATCTTTTTGTTTATTACTTTTATTGTGTTGTTTATATGAGAATCAAAATTGAGATTGTTGTCAATAGTTATTCCTAGTAGTTTTGTAGTAGCATCAGGAGAAATCAGTTTGTTATCAGAGGAAGTAATAGAGAAGTTAAGAGAGGTTGATTTGTGGGTAGGTGAGAACAATAGCAACTTTGTTTTCTTGGGGTTGAGGAGTAGGGAATGGTCAGAGAACCAGTGTTCAACAGTGGAAAAAGCTTTTTGGGTAAGTGACAGGAGTTCAGTCTGAGAGGAAGCAGTGCAGATTATAGTGGAATCGTCTGCATATTGTATGCAAGTAGTGTTTGGAATAGCTGACTGAAGGTCGTTAATAAATATAGAAAATAGGAGTGGGCCAAGGATAGACCCTTGAGGTACACCTAAAGAGATAGGAAGGAGATTAGATAATGAGCTTTTCCAAAGTACTGCCTGCTGACAGTTTTCTAGGTAAGATGTAAACCAGGATAAGGAAGAAGGATGAATTGAAAGAGATTTTAGTGTGTGCAGAAGGAGTTTATGATTATGAAATTTTATACCAGACCTGTTTTTGTGCAAATCCTCATTAAAGTATCTCACTTGTTCATACCCTCACTGGCAAACAAAAATCAAACTGTCTATAAATCTTTCATGCCTATAACATACCCATAAATATGTTGGCCTACATGGGGGTAAATGAAGCCCCCATTGCAGTGCCTTGTAACTGATGGTACAAAACTTTATTAAATTCAAAATAAGTATGCATTAAACTAAAATAAATTAAATCCATAATATAACAAGAGAAAGAACAGTCACTGAGAAATGAACTCAATGCTTCCATGCCAAATTCACGTGATATACTAGTGTATAAACTATTAACATCCACAGTAATGCAGTACATATTACTTTCCCATTGAACATAGATATTTTATTAAGAAAATCAAATGAATCTTTAGTATGGGAGGGTAACTTCACAACTACATCCAATAAATACTTATATAATAACAAACCAATATTATTCAAAAAATATTGGCGTGTGGGTACTATAGGCCTACCATGCGGGTGATGCCTATTCTTATGGATCTTAAGAAGGCAATAAAAATAAGCCATCCTACATCCTTCAACACAAAATTTTTTTCTGCATCTGTTTTAGATAGATAACCTAACCTGAGCCTCCATTGGTGCCTGTTTGTATTCTTTAATATCCACAATTCGATATATATTTCTATCATTCAGAAGTTCATGGCATATACTCAGATATTGAGAAAAATGCATCACTACAATTTTATTGCCTTTATCTGAAGGCTTAGCAATCAAATTCCTTTGTCTACCAACATCTTTCAAATTTTGCCATTCCATTTTAGTTAAATTATAACATATCTCCGCCTTATTTGCCATAAAATCTGAAAACACCTTCTCAATGTCATAATTAACCATAGCATGATATTTCTGTACCCCTTCATGTCTAAAGGGGGTATAAAATTATTTTTCCTCAAACTGCTGCTTGTGTCAAGTTGACAGTCTGGATTACACTCCAGTTCCTCTTCCATATCAGATACACATGAAACAAACATTTCATCTAAATCATCATCTGTATCATTAGTAAAATTCAAACTATTAACACTTAAACCAACTTCTTTATTTCCATCATTATTAACATTAAAAAATCTTTTAAATGTAGCTTTCATAATTAGCTGAAAATGTTCAGTTTTAAGTTGGAGGAACAGTTGGAATAAATTTTAAGCCACAATTCAGAATGGACAGTAAAGCATCATTTAGCATATTCCCAGATAAATTAACAACCAAATGACATGACTCTGTATGACTAACATTACAAAAGACATTCAAATCAGTACCATTTAATTATTTTACCATGTCGCTGATATTGTCCTTCTCTATGATTCTTGTAATATGGGTCTGCCTCATTTTCTATTGTTATAATCTGTTCTCTGAAAAGTCTCTTGCATGTACAAGTTGTCTTGAGCCTGGGGAAGAGGTGGATAAACATTGTCACTATCAAACTCCATGGAATCCCTAGTTACCCCCTGCAAAGCCAGAAACCATGCCATTCTAAGTCTGATTCACTTCCTGATGATGAGAATGGGCACTAGAGCGATGTTTTCTGCCAATGGAGGACCAAAAAAAGGCAGGACCACTCTCATAACTGCATAATTTCCAGTTTATATTTTTTTCTGTTCTAAAAGATCATTTTCATAGAGAAATAAGTTCCTCATTAATATCTCTCAAACAATGCTCCAAGTGTATAGTATCTCTATAAAGTGTCTCACTTGTTCATACCCTCCTCATCAAACAAAAATCAAATTGACTATACATCTATAATACTTTAAAACAAATTTATGAAAAAATTCATGCCTATATAGATACTCCATTTCAAACATACCCATAAATAAGTTAGCGTACATAGGGGCAAACAATGCCCATATTGCAGTGGCTTGTAACTGATAATAAAATGACCTTGCTAGACACATGCCAAAATCTCCTGGATTTAAATCTTTTCTATTTTTAATGCTGGAAAAAAATGATGTCCCCCTGGGGTGGAGATTGGCAAGAAAAAGTTGGAAAAATAGGGAAATTATTTGGCAAATAAGACCATTTGCTGCAGAGTCCCAGATCTTAATGAGATCAGTAGTTTGTATAGTGGTTTTAAAAAGAGGGCTATGACTTAAGTTGATTAGGAAAATACTCTGAAGGTGAATGACTGCTCAATATGTTTTGTCTTTTTAATTGATCAAACTATTGGGATTAATAGTTATATATGAGTGCTGATTGTATTAATAATCATTTTAATTTATAAGAAATATAAAAAGTATGTTGTATATTTAATTTATTAGTTTTTTTATGTAAAGGTTTTATATATATATATATATATATATATATATATATATATATATATATATATATAGATATATAGATAGATATTCAGCTATAAGTTGAGCCTTTAAAACCATCTGACAGAGAGATTTTAAATTGCACAAGGTTTTGAGAATTGGAGTTATGGTTCTTTTGAACCCCAAGATTACTATGTACCTTCTATTTTGGTGAGAACATTAAATTGTAGTAATTTATGTTCAACCCTTCCATGCCAAATAAATACATCTTTGAGGGAAGTGATTATCACAGTGTTTTGTTTGTAGTGGTTCTTGTTTCACTTGTGGATACCACTGGGGTGTATTATTTTTGGTGGCTGTTTACTTGGATTAATAGTAAGTTAATTGGTCTTATGCAATTTGTATCAATTAAAGGTCACCTTTCTGAATAGTTACCAGTGCTGTCTGGTGCCTTTTGTGGAAGGTTGGGCACTGGGCTGACAACTCGACACCGTAAAACTCCACTGTCAGTCATGTGTGGACAGGTGATCCGCTGTGGCAACCCCTAACTGGGAAAAGCCGAAAGAAGAAGAAGCTGTCTGGAGTTCTATGAGGATTGGCGCTGTGTCCCTTTTTGTTTAAATTAGCATTTTCAGCAAGCGCTATTAACAAACATTTTTGGTAAGCTAGGTAGGCAGATGATGCTAATATAGGTTTTATATTAGGTCAATTTGAATTTTAGTCACAATAAGTGTGAAGTAATGTATTTTGGAAAGCCAGCTAATGGAGTAACATTACATGAGGCTAGTGACTATGAAGACATGGGAATACTTATATCTTCTGATTTTTCTTTTTCTAATCATTCAAACAATATTAGGAAATGTGATTGTCAGTTTATGGGGCATATCATTAATACAATATCATTAAGAGATTAGCATAATTTGGTATATTTGTATAAAATGCATACTTGAACAATTTTGGAATATAATGGTTCATTTTGTTTATATAATAGGACTCAGCTGTTCAGAGAAAATTTACTAAGAAAATTCCTTCTGCTCAGCACCTAGTTTATCCAAAAGATGTTGAGTATTGAATGTGTATTTCTTACATTTTAGATATACAAGAGGGAAAGCCATCAATGCTTATAACATTTTTCATGATGGCATGTTACAAGTTATTTATACTATTTATTTATCTCACAATTTGAGGGTACATAGAGAGGATAATTTACACTTTATTCTTCCTAAATGTGGAATATCTCTTAGGAATAAATATATAAGACAAATAATTCCTAGAATCTGGAACTGAATGCCTGTTGATGCTAGGAAGTCTTCTATTATTGCCTTCCTTAAATCTAACTTTGACTACTGGATGGGTGACAAAGTTTACAACATTTCATTTGATGAGGCAGTTTTTCGATGATTTTCAGGCCTGAACGGTGTGAAATAAAATTATAAGAAGCATAACTATAAGATCAAACCTCCTTTCATGTCTTCCAATTTATAAAGTCCTAAAGGATTGTTATTGCCCCCATCCCCATCCCAAGAAGAAAACGGCCACTCTGTGAACAATCTTTATCCTTAAAAAGTAGCCAAGAAAACAGAATATCCTTGAAACAGACACCTTTCCAAACTTTCATTGGACAGCAGGTATTCTCCAAACTTGTCCCTGCACTATACAATAAGCACATCTTGAAATAAAACAAGGGCTTACCCAGGGCTTCAACACCACAATTTCTGATTACCTCCATAATAGCATTACCAGTAAATGTTTTCAAGACAATGGTTAAATAGTTCACTTCTGTGCTATTTACTCCTTTCCAAATTACCTCCTCTATTTTAAAGATTGTTATTGTACATACTGAAATTATCTTTTGTATAATTGACTGCTGTGGATGTAATAACAAAGTATACTTTATTTTGTCAAGCATGTCAAATGTACATGGTATTGGTCCACACTTATCCACAGCTGGATCATGGTCAAATGGGGCCCTAGGCAGGGTAATGGATCAGGCCCCCCATATCCCTACCCCATAGCAGTCACATCCCACCCACCCTGCAGCCATTCCAGTGTCCCATTCCTTGGATATTTCCCTCCAGTTACCATAAGCACTGTTCAAACCTGTCAGAATGCATACTATTTTCTTCTAGCCATTTGCTAAAAAAAAAAAAAAAAAAAAAGAAAAAAAAAATACAGTCTCACAATGAAATCAGACTTAGCATGAAAAACAGTAAACTTATCTGCTCTTGAAATGCACATTCATGTAACCTGCATTGAAACCAACATTCATACAACATTAATGACCAGTGGTAGACTAAGTTTCCCATTGGGCTGTTTTCAAACCATAGGCCCTTTGCACATTTTTAGGACCACACATATATGCGTGAGTTCAACTTCCTGTATTAAATTATGTTTCTTGTATAATACAGCAGCACTTATAGTATATTTTAAATCTGTAGTTTTTAACATTTTTTCCAGTAAGCAATGAAACAACACATATGAACCAGTAATGACAAATCTACCCATTTCAGAATATTTCAACCATAAAAGGCCACTCAAACTTCTGTCATTATAATAAAACAATATCAGTAAATATGCACAATCTCTGCAGATGTAAAAGTTATCTGAATAATTCCACATTAAAGAAAATTGTAACTAATGAAGAGTTTGCTAATGGCAAACAACTTTGCATTTTAGTGTTTTATCTACAAATGCAATGCCTGCTGCCCTTGAAGAATAAATTGCCTATGTTACAGCAACAAAACAAAAGCAAAAATAAAACAAAACAAAAAAACGGGTTTGCTGGTAATATTGCAATAAGGAAAGGCTGGCAAATTGACAATATGTTCATAGTTACTAGGCATTTCATCCAATGAAGGACACACTCAGGAATGCAGCACCATGCCTCTGCACTGCACAGAGTGTCATCAATCAATCTACTTGTTGTGGAAAAAGTCACTACCTTCTATACAAAAAGCAAGTGGCTACCTGTTGCACCCCTGACACTGAATAACACAGCTTTGAAACTCTGTGCATGACATTGACAGACTGTAACCCTCAGTGATTAACAAAAAAAAATAATTTAAAGAAAACCTGCCATTTGGTGTGGAGGTTTAAGGCACTTGTCTATTCATAATTATTAAAGTTCAGGGTTTGACTCTAAGCAGTGTCACTTGACTAGACAGGGCCCCTAACTGGGGCATTTCACAAACACACACCTCTCTCCATTTCCTCTGAAGGAAGAAGCAGCTGAGCGCTGACCCGAAAATGCTGCATATATCCATCTGTATAACCACCAATCACCCAGCTTTTACTGTTCAAATCTCCATTGTGAGAACTGGCAACATCCTACATTTAAATTCACATGGGATTAGTTGACCTTAGGACAATGTTGGGAGGTAAAAACGTTTTCCCTCTTGGTCACTAATGCTTGCTGTGCTTAAGGGAAGATCCCTGTCTTTTTTTTTTTTTTTTTTACTTACTGAAATATTATTATTTTTTTATCTTTATAGAGATGTTGAGACCCCCCCCACCCACTGGCTCACATGCCCACCACCAGCCAATACGGGCCCTAGGTCTTAAGCTGAAGTTTCATCAAAGAATGTTTCTTGCTGTTGCATGTGCCTACTACACATATTGTATATATCAACTGAATGTTATATTTTCAGCTTAATTCGTATACCATTTATACGAGTGTCTATAGTTAACTAGTATTTATTCCAGTATTAGTCCATTAATTCTTTCTGTTCAATATGTAGGCTAAATAATTGCACTACAATGTTATCTTCCTGCATCTTCTCTAACAACACAGTAACTCTTATTGAATTGTTATGTAAATCTCTTCTTTATTTGTAATGTTTTATTTTTGCCTGAGGTCTGGGTCTTAACTGAGAAGGGTACATAAACCAGCAGACTACCTGGTTACCAAACTGTAAAACAAAAGCAAATAAAATGAAAAAAATAATAAAGGGCAGACCTCTCAAACTGCATGCATAATGCAGTGCTATCGCTGTCCCTTTATTAATCTAGCCAACCGTGAGGTCATTCCCCAGGATTCAGCAAACTTCCATACAGGAATAGCTTAATCCTGTACGGAAGGTACCGTTCCCGTATAGCATGGCAGCGTGCCATGCATAATCATAAAGGTATGCTGCCGTGCTGCAATATGTACACAGAAATGTGTACGAGCACAGGGGGTGTGTCTGAGAGGAGTGCTTTCACAAAATACACACCCCCTGCATAACAGAATTGCTGTACGGCAATACAAAAAGAGCGAGATTGCTCTTTGAGCATCAGAGATGTGGCCAAAATGCTGTACAGTGTATGGCTGTAAAATAAAAGTGTAGTGGCCACTGTAAAAATAGTGGTAAAGCATTAAAAAATTAAGTTAGAAAATAATGACAGAGAATTTGAAGTGCAGACATCATACCTTTCAGAAAATACATGGAAATACAAAACCTGTTAGTCTAACAGCCATAAAGTTTGCAAGAGAAATACTTAGAAAACGTCTGTAATGTGTTTTTTTCACATCAACAAGAAAGTTTAAGTGTAGCTGCGTGGGTGTGCCCGCTGCTTAGCTACGCTTAGCCGAGCTGAAACAGCCCAACAAGTTAAATAGCAATACACATGCACAGTTAGCAGTACTGAAATAGTGTAGTGGTTAGCACATATGCTATGGGCGTGGACAGGCAGGGTTCTAGCCCACTGATGCAATTTGTATTTTGTATGTGAAATCACCACAAATGTAATTTTTAAGTGTAGCTATGTAGTAAATAATTTATATTTGCATCCAGAGCAGTGTATTAGGGCCAGATGTGAGGTATCAGTGTAATAAAGTTGTGAAACCCTCATATAAACACAAATGCCCCATACAGATAGTCGCACAAGAATAAATGTAATGAAAGCACAAAGCGGGATGTTAGGGAAGGGTAAACAAAATAATAATATGTCAGGAATGATGAATCAATCCCACACATCTGATAGACTATAAAACTAAAATGTAAGCAATGCCAAGCATAGCACAGCCACGCTTATTGGTTACAAGCATTGCTTAAATATGAATGCTAAATAGTGAGTAGCCAAGCTAAGTGGATTTGCCCAGTGAGAAGCAGTGCTGAACCCACCCCTTTAAGCAGTGCTGACCTGCCGCTTTAAGCACTGCCAACCTTAGCTAATCAGGTTTGCCCGCAGCTTAGCTGAGCTCAGCAGTTTCAAAAGTAACCAATCACGGCAAACTGTGGGAAATTGGCCCTGTAGGCAAAAATGCAGCCCATAACCAGTTGTAGCTCATTACTGTAGGCACCATGGCTTGAGTAGGAGAAGGTGTTCACTTTCGTGTGCAACGCTGGGGCATTCTGGAGTCCAGGGTCATTGTTGGGCTCCTTGTTGAAAACCATGATTTGAGACTGCTGCATGGCCAGTACCAGGGCTCAGAATATAAAGCAGAGGCCTGGGACCATCTCGCCCATGAACTCACCAGTGCTACTGGGATCCCTCGAACTGGTGAGCAGGTTCAGCATCACTATGCTGATCTCAAGTGGAGAAAGAGGGACCTTCTGGACCACTGGGAACAAGACGCTCAGGCAGGAAATTCCCCAGTAGTGTGTAAGTATCAGTATCAATTGCTGTTTAAGATAGTCCAGGCTGTGTATGTGATGGGTAGGTAGTCATAAATGTTTCTCTGTCTCCTGTACAGCTGTAGCTGAGAGGGCTTCTATCATGGAGGTACATGGCAGCAGGTTGCAAAGGCTGCACCGCAAGGCTGGTGAGTACTGATCTAGCTGGCAGTATAATTGAAAGTAGTAGAATATCACCTGTCAGTGCTATAATCTGTGTATTGTTTGAACCAAATAAAACTGAAATTACCACAGATAATGCTATTGATATACATAAAACAGTGATAACCTGTCAATAAAACTATACAACTCTGGACTGTTGTGTTTTATTTGCAATGTGTTAGTAGGAATTGGAAATGTGTATAGCTTTTGCACAGCAAATATGGCTCTGATAGTATTAAGTATCTGAGGTTCATGTGGCAAACAGTCAAGTCTTGTACAACAGATTAAGCATAACAAAGTTCCCCTGCACTATGCTCTGACAGCTGAATATTAAAAATGCTTGCTAACCCTTGTTTCTTGTATCTGAAAGTGTGAGTACACAGTAGAACAACAGTCTGCCATGGAGGAATGTCAGAAGTACAAGGTCAGATTTGCCAAATCACAAACTAATAGGTAGAAAACATTCACACAAGAAATAGCAGTTCTTTGATAGCTTGTTCTGATAAACATTAGCATTGTGAATACTTTTTGAACAAACTGGCAGGGTTTGAATCCCAGGAGTGGTACTAAGCTGTCTGTATATTTTCACACAAGAATATGTGAGTATTTTTACAAACAGGTAGTGTAAACAAACATTTTCCCACAGCTTCGGCAGGTAAGGCAGGCTGGATATTAACGATAGGATACGTCTCTTATACACTGTGTAAAACACACATTGGCCAGCCCCAAGGCTGCAGATGGCAGCAAGAAAAGTACATGGACCACTTAGTTTTCCCCAAAAAATGTCCCTCAAGTGTCATATTGTCACAGCTATTGGTCACTGTCCCCAGCACCCATGGTGCTGTACAAAAATGAAGGTGGACTATGACATTAGCACACACACACACAATATGATTGCGCATATCAAAGTCGAACCCTATTAATGTGTAGAAACAGTCAGGTAGTGTTAACCCAATTTTTTCCACAGGTCCGGCAGGTAAGTACAGCTGTATATTAGGTGTACAAAGTTTGAACTGATAACTGTGTACAACACCCACTGGCCAACCCCAAGCCCATAGGCAGCTGTAATTTCAGGTCATATCTGGAGAGTACTGAGTAGACTACACAGACCAAATAACATATTCACCCTCTGTCAACAATCACCATAAGTACACAGACCTCACTACTGTACAGACTACAACAGAGTGTCCAGGTTTTGTCCTCAGACATAAGGACTCCTATACATAACATGTCTGGCAGTCTGATATATCACTGGCTTGATATCAGGAAATGATGTCAGTAAATAATGATATACTGTACATATAAACCTCTTACTGCATGACATATGGTCAAAGGGTGGCAGACTTGGGGGACAGAGGCACAAGCACAGGGCGAATATTGACATATTGCTGTGGTAAACTGAGGAAATTGCTGGTGTAACAGGGTTTGTTGTGACATATCTCTTCTGAGGGATATAAAGTCAGTAACACACATGGATGTCACCATTTACTGACTGCAATCATCAGAGTATGCTGCTGCATTTATAAAGACAGAAAATGTGGGAGTAACACACCACTCCAAACTCTGGCCATTCGTCAGATAGCCCTACAGGTGAGAGTTTCCTCAACCACATAACACTGTCATGCCAGACTTTAAAAAAATCATGCAGAACAGCCATATCCACACAAACCCTGTAAAACCAACATTACTTCAAATGTAGAACAGCAATACTTACATTCTGTCCCCATGTCTGGAACATCCTCCTCCTGTTTGTTGGCTTATCTCCATAGTGTTTTTTGTAAGAGGTATTTCCAACTACCCTCTGTGATGCTGTTTGTCAGACACCCACATGAAGTCCTGCTCACAGTGAAGGAAAAGGGCCAACACCCACATGAAGTGCTTAGTTATAGGTGTGTGTTTCCATGCAATTGGCTATAAGAATAATACCACAGCTGTTCCACATGCAATTAGCAAGTGGGGGCTCCATTTTGGGCACAGGCCATCAGCTGATCATGAGCATTACCTACAAAAGTCAAGCTGTTGCCTATGCAAAACAGATGTATTTTTCCACATCTACCAGAGAGGGGGAGATAGAGAGACAGAGAGAGACACACACACACAGACAGAGAGAAAGTAAGAAAGGAAGAGAGAAAGAGCCAAGTGTGTTTGTGTATGATTCGTGGGTGGAGAGTGGTCTCTGGGTATTATAACAGTTGCCTGTATTGTTTACTAATCCATACTTTCACATAGTAATTGCACATGGCAGTAGACATTTATGGCTGTGGATTGTCTATAACAACCTCTACAGTTTTTGACAACTGTTGGCCTTGTAATGTGGACATTGGGACATATAGGTCCTCAATATAATAATGTAGCAAAACCCACACTTTAATGGATCCTGTCATTACACAATCACCCTAACACTCACATAAGATACTTATCACACACACACTTACCAGTACTGAGTTTCAAACCCCTACCTGGCTATGTATTATTACTACAGTGTTATGCAGTAACCGCACGCGCCACAGAGCTTACATGATGGAGAGCTGTCCAAAGGAATCTTTGAAGGTGAGTGACATCAGCAGCAGTGCTAAAGGAGGAGAAAGAGAAGTGTAGCAAGTGTGAATGTCCACAAAATCAGGTGTCAACAAAGACACACACTCTCTCTCAGACAAACATTATCACAGTTGCTAGGACCAGGATTAGAATTCCTACCTAACTAGTTTGCTATACTACAGTATTATGCAGTTATTGCAAGCACCATGGAGCTTATAGGGCTGAAATGTGGCCAAAGGGTTATTTCAAGGTGATTGACATCAGCAGAAGTGCTAAAGTAGGGCAATGCAAGATGTAGTGCTTGCGAATGGCCTCAAAATCATTCATCTCCACACACACACACACACACACACACACACACACACACACACACACACACACACACACACACACACACACACACACACACACAAACTGAGATCCATAGGTTCATTGCTGAGTTGGTCCACAGTTCATGCAGTAGGACATGGTGGGCATGCTACTGGGATTTGTCAACATGGCCTTGTATTTGTGTTTTGTTGACTGTGCTATGTTGTTAGTTGGGACTCCATGACATACCATACATTGGCACTACAGATGAGGCACATGCCTTTGACTGAGGACTGTAGGCTGTCTGGTAGTGATGCAGGCCATCTGTAGCAGACCAGTGCATTCTGTCACTCCTAAATTCCCTGGCTGCAAGCCAGTGGATTTCCCTGGGGTGACAGAGTAAGTATGTAAGGTGTTAATGGCAGTAGTCCCTGTCCATATTAATCCATTGGTCTGGATGCAGCCAGGGTGCTACTTACAGATAGGGACATACCTGCATGGGACACCTCTTCAGCATGCTGCATTCTGTGGGTATTCCCATACAGAAGTGGGGTCATACTGTACTCATTCCCAACAGCAAGGATATGACCTGTGATAAACCTGTGGCTGAAGGTGGGGTGAGCTGAGTGCATGTATGATATGGAAGCTACTTGCAGGTGACTCACAGATATACATGAGACATTCCCCTTATGCTGCCTTGTGCGGAGACATAGGCAGTCTCTCATTACTTCATAACTGTGTCTTTTGTGGTCTGCCAGTGATTGGCCAGACTACATCAGTATTCCATACTACACGGACAACTAATGTTCTGCTAACCTGTATGTACAATTCCAAAGGTGTGTACAGTTGACAGTTACATTTTATGCACTCTGTCTAGGATACTTCCACCTTTGTACTGTGTGTATGTATGGGTCCACATTCATGGCATACATACCTATATGCTGTCCACTTCCAGACAATATTGAACACATGACAACTTAACGCACGGACCCCTGCATATTGTACACATGCAACAATCTATCCTGTAGATTGGACCAGTTTGAGTAATCTGTGATCCACTGTTATTACCCCTCACACTTACATGTTACTGCATTTCTACATAAGATTGTGGGGGGCACATCTTACGACTAAACATTTGCTGTGACTGTCCTGGTATTTCAAGTACTCTCTTGGCTTCCATTTCATTTTGTATTCTAACCTATCATGCAGACTGGGGGCATATCAGTAGAGTACAGATCTTAGGTTTTATTGACCTACATTTCAGTTTCAGACTTCTTACCCTTCAGAGCTAACATACAACTGCCAGACCTGTTGTAGTCTGTCTGTGTAGGTCTGGAGGGGGGCTGGTAACCATTGTCATCAATTGGAGGCCTTAGCCCAGCCTTTCTTTATGGTCATGTTTTATTGACCTACATTTCAGTTTCAGACTTCTTACCCTTCAGAGCTAACATACAACTGCCAGACCTGTTGTAGTCAGCCTTTCTTTATGGTCATCTACACCTGTCTTGCTGGCTGAGGCTGGTGGTGGGTATGTGAGCCTCACTGGCATCCTTGTGTGTGCCCTATGGACACACATTTGGGCCACCACATGTACTGCAATGGGGTTTGTCACCTTGTCTAGTACTGCCTACTTTGACACCAGTATTTGTTATGGATTTCATGCTGCCCATATAGGTGTTCACTATCTGCTGCCATCCCATTTAGCCACCCAATTCTCTTGCAAGCTCACGTCCATACCATAGATACAACTATCAGAACATACTACTCCATTCAGCAATTGATAGGAAGAGTGACTTACATTGTGGCTGTGCCATTACTGAGGACGGTGCTGGAGGACTGACTATGTCAGATGCACATAGTACATTCCCTATACATGGCAAAGCACAGGTAGTGTCATGTTTGGCATCCCTTTTACTGTATGTGCGAGTCAGAGAGAGGTGTCATTCCCTGGGTCCCTACCATGTCAGTGTATGTGCTATGCGTTGCCTCTTTGCCAAGGCCTGGGTATACTGGTCACACCTCCTTCTGCCTACATGGGCAGGCTCAGGTAGTTCCTCGTCCGAGTCCCTCTGTGCCTGTGATGGCCTTGGCAATGGTGGGGGGCTGTTTGGCCTTGCCCCGTGCTGTTCCGGCTGCAGCTGTTTCCACAGGATCACATTGTGTAGCATAGCAGATACTATGAACTTTTCTGTACATGTAGCTGAAGAGTACTGCAAGGCTCCACCAGATATGTCCAGGCAGCGAGACCGTGACTTGAGCATCCCAAACACACACTCTATTATGCTTCTGGTCTGTGCATGTGCCTCATTATGGATTTCTTGTTTAGGTGTGTGGGCATTTCTGAGGGGTGCCATCAGCCACGGCTCCAGTGCATAGCCAGAATGCCCCCACTAGGTGGCCGAATGGGATGTCCCCACTGGCAAATGACTGGTACAGCTGTGTCATATGCCAAATGTGAGAGTCATGATAGCTTCCAGAGCTGCCAGCACAGACATTCAAGATAATGCCCTGGGCATTGCACATGACCTGGCAGTTGATGGAGCGGAAGCCCTTGCAGTTTATATAGACTCTACCATGCTCACCATTTGGTGCTTTGATGTGTACGTGCGTACAGTCTATAGCACCAACTACCTCAGGGTATTCTGCTATTTGGTGGAAGAGATGCATATTGCTGGTCAATGCCTCATGGGTGTTGAGGAAATATATGTGCTCACCAGCATGTGCTGACATGGCATCCAGGAGCTGGTGGAGTACCCTAAATGCTGATGCCTGTAAGATCCTCATGATATCCCCTGTAGCCCTTTAGAAGGTACCTGTAGCTAGTCTTCTTAAGCCTATTCATACCTTGGTATTCACTGGGATGGGTTCTCCTCTGTTGGTTCTGTGTGTGAGACGTGGCCAGCACAGTTCAACAATTTGCTGTAGGATGTCCCTGTCCACCCTACAGCGCTCCACTATCTCCATATCATGTAGCCCCTGGTAGGTTACCCTGGGTCTGTACAGTCTTCTCTTTCTCCTCACTGTGGGTTGGTCGTCAGCATTCACATCATTACCGACTTCAGCCTCTTGCACATATTGATGTATGAGAGCAACAGCAGCCCCTAACATTTTGTTAGTTTTGACAGGTAAAATTTCCCCATCTGTGTACACTGGTGGTGCAAAGTTTGTGGGGAAAAAACAGACTGGAAGGTGTTTGCATAGTTTATAGTAGTGTGCTGCGCTGTCCCATATGTAATTGGCTGATTATGATACATTTCACTTGCCAACTATGCTAGTTCTCCTTGCTAGTTCTCCTTGATTGCCTTCCTACTGCTGTTTTCCTTTCCCATTGCCTTCCTGTTTAAGCCCCGAGGTGCACTGCGCATACTCAGTGCTCAGATGTGAACAGAGCTGCTATTTCCTGTTTTTTTGTTTGTTTAAAACCTGGTGCATGGGGTGCACACCCTTTTAGACAATGTAAACACTGCTAGACAGCCTCAGACATACCCCCTTCCTTAGCTGTGCTTAGCTAAGGTCAAACACAGGCCACAGAGCTCCAGCAAGCTTAAAGCATGCATGACACTCCCCCTTATGAGGTAATCCACCTCTTAGACGTATACAATGGTGTTGCTGCACCTACATGGTTGGGTGCAAGCTAACACTGAGAGAAAATCTGTGATTCAGTATCAATCCCCTCATTTGCATAAAACAGAATGCTAATTCATAGTTACCACACTCACACTCAGCCTTCCCCCTTAGCAACCACTCTTCCCTGGTATGGTTGTCTTATGCATGCCATTGACTATTATGGCAAAATGCTGATTTGGGTTTAAAAGCTTATTTCCAATTTTTTTATTTATTTTCGAGCCGATCCCGTTTGAGCACCACTGCCCTACGCTTAAACGGCCAAGATCGGCCAAAAAAA
Source organism: Protopterus annectens (assembly GCF_019279795.1). Lineage (NCBI taxonomy): Eukaryota > Metazoa > Chordata > Ceratodontiformes > Protopteridae > Protopterus > Protopterus annectens. Next base: position 1,064,661,834 of record NC_056747.1, on the reverse strand, counting down.
AAGTTGCTTTTTATAATTTTGCGACTATTTCTCATGTCAGTCACCATACATTTGGCTATTGGCATGCCTGCTACATTGAATACATGTTTTTTTTAGAGCTGTCATGCCTCCATTTTGTAATTTGCAGAAATGTATTTGGTTAGTAACCAAATACATTTCTGCAGGTTACACTGTTCCTGCACAGACACCTGCCTGCTTCCTGGATCGCTAATTCATCTCATTTGCATGGTTTTCACCAGCAAATGTGGTAATTAGCATATAGCAGTGGTGTCTGTGCAGGAATAGTGTAGGCGTGCTCTTGCACATCTCGGGGGCTTGTTACTGAATCGCTCGGTGGCCATATTGCGTGCAGTAGCTCTTGCACTATTCAGGCACTCCGTGCACAGCTTGCTGAATCCAGCCGATTGCGTCTTTGGGGGAAGGGACTATCCCTGTAAAAGTGTCACTGGAATACCAGACACTCATATACACCTGATCATCTGCATTAAAACCTCAGTAGATAAATTCAAACACCATCATTAATAATTCCCAAGAAAAAGTTAACATGCATCTATATTAGAAGAAAGCACAATTCCTTCACTAAAAAGGTCACCATCAGTAATATAATTCTGATCATAACAGATCATACAAAAAACCTGTCACCCACAGTCACTGTAATAATGTGATTTTTTTTCCATTGGTCAGCATTGTACCTCCCCCCACCATAGTTCCTGTAAACATGTTACACTAAATGAGGGATAACAGCGGTCCAAATCACATTGTTATGCATAGTAGTACCCACACATTTGAATATTTATTATTATCACTTTTAATAAGTCTGACAAGTTCAACTACAGAAATATAAAATGAAAAGGCAGTAAACAGAATTCCCAAGGCATAAAGTCCTGTTATATGATGAGCATGGACAGATCAGTTAACGCTGGAAAACACTTTTATTCAAAATAAAATTAACTAGTTAGCTCTTTCATTTAACAATATGTTCAACTTCATCATGTTCGTTTCAACCACAGAAAATACAGACGTACCATACATATAGATATTAATTCTTCCTATCAAAACTTGGAAGGGTACTGGTAAGGGTTATTTGCATTACAGAAAGATCTGATGTGCTACTATCTTAGTCCTGTCTGTATACTATAAGCTGCCCATTGTGACTGACCATTATTTGCAAATGTATAATAACAAGTAAAAATGCCGATAGAGAAATGGATAGCTGGATGGCAGACAAATTAACTAACATATGGGTGGAAATGTGTGAGTAAGAAAATGCTTGCATATCAGTAAACTAGGAGAAATGTAGCACATGTAATAGTGTCATTCAATGCTCTGCAAGTACTGCAATTTCCTTTAAAAGGCTTCCGATGTGTAACACACACGTTTGTTGGGGGGTGCTGCTATATGTGTCCATGGTTATGAGTGTATATATGTGTGTTATGGTTTAACAGTGGAAAATGTCACTTTCATTTCATCTTCACACTGAGACTGCCAGTCTGATTTTCCAGCTTTGCAAATGCAGCCTTCTTGCTCAAAAGGTCGCAAATTTGGATTTACAATATATACTTCATACAGGTTGCTTGGCTACATTCAAATCCCTGCAGAAGGACGTTACAATGCAAAGGTCATGCTAAACTCAGAATTTAGCAAGTTCGCATTACAACCCCTTGCAGAAAATCACAGTAAGAAGGCACACAGAAGTGTCGGTAGTACTAAATGATGTAAAACTACTGCAGTCAAGTAACAGTATAAAGGAAATGTTAATGGACTGTAAATTCAAATGTGTGTTTCTGTTAATTTTAAACTAATAACATTACAGTTTAATTATGTGTTAACATTACTCCTGCAGTTTGCATGCATGTGTGCATGTGCTCTGCCTGTTTAATATGAAAGAAAGGTATTCTGACTTGTCCTTCCTCCGCACTCCTGTTATGTGGACACATAGATGATTGGCAAGTGACAGAGGGTCAGGAAGTGAATGTGTTCAATGGCTTGGAAACTGAAACCATAAACCTCACTGGAATCCTGACTATTCAAGCTTTGACTGCTTTCCTCCATGGACTTCTAGAATAGTATTACTGAAAAGAAGTTTTCCAATTTAAACCATATTGCAAATTCACTTTCATGATGTAAGGGTTGTGGAAATGCTCTAAAATTCAATAGCCATGTTTTTTTCACCACCTGTCTGAATATACTCGGTTTAATGTTGAAGGATATAAGAGAATGCAAAATACATTAAGTCCTTAAGAAGCTATTCTAAATAACAGCAGCACATAACATGAACAAAATAACTGAACAATTATCCATTTATTTCATGATGTCACATTCTGCATTTAATATGTATCTCACCAGAAAATTTACATACTGGCATTAAACTGCACTCTACTATTGTGATTAAAACAAAAATAAACATGTAATTTCTAATTACTTGTGCTCCTGAATTCTCTGCCTTGAATAGTTAATACAGAGGATGAATGCATTTAAGAATATTATTGTGAATTGTTATGAAACAAATGCTGAAAAAATGAAATGAGAAGCTGGTGAAATGGAATGCAAGTATTGATCGCATATAAAATCATTACTGATTACCTGTGTTTTCTAAGTGGTCATATATATATACCTATATATATATATATGGAAGCGCTACAGAATCCTGAAAGCCCAAGCTCCTGAAGACCAAAATCTCAGGATCCTGAAAACTCAAAATCTTGAAAACTCAAAATCCTGAAAACACACAGGATACCACCACTTACTATATTCCAGCACAAGTGCATACAGAAACATATTACCCTTCAACTATATGCAGGGGGGCAGGCACCCCCATGTGGGGGGGCTGTGCCCCCCACACCCCCTGCTACTTAAATATAACAACTCCGAGATTGCACTTCAGTACACTAAGTGCAATCTTGGAGCTGATATATTTAAGTAGCAGGGGGTGTGGGGGGTGCAGCCTCCCACATGAAGTGTGCAGGGCGGCTTGCCCCCTGGTTATACTTTGAGAAGAGTAATATGGTTTGTGTTTTATTTATTTATGTATGTACTTGTGCTGGAGTATAGTAAGTGTTGGTATCCTGTGTGTTTTCAGGATTTTGAGTTTTTAGGATTTTGAGTTTTCAGGATTTTTGAACTTTCAGGATTTTGGTCTTTCAGGATTTTGTAGTGCTCATAAACACACACACACACACACACACACACATATATATATATATATATATATATATATATATATATATATATATATATATATATATATATATATATATATATATATATATATATGGGTTCACTTCAAAATCATGAAAGCTCAAAATCCTGAATCTCAAAATCCTGAAAGGTCAAAATCTTGAAAACTCATAATACTGAATCTCACAATACTGAAAAACATACAGGACACCAACACTGACTATATTGCAGCAGAAATGCATACAGAAACAAAGAAAAGATAAACCATATCAGTCTAAACCAACTATAAGCAGGGGGCAAGCACCCCTGCACCCCCACACCCCTGCTACTTAAATAGATCATCTCTGAGATTGCACTTCACTACACTAATATGAGTTATGTTGTAGTATAGTACATTAAAAGGGAACATGACTAAGGTCACAACAGGCAGCCATGAAGCATGTAATGGTATGTTTGCCATTTTCTTCTGTGAAGTGTGATCTCAAAGTTTATATATTTAAGTAGCAGGGGGTGTGTGGGGAGCAGCTCCCCACATGGGGGTGTGGGGGGCTTGCCCCCCTGTTTATAATTGTAGATGAGTTTCTGTATATATTTCTGCTGCAATACAGTCAGTGTTTGTGTCCTGTTTACTTTTCAGTATTATGAGATTTAGTATTATGAGTTTTCAAGATTTTGAGCTTTCAGGATTTTGAGATTCAGGAGTCCTGTCCTTTGAATAATCCATAAAATCATTTTTCTTTCTATGGTCTTAAATAAAATGATTCAGGGGGAAATGGTGAGGTATGCATACAGCAGTACAAGAAAACATGGTGTTCACATTCTAAATAAAAGATAATGGCAAGTCAACGTCCCTGTTTTGGAAGGAGTCATGATTATTGACATTAACACACTTGCTACATTTGTCCACCCACCTGGAAAAGGACGTTGTGCCCTTCTGAGACTCCTGGCAATGATCCCTTTCCCATCCTCTACCCATGCCAATTTTTCTTACCCCCCCCCCCCCCGGCTGACACTACCACTGGCACAGATGCATTCCAAATAAATACCTTGTCTTTTATTCTAATAGTAATGAGCTCAGCTTTAAATGGCTCATAGAAAATGTGTCCTCTAAACTTGGCATGCTTTAGCCTTTCTTTTCCTAAGGTAGGATCATTTTCATCCTTGAGACCCTATAACAATTTATCTCTACCCTATTGTATAGCTTCAGTTTCCTTACCAGTGTACATCACTGGAAATGTTTGAGTTAAGTATAAGGAGTGTTAGAGGAGATGCATTTGAACTGATCACCATTTCAAATGAAAGAAAATCATTAGCTACCTCCATATCCCAGCTTCTCTTCACTGAAATAATGCATTGCAGCTTAAAGCCATAACCACATCTACATTATTACCTATTTATACCCTTGAGTACACTGTAAACCTATGATAATACTTAAAGACAAATCACTGCGTTGCATACTTTTAATTGATAGTAACACACTGTAGTGCTGTTTGAGCTCACCAACACAAAACATAAAAAGATGTGAACATATTTAGTTTTAAAAATTACCCCCAGAACCAGCCAAGTTTAGTGATCTGACAGAACTAGGGACTATTTAGAAACACATGAGAGACAATGATGCTGGTGAGACTGGGAGAGAGTGGAATGAGATATAAAACTGAGCAATACAGGGGAGATAAAAAGTGATAGTAAATAAAGCAGTAAACAATTTGGAACATTACAGCCTGGTTTATAGGGGGCAAGAGAGGCAATTAGATGAGGGGGTTTGTTGTTTGATTATATATGTAAGATGGAACAAGTGGAGAGGATCCCAAGGGATGAGGCTAGAGATATTATTCTATCAAAACATTTGGGAAGCATTTGCAATGTCCTTCTTTAAATAGGTAGCTTTTAGGTGCAAAATCAAATCTTGTGTAGGTGAGTATATTCCTTATAGATGGCATATTCTAGGGCTAGTATAGAAAACAGCTGTTCTGATGAATGCAGTTTATTATGAGGTGTTCCCATGTTATAGGTTTAAGGAGCAAGTGATATTAAGTTATAAGAGGTGAATTTTTCCATGAGTCATCCAGCAGATGGAGAGAAAAAATTTGATTTGATAAGTTTGGTTGACTAGAGCTATTATTAGGAGTGTAGACTTTTGCTTGACTGGGAGCCATTTACCTTTTGAAATACTATAGCAGTGATGCTCTCTTCATGGTGATAGTGTTTATGAATGTGCATTTATTGTTTGTTCATAGGTTCATAGGCTCATAGGTTCATACTAGGCTATCTGCCCTAGGGCACTTATCAGCCTAGCCAGAGTGTGTTTGGCTTTCGCCACCCATTTTAAATTAATTTTGCTATGCCCTTTTCGAGGTTAGTATACTGTGCCTCTGTCTAACAGTGACACAGAAGTGATACCCAGGGTAAACCTATGATCTCCCATCCACTCATCAAGATTCCTCTTGAAGAGAGTCAATGAGGGACTCTGCTTAACCTGGACTGGGATTTTATTCCAGAGTGAAGGGAGCCTCTGGGTTATGAATCTGTCCCTCCAGCATGTCCTATTTATTTCAGTGCTGAGGTTCAAGTCTCTCGAGCACGTAGCTCGATGGGATTTGGATTTTCTGAGGTGCAGCATGTCCATTAATTCCGGGTTGGACATGGCTTTATACGTCAGGCAGGCGGTATGCCACTGAGTAGAGCTGGAGTTTCTTTAACCAGGCAGCATATGGCATCTGTTTGAGCCCTTTGATCCTCTTGGTGAGGTACTTTTAGGGTCTTTCCAGTTGCTGCAGGTGTCTGGTAAGGTACATCCCAAAAGGGGCATTGTACTCAATTATGGGCCTGATGAGGGATGAGTAAAGAGGCACGATGACCTCCCCTGATCTAGATGTGAATCCCTTCATGATTAGGTGGGCTATATAAAATGTTTTTCTAACCACTTTGGCCACATGGTTGTCAAATGAGAGACTGCTATCAGCTTGGGTCCCCAGGTCCCTAATTACTTCTTCTGTAAATAAAATGATTCAGGGGGAAATGGTGAGGTATGCATACAGCAGTACAAGAAAACATGGTGTTCACATTCTAAATAAAAGATAATGGCAAGTCAACGTCCCTGTTTTGGAAGGAGTCATGATTATTGACATTAACACACTTGCTACATTTGTCCACCCACCTGGAAAAGGACGTTGTGCCCTTCTGAGACTCCTGGCAATGATCCCTTTCCCATCCTCTACCCATGCCAATTTTTCTTACCCCCCCCCCCCCCGGCTGACACTACCACTGGCACAGATGCATTCCAAATAAATACCTTGTCTTTTATTCTAATAGTAATGAGCTCAGCTTTAAATGGCTCATAGAAAATGTGTCCTCTAAACTTGGCATGCTTTAGCCTTTCTTTTCCTAAGGTAGGATCATTTTCATCCTTGAGACCCTATAACAATTTATCTCTACCCTATTGTATAGCTTCAGTTTCCTTACCAGTGTACATCACTGGAAATGTTTGAGTTAAGTATAAGGAGTGTTAGAGGAGATGCATTTGAACTGATCACCATTTCAAATGAAAGAAAATCATTAGCTACCTCCATATCCCAGCTTCTCTTCACTGAAATAATGCATTGCAGCTTAAAGCCATAACCACATCTACATTATTACCTATTTATACCCTTGAGTACACTGTAAACCTATGATAATACTTAAAGACAAATCACTGCGTTGCATACTTTTAATTGATAGTAACACACTGTAGTGCTGTTTGAGCTCACCAACACAAAACATAAAAAGATGTGAACATATTTAGTTTTAAAAATTACCCCAGAACCAGCCAAGTTTAGTGATCTGACAGAACTAGGGACTATTTAGAAACACATGAGAGACAATGATGCTGGTGAGACTGGGAGAGAGTGGAATGAGATATAAAACTGAGCAATACAGGGGAGATAAAAGTGATAGTAAATAAAGCAGTAAACAATTTGGAACATTACAGCCTGGTTTATAGGGGGCAAGAGAGGCAATTAGATGAGGGGGTTTGTTGTTTGATTATATATGTAAGATGGAACAAGTGGAGAGGATCCCAAGGGATGAGGCTAGAGATATTATTCTATCAAAACATTTGGGAAGCATTTGCAATGTCCTTCTTTAAATAGGTAGCTTTTAGGTGCAAAATCAAATCTTGTGTAGGTGAGTATATTCCTTATAGATGGCATATTCTAGGGCTAGTATAGAAAACAGCTGTTCTGATGAATGCAGTTTATTATGAGGTGTTCCCATGTTATAGGTTTAAGGAGCAAGTGATATTAAGTTATAAGAGGTGAATTTTTCCATGAGTCATCCAGCAGATGGAGAGAAAAAAATTTAATTTGATAAGTTTGGTTGACTAGAGCTATTATTAGGAGTGTAGACTTTTGCTTGACTGGGAGCCATTTACCTTTTGAAATACTATAGCAGTGATGCTCTCTTCATGGTGATAGTGTTTATGAATGTGCATTTATTGTTTGTTCATAGGTTCATAGGCTCATAGGTTCATACTAGGCTATCTGCCCTAGGGCACTTATCAGCCTAGCCAGAGTGTGTTTGGCTTTCGCCACCCATTTTAAATTAATTTTGCTATGCCCTTTTTCGAGGTTAGTATACTGTGCCTCTGTCTAACAGTGACACAGAAGTGATACCCAGGGTAAACCTATGATCTCCCATCCACTCATCAAGATTCCTCTTGAAGAGAGTCAATGAGGGACTCTGCTTAACCTGGACTGGGATTTTATTCCAGAGTGAAGGGAGCCTCTGGGTTATGAATCTGTCCCTCCAGCATCTCCTATTTATTTCAGTGCTGAGGTTCAAGTCTCTCGAGCACGTAGCTCGATGGGATTTGGATTTTCTGAGGTGCAGCATGTCCATTAATTCTGGGTTGGACATGGCTTTATACGTCAGGCAGGCGGTATGCCACTGAGTAGAGCTGGAGTTTCTTTAACCAGGCAGCATATGGCATCTGTTTGAGCCCTTTGATCCTCTTGGTGAGGTACTTTTAGGGTCTTTCCAGTTGCTGCAGGTGTCTGGTAAGGTACATCCCAAAAGGGGCATTGTACTCAATTATGGGCCTGATGAGGGATGAGTAAAGAGGCACGATGACCTCCCCTGATCTAGATGTGAATCCCTTCATGATTAGGTGGGCTATATAAAATGTTTTTCTAACCACTTTGGCCACGTGGTTGTCAAATGAGAGACTGCTATCAGCTTGGGTCCCCAGGTCCCTAATTACTTCTTCTGTACTTAATGGATTACCACTTATATGGTAATTTGTGGGCACTTTGTTTTTGCCAAAGGGGATGACTATACACTTTTTGGCATTTAGCTTGAGGTCATGGCTCTGGCACCAGTTGTATGTTTCTATTGTGCAGCCGGTAAGTTGATTACGTTCTTTTCTGAGGCAGACACAATAATTTGAAGGCCATTTTCCAAATGAGGATCCTCTCTTTTCCTTTCTGGTGTGAGCCAATTAAAATAGTGTTTGCTGAATCTGGTTCCAGTTTGTTGCATGTGATAACGAAAGCTGAGGTTTGATTCAAGCCTTACTCTAAAATTCTCAATGTAGTGTTTTGTGTGTTGGTAGGTGACCTGAATCAAATTGTTACTCCAGAAGAACAGTTTCTTGTATGCTTCTGAGCATAGTAGCATCCAGAAGTATAAGACACAAATAAATTAATTGCATTCTAACCAGATAAATAGAATGTATGTTATTCTGGTTCACTAAGTAAAAGATCCAATCAGTCTCACTGCTACCTATTCAAAAATCAAAGCGGAAGACAAATTTGCTTCTCTTTCTGCCTGTTTGTAATTCATAGTATTGCACTCACTTTGTATGTTAGACAGGCAAGGATAAATTGGAGGACATTTTCCTGTGATTCTACAGAAGCAAGGATACTTCCACATGACTTCTGCTCTCTAGTGAAACTTTTCTTCTCCCTCAAAGGAACCCCTTCCTTATTGTCTTCCTTATGGCACAAATAGCTCCATATAAATAAAATATTTAATAAATAAAATGATACTCAGCACTTTCCTCCCTTAAAAGAGACTTCTTCAGACTAAAGTATCTCAAAGCATTTAAGCACTTAAACAATTAAATAAAATCACATGACTCCATTAATGCGTTAACTTTTTCCTTTTAAGAAATGCCTTACAATTTGCTTATCATTCAATCCAGGATAGCTGCATAGCTCCAGCTTACATTGCCGGCTAAATTCCCTTCAGCCAAATTCATCTTCTGATTCAAATCTTCTATTAAATTCAAATACATTATTGATCACAGCAAAGAAAAAAAACTTCTGCCATTACCACCAACATTGGCACATTTGGCTGGGGCATCTGCTGACACAGTTGTGTAGATATGCATGCTACATAAACCACATATTTGCTTTTACATTAAAGCTTCCTTAAATTAAGTTCATGTAATTCTCAAAATAATTTCAGAAACTACTCTATTAATAAATTTACAAGAACTACAGTTATAACATGTCTGCATTCTACTCTTGGTATAAGATGCAGGAGACAAATTGTTCAAACGAGACTGAAAACATCTTCAATTTTTCCACCTTTTGTTTACAAACTTAGGCTTATTTCTAATCATGTTTATAATTTCTGAGAAGCCTTCAAAAAATCCTCCAATTATTTTTAATTATGTTTTTAATCTCATATTGGTCCACAGATGATTTACTACCATAGCAGTAATGAAACTTTCCTGTCCAGATTGTTTCACTTGACTAGACAAAGCAAACTTTAGAGGTTTATATATACATCTAATCTACCTTCTGTTATTTCCTTCATAGCCTGTAACAATAGGCTACTAGGGTAACCTCTCTGCTCAAATGTATGAACAAGATCCAAAATTCCTGCCTTAAACAACACATCATCAACAGTAAGCATACTTGTCCTAATAGACAACCCTTTTATAATATTCTCTTTATGGAATTGGAATGCATGCTACCAATGTGCGAATATGCATTACTTTCTATATTTTACTTATGAATTTTGGCTAATAACTCACATTCTCCCTTATAAATAGTTAAATCTATATGATAAGTGATATCCATTCTAATATTGTGAGTGAATCCAAGAAGCTATCCACATTATTTAAAAATCCAATGAAAATATTATGTTCCTGTACACAAACTTTCTATAACAAAAAATATCATCTATAAAACATTTATAGAAACATATAAACTTCATGAAATTGGACTGAAAAATATATTTCTTCTCCTAACTAATCATAATACATAAATTGGCATAACTAGGGGCCATAACTGCTCTCATTGCTATGCCATTAGCCTACTGAAAAAATACATTAAAGTCTGTATATGTTTGTGTGTATACATATATATATATATATATATATATATATATATATATATATATATATATATATATATATATATTAAAACATATAATTTTGCTTTAACTCTTGAAATCTTGTATTCATTTGGTTACAGAATTCATTTGGTTACAAAATGCTGGATATTATTTTTCTGAAAGTGTTGAGTATAATTAGGCATATGAAATGGAGTATTGTATGTAAGATGAGATGAATGAGGAGAGAGTAAAGGAAATTACAATAGATTGGGATCAGATGAGTGATAGAAAGATGTTCTGATAATACTAGAGATATTCTGATTTAAGGATTACATACATCTCAGATTATTTATATGAAAATGTGCAGGAGAAATATGTTTTATTGAAGGCAACCATACTACATTTCTTGAGCTTAGGGTGAAGCTATAATTATAACACTAGTTATAAGTGTGATCCAGGCCTTGTTGGTGCATTAGTTGAATCTGAGAGGGAGTATAGGATGATTCCTAGCTTGCAGTTCTCTGCAAATTTAGTTATTGTCTGTATTCACAAGAGTAAATTCCAAAGACAAGGGGGTATACAACAACACCCTGAGGATCACTGTAAATTACATTTTGCATTTTTGGAGAGGATACCACTTGTTATGATTGAGCATGCCCTGCATGATAGACAGCTGGCAATTCAGCAAACTCCAAAGAATTGAAGTTATTTTGATTGGCTTAATTGTGATGTTCAACTGAGCAACAGTATCAAATGCTTTACATAAGTCATGAGGATTAATGAGCTATTAATGAACTGTTTTCCTGTGGTTAAGTGGTTTAGGGTTTGAGTCTCTCAGTCAACATTGCCTGACTGTGCAACTCTGAGCAAGTCGCTTAACCAGACAGCACTCTTGTTTGAGTCTGAACAACGCCAAAAAGGTCAGTGCTCTAACCCAGTAAATAAATGGAAATGAATAAATAAGATAAGCAGTATGGATGAGAAGTCCTTCATTTAGGGCTTTGGTGATTATTTTGAAGAGGCTAACACGATTAAGAATGCACAATCAATACTTAGCAAAGACAAAAGGTGAATGTTCTAAAGTCTAGAGATTGCATATAACCTTTGTGATGATGGTTAAGGTCTTTACCTTATAAGCACAAGGTACAGGGTTTGATTCTGATATCAGGTTATTTGCTAGGCTTAAAATGTTTTTTGGGGCATTTAGCTTAGTATTCACCTTTGAGCCTTTGATTTAGTTCTACAATAATATGCTCCATAGTTTTGCATATAATACTAGGGAGCTTACACTTGCATGGATCAGTGAAGAGGCCACAAATCCTATATGCTAGTTATCTTCTGCAAAAATACCTTGGTGCACAAGTAACATACAATGAATCACTAAAGGCTCCAAAGCAACAAACAACAAACAAAAAGAGATACAATTCACTTTATCAGGATTAGGCTATTACAAAAATACACAAACCATTTTCTGCAGGCTCTTCCACCTTTTTCAGTGTGATCTAACATAAAACTTTAGTCACATCTTAAAAAGAAATACATTAAAAGCACACTGTTCTATAACTATCGCAAAACTGCAGCTACAATGTGTTTAATAAGATAGTGGAAAGGCAGTAAAATGTATGGAATCTAGAGAAAGGATGCATGGCTTGCTTTATTTCTTATAGACTAGGGTCCAGTAGGATTTACCATATTGAATGATGTTTCATGCAACAAAGGGTTATGTTGAGCAAATCACCAGCTATTTAAAGTCTGCAAGGCTGCGCTTCACAGAAACCATCCAATCAAAATCAAGTCCATACACTCACAGAAACCAGCCTGTCAAAATCAAGCATCTCAAGCATTCAATGAGCCAAAGTTCTGGTAGATATCAGCTGGAAGCCACTAATCTCACCAAACACTGGTACACTGCTGTCCTGGTCCAGAGAAGTCATTTTAATACAACTGTCATATACCAAAGCTTTCGGACAAAGTCCATCAGTGTTACAAAATACTTCAAAATACATTCAATTTATATCACTCAAATAACATCACATGACACAACTCAACCTATCAAGACATAATCAATTAGATTTTACCAATTAAGAATTTCTTATATAAACTTCTAAAACCATATGCATACACATTCATTTTCATAAAGCATATATATCTAAAATCATAAAAAATGCATATACCTATATAAAACATATATAAATATACTTATATATTACATAATAAACCAATTCAAGACCTTATGCATTGTTGTTTGTATTTCAGAATTGGTTTAAGTGAAACCTGCTTATTGATTCCTTGTAGGGAATCGGCTTGAAGACAAATAATCCAGTCATATTCCCTAGTCTCAAGTTTAATATTAACATCACCCCTTCTCAAACTGGGTTCTAAGACCTCTATTACCCTAAATAAAAAGCTATATGTGGAACCATTATCATTTATATGCATAGCTGATGCATTTGTCAGTATACCTCTCCTGATGTCTGATTTATGTTCTATAATTCTGTTCTTAAGTTTCCTAGTGGACTTTCCCACATACAATGATGGACAAGATTTACGCGTAGTTAAATAAACCACTAGTGGTATATTACATGTTGCTACACATTTGAAATAACATTTTTTCATAGTTATAGGGTGGTTAAAAACATTGGATGAGCAAATATTTAAACAGCCAGAGCAATTAAAGCATGAAAACGTGCCTTTCATAAACATAAACGTTGCTTTAGATTGCTACAGTTTTTATAAGTAAACAGATGTTTTTTCTTAAACAATATGGTTAAGACCAGGTAAAGCTCTTAGTATACCCCAGTCTCCTTTTACAATGTCTTCAATTGGTTTACTGCTTCTACTGTAGGTCATACTATATCTTAGATACCCAGCTGTATCATTATTCTGGCCTCTGTTAGATAGATGCCCATTAGTTGAAAAGTATGGTTTCATTTCATGCATCTCTGCGCCATTATCTCCTCCCTAAGATTGCCCAGCTGTACCACATCATACCCTCTCTCAATAAATTCATGAATCATATAATAATAATAATGTTTTTTTTTTAAATGTACAACTTGTCTGCACAGGAAACTCAAGCATTGTATAACTTACAGCTAAATAAGGATATTATAATTAAGGAAGCAGACAAAGGTGGCTGTAGAGTGATTATGCATTCTACTGACTATATTAGTGCAATGAGTGAGTTATTGATGGATATAAAGACATTTAAACCTATTCAGGATGCTGATGTTAGTAAAATTATTAGTAAAGTGAATATTAACATCTATGAGTTGCAAATCAATGATGATATAACAATAGATATTTTTAATTTTCTAACAGTACCTAGTCCTGTCATCCCAGTCCTCTATGGACTACACAAAATACATAAATCCTTGTGCAGGCCTCCTTTGAGACAAATTGTTTCTGGCAGAGGATGGATCACAGAGCCCATCTCTGCCTACCTACAGAACATTTTAAAAGAATTTCTTTGTTTTGTGCAGAGTTGTATCAAATATACTGGCCATTTTCTTACTTTGTTGCACCAATGGTATGAAGGGAATATTGAAATGGATATCCTTTTTGTAACTTTGGATATTAAGTCTCTTTTCACCTGTATTCCTAATGAATATGGTGTGAATAGTATAAGACAGACTTTATGTAAGTATGGTAAGCTTATAGCTAGACAGATTGAAACCTTATGTGAATTGTTGGAAATAACCCTAGAGAACAATATTTCCTGTTTAACAAACAGATTTACAATCAACAATTGGGTGTAGCGATGGGTAGTCCAGTGGCTAATACATATGCCAGCCTTACCCTTGGGAACTGGGAAGATGCCTTTGTCTTTGATGAAAATAAGAATATATATAGATCTAACATTCTTTTCTACAAACGTTTTGTAGATGATGTTTTTATTGTGTGGCAGGGTAATGAAAATGCACTTAATGATTTTGTATGCTATTTAAATCAAACAATGAATTTCTCGAGTTTTGAAATGAATTTTTCTAAATCAGACATAAATTATCTGGATGTTAGAATTCAGCTGGAAGGTCAACGTGTGAATACTTGCATATACAAAAAAAGAGGTACATACCAACAAATACCTACATACAAAGGGTATGCATGCTGGCCATGTTTGTAAAGGGATTGTAAAGAATCAATATATGAGAGTCAACAGACTTAATACTGATGATAATGCATGTGCTAAGCAAATGATGGATATGACTTATGAATTTATTGAGAGAGGGTATGATGTGGTACAGCTGGGCAATCTTAGGGAGGAGATAATGGCGCAGAGATGCATGAAATGAAACCATACTTTTCAACTAATGGGCATCTATCTAACAGAGGCCAGAATAATGATACAGCTGGGTATCTAAGATATAGTATGACCTACAGTAGAAGCAGTAAACCAATTGAAGACATTGTAAAAGGAGATTGGGGTATATTAAGAGCTTTACCTGGTCTTAACCATATTGTTTCAGAAAAAACATCTGTTTACTTATAAAAACTGTAGCAATCTAAAGCAACGTTTATGTTTATGAAACGCACGTTCTCATGCTTAAATTGCTCTGGCTGTTCAGATATTTGTTCATCCAATGTTTTTACCCATCCTATAACTATGAAAACATTTTATTTCAAATGTGTAGCAACAAGTAATATACCACTAGTGGTTTATTTAGCTACGTGTAAATCTTGTCCATCATTGTATGTGGGAAAGTCCACTAGGAAACTTAAGAACAGAATTATAGAACATAAATCAGACATCAGGAGAGGTATACTGACAAATGCATCAGCTATGCATATAAATGATAATGGTTCCACATATAGCTTTTTATTTAGGGTAATAGAGGTCTTAGAACCCAGTTTGAGAAGGGGTGATGTTAATATTAATCTTGAGACTAGGGAATATGACTGGATTATTTGTCTTCAAGCTGATTCCCTACAAGGAATCAATAAGCAGGTTTCACTTAAACCAATTCTGAAATACAAACAACAATGCATAAGGTCTTGAATTGGTTTATTATGTAATATATAAGTATATTTATATATGTTTTATATAGGTATATGCATTTTTTATGATTTTAGATATATATGCTTTATGAAAATGAATGTGTATGCATATGTTTTTTAGAAGTTTATATAAGGAATTCTTAATTAGTAAAATCTAATTGATTATGTCTTGATAGGTTGGGTTGTGTCATGTGATGTTATTTGAGTGATATAAATTGTATGCATTTTGAAGTATTTTGTAACACTGATGAAGGACTTTGTCTGAAAGCTTTGGTATATCACAGTTGTATTAAAACTTTGTTTACTCAGTGCTGTGAAGCTGTTTCTTTTCTTGATTTTTGTTGGTCTGCAAGCTTCAATTTATCGCAGTTGTGTTTGTTCTATTTGACCAAGGAAGTCACTGAAATTCTTGTAGTTCATTGAGAACTCAGATGGAAAAGGGCCTTCTCTTTCTTCTCTGCTGTCTCCTGTTGTCTTCTCTAGAGTGCTCATATAGAGAACCAAACTGAACAAGCTTCCAGAAGCTGCCACATCAAAATCATGACTATGTCACTGCAAAAGCTGAATAACCAAACTCAGGCACTTCAGTGCTACAATGGAACACACGCTCATTCGGCTGACACATATAAATCTCCAGTCACACCAAAGTTTGATACACTGTAGGCCCAGATCTAGGAAATTACTAAAATACTTGAAGTGCATCAAATTAGGTAGAACCCAGACAGAAAAGTGTGATATGGTTTTCTCCTCCTTCTCCATCATCTTCTGGTGTTTACTCTGCATTGTGTGTTAAAACACTGGCAGCTGAGCAGCATTGAAGAATGAGAAGTGTGATGTTTCAGGTCTTTACAGCCAACATACAATCACTTGAATAGACACAGTAAATTATAAACATTTGAATAGTCTTGGAGCTTCTGTAGGTTCCACTGATGTTGTGTACAGCCACTGATATGACAACTCTTAACAGCCATGGCAGTTTCAATGAATATAAAATTCTGGACTCCAGACAATACCTAAATAGCACACTAGAAGATATTAATTAAGATGAGTGCTAGCAGTGGTCTCAGTGATATATTTTTGTCACTCTTCCATTGGCAGCAGTAAGCAAGAACCATATCCAACATGCTGTGCAGTATTGGGAAATATCGATTACCTAGAGGAATTGCGAGGTCTAGGACCCAGGTGGAGGGTCTCACTGCTTCTAGTAAGTAAATTATTTTGCAATATCATCCACTTTGGAGGGTATTATTATGCTTAGAAAATATGCTACATGCATGATATTTTTTTTATTTTTTTATTTTTAAAATAAACTTGGTTTTCTGTTTTGATCTCAGGCAGTTCCTGGCAATATAATCTGATATTCTGATTAGAAATTCCCTGTATTTCTAAAATCATACCCCCATTCCCAACCCCATGATCTGACACAGTAAGAGATTACATTAACCAGTTACAAATATAATAATGAATATGTAAAGTATTGATGTTATTTCACTGTTCTAAACCATGGTTTTAGTGAAAGCAAAATGCAAGAAGCTGCTTGGCCATCTTTTAGACAAATGACTTACAGCTGAGATTTACCCACTGTAGCTCCCAGATGGTAATCCTAAAAGCAGATGAGTCTGAGTGTGTTTTATTCTCCTCCACCTGCTAATCCTTTAAAAAGAGGTAGTGCAACTACCTTTCATCAGACAATCACAAATCAAGACTAAAGACAAAAGATATACAAGACATGGACTAGACCTAGCTCTACTCACAGACACAAATATGATTTTTTCCAGTTTATTTTTATTTATTTATTTATTTACTTACTTATTTATTTTGGTCTCTCCCTTCCTTAATTTTACCAGAGTGGCTCCTCAGTACCTATGCACATGGGATCCACCAGCTCACTTCCTTGCCCATCCCTGGACTTGCAATCCAGTATTATGGGGGCAGTCATAGACTATGGACACTGGGGGGTTAGCATGTCTGTGCTTCTATCTGGTTGTCGGTCTTCTCGCTTTTAGGTAAGTCCATTTCTTCTCCCCCATGTGGTCCAAATGCATGCCTGATGGGTGGGTGCACTGAGGAGACATGCAGCATATCACCCAACCTCTGGAGTAGCTCGGCCAGTGTCTCCACCTTAGTCTTCTCTTTAGCCATGCCTACCTTGTGGTATCCCCATCTTCTGCCATGAATCACTACTGTAGATGCCCACAGGACCACCCACCCACCCTGGAATGACTATGCTCAACCATCCTTCCTGTTCCATCAGTGGCCAAAGCCACTATTGAAACCAAGGTTGCCTGGGCTATAGTGAGGTTTTTATCCCTTTATATCACTGGAGTTGCTGTTTTTTTTCTTTTCTGTTTATGCTGCAACATCACATTTCTTGCAAATCCATTTCAGCAGCTAGCTATGCAACCATTATGATATTTTTCTGCCACTGCTAAAATCCCATGTTATGAGAAAGAGCCTAAGAGTCAAAGTGAGATTATGGAAGAAGATGGCAGCATACATTTTTAAATCAGCTGGAAATTTATGAATTTAGTACCAGATTTAATGATTTACGGTTTTCCTAACCTTCTTTTTTTTTGGTTGAGTCAAGGTACTCATATAGAAGACTGCAGCCTCAAAGTGTATCCCTGCTAGACCTGATCCATGGCAGTGATAGCAGAAAATATGTTTGGAAGTATTGTCTGTACATGGATGACACATAAGTAAATATGTTTTATCACTCTGTGAGGGAGGGATGGAACCCTCTATTGAAATGTTGTTTTGTTTTAGTGTTGAGACTTCTTGTCCTAAATAGGCTCTCTTGTTTTTCATTAGGCTCACTCAATGCACTGTTGAGTTCCATTGAAATTCTCAGTGGACTATTTGTTTTTTTTTTATTTCTTAGGCCCATTTTCTACAGCATCTTGCAGCATGTTCTGCACCATATTAGAAAGTCAGTATCAGCCTGCCCACTCTCACATTCCTCAGTTTGACAGTTTTCCATATGGCATTGTCACATCTACTGTCATTCCTTAATCAACTTGCCTTGCCAGCAGTGAAAAAGAAATAAAAAATCAATTATACCTAACTTGGTATGCCATCCCTGTCATAGCATAATTCCTTAAGTCCATTCTGCAGTGACAGTGAGACATTCTGTTAGTCTTTCACTAGTACTCCCATAAGGTTAAACTCAGCAGGTGGCAGTTCCTCTTTGTTCATACTCAAGGCCACTACAGTTGATACCCTCTAATACCTGAGTACTTCTGAGCTCTTCATGGGATTAGAAGGACTGCCGCAAATCAGACAAGACTTTCATAATTCCACTTGATGCTAATCATTCCATCACTTTTAATTTTGAACCAGCACTGCAAGGTTTTAAACAGCTGAAGCAGCACTATCATCTTTTCAGGTTCTGAATTTTAAAAACCTTCATTTTTTTATTTAACATCAGTCACAATGTATAATATGTGGAATACTAAGTTCACATAATTAATCTGTTTCTTTTAATTAAAGCAATTATTTTAATTTGCTTATTTTGCCATTCATTCATGTATAAGAGGAAAGGACTAGTCAGCTGTGTGGCATGTTTAATGAAGAACCATAGGAACAAGTTACAAATTGCAAAGCATCTTGCTTCCTCCCCATATTTTAATGTTCAGCTTGGTTATATTTATGAGAGGAAGAGACTGCTAATTTATTGTACTGATGGTGCGTGATTTGGGTACAGAGATGGCAACTTATCATTAGTCACAGCTGGAACCAGCAGCTAAAAAAAGCTTTCTATGCATCCCCTCCACTGCTCACCCCCCACCCCATATGAAATCTGCAATCTACTTTGGTGTCATATTCATTTAGCAAGAAACAAATCTAACCATTCTTCTAGTAGCATATGCTTTCATGTGCAGGAATATCTTTTTGCTCTCGATAGCAGAATATACTACAAAGCTGACATCACTAAAGGAATTTAAAACAATGTTATATAGACATATAATTGTGATTGAAAGCTCTGGACTGGATCTTTATAGCTGCACTGTAAAGGTTAAATTAAATGGTGCTAAACAGTTAAATTTGATGTTATAAAAAAGAATGGAGTTACTTCTTTTATCAGTAAACAATTACCCCGTGACTTGCTGCTCAGTAAAGATTTATTACCAGATACACCTCTGGAAAAATAAAGAACATATTCATTTCAAGGTTCATGCACTAGGAAATTACTGTTTTAAAAACCTCCAGTAACAGTTTAAATATTATATTTCACTATAGTATACTTGTGGCAAACATTACAATGTGCTGAGTGTCATTACAGTTATAATATAATGCTGGAAGGAGGAAAGTCAAGCAATGACTGTTCTTTTGACAGCCCCCTTTCCACGTCATCATCAGTGCCTTTCACAACACATTTTATTGATGGAATTGCCACTATGAAAATTACCTCAATACATTACAAGGCCAGACGAGGAGTGCATTTTTAATTCATAAAGCATATTGTGTTTTTTTTTTTTTGTTTTTTGTTTATTTGGGCATAAATGAAATTGTACATTTCAAAAAGCCCCGTCTTCAAACCCTGTTATCTTTGTCAAGATTCATTATCAGATACAAAAAATGAGAGTCAGTGCTCTTTTATTTGCTTCTTTACTTGATCTACTAATTTTACGGAGGATCTCTTTAAGTTTAAATGCCTGCACTTTGGATATCAAAGAATGAATGAGAGAAATTCAATACTAGCATACAAGATGTTGGGAATACATGCTGTGTGACAAGAGATAAGAATTAAAAGAGACCAGTGTTACTAACAGAAGAAAAACTGGATAAACAACAAAGTGATTCCCTCATGGAACACTTTGTCCAGAAAATCAGTTTAGCAAACTCAAAGAACTTTTTGAAATGCAGTTTATAAATTTGATGAATATAGGAAAAAGTAGTAAAGAGCTACAAGGAAAGTAAATTAGATTACAAGTTATTTACCTGATCTAATATAGTATATGTTTGTGAACACACAAGGATGTGATTAAGAAAGGGCTACCACCAATGATATTCCTTAATACACTCAGTTTTCCACCACTATTTTAGTCAATGGGGAAACTGCGTAAAAGGTAGGATCACTCCAGTGTGTACTGAGTGGTAGTGGTGTGTGTGTGTGTGTGTGTGTGTGTGTGTGTGTGTGTGTGTGTGTGTGTGTGTGTGTGTGTGTGTGTGTGTGTGTGTGTGTGTATGTGTGTGTGTGTGTGTGTGTGCATCTGTGTGAATGTTATGCATGTATGAGGCGTGTGTCTGTACCGATTATTTATTTATTTTTCTTTTGTTTACCAGATTTGTCCAACTGAGTTTAGTTAAAAATTCCTTTTCATTGGAGACCTGGGGAGAAAAGCTCTAACATATTACAAACATTTTTAAACAGACATTCAGTAATCAACATGAACAGAAATTACATAATATATTTTACAATTATAGATACAATTATTTCATATATAAAATTTCTCTGAATCAAATTCATGGTAGCTTTCCCTTTTGGCCATAGCAGTTTCTGGGGGTACAGGAAACGTTTTCTGAATGCTAGTTTAGGTATACTATACAGAATTTGGCAAATACTTATGTTCTATATCATTGCTATATTTACAAAAAGAGAACTGCTTTAATTTACTTAAATGCCTACATGAATACTAATATGAAGCTGATTTCTGTGGGGAAAAACATTTTGTGTTTCTTTTTTATCTAAGAGAAAAGATGGAAGAGCTGTGTAGCCATTTAGTTTTAGGATCCAGTATCTACTTCTCACGAGGAGGACAAACTAGAAATTGGGCAGCAATTGTGGTGATGCAGAGGCTTCAGAAGTCAGTGAATGGTCTCAACAGAATTACTCACAATACTTTTGGCAATAAGACTCCAGTATAACGATAAGGGTATTCATAATCTCAAACAATGCCCACTGCAGGTTAGCAATAGCGAGTGTCTTCAGACATCAGATGAAGGACCTACTAAATAAAGCCAGACAACATGAGTTGGTGTCTGTAATGGACAACCTGGCTGCACATATCAGCACAGATAGAACACAACAGAATAGAATATGAGGACTGCCTAGGTCCACATGGTTGTTGCAATGAGAACAAAGAAGGAAAGGCCATTCTAGACTTCTGTCTGGTAAATGGCTTGATGGTGACCAATACATGGTTAAGACAAGAGAGACAGTCACACAATCACATACAAGAGTGGCCAACATGAAACTCAGCAACTGATACCAAAATAAAATGCAAAAAGGCAAACACGGTGCAAACCCAAAGTAGAAATCCACAAAACGACCAAAATACAACACATTACTTCATGCTTCCAGTCATCATCCCCACCACATCATTAACAACATACCCAAGTCTCAATTTTTATGCATGAAGCGGATTTGCTCTTCGGAAGATTCCCACCAGGAGTGCCAAAAAGACCTTACACAAAGACTGATAACCAGAGGCTACAATAAACATCGTATTACCCAAACTGCAACCCAGGTTAAAGATATGCCAAGATCACAACTTTTGGAATACAAACACAGAACTACTGAAGATAATACACAGACACCCCAACCCATTAGATTAGTCACCACATTTGGAAGTAACACACCTAAATTTTTGGACATCATCAACAATCATTGGGATATTTTGTGGGCGCATGAACATCTAAATGAGATATTACCGGATCAATGTGCTTTTTCTTATCGTAGGGGCAGAACGATTAACTCACATCTTACACACTACAAAAGATACAACCCACCAATCCCAATGCAGAAAACACTATTTGGTGACTCTCTAGTAGGCTGTGTTCCTTGTGGTCACTGCAGTGCATGTATACATATTTTCAAAAGCAAAGAATTTACTAGTTGTAACACTTCTAAAGTGTACCAGATTAGAATTTTTGGTAACTGCAGCAGTGACTGGTTGATCTATTTAGCTACATGTACGTGCTCATCCTTTTATGTAGGATAAACATCTAGACCCTTCAGACATCGCATAAGTGAACATCTAAGTGAGATTAGAAATAACAGAGTTTCCAACACTCCATACAAACATACTACTATACACAAAACTGCGAAATTTAAGTTTACTATAATTGACAAAATTCAGATGTTTAGAACTTCCAAAGCAGGTTGGCATGAAATACTAGACAATATGGAGTCCTCTTGGATCACCAGGCTGGGAGCTTTATTCAGACCTGGTTTAAATGAATTAAGTTGAATTTTGCTTTGGTAGTTCCATTTCTATTATATCCAAGGTGTGTATATATCTCTTTAATTTGGAGCTATATAAGTAGACACTAGGATGCACTGTAACTAAATCTTCTGTTGCACTGAAGAAGGCTTATGTTTTAGCCGAAACAGGTTTGCTTTGCTTGATGGAGTTGCCACAATAAAAGCCATTTAATTTTTTCTTCCTTTGTGCTGGATCTTCTTTTGGATGTACTATTGCTTATGGTTCGATCCGTGCACTTGGTCTACCCTGCGTGGGATTGGTTCATTCCAACATGAAACTCAGCAACTGATACCAAAATAAAATGCAAAAAGACAAACACAGTGAAAACCCAAAGTAGAAATCCACAAAACGATTGGAGAATAAATTGTTTTGTGGAGTTCTACTTCTGGTCTGCAACATGAAACTCAGGTTGGCTTCCTCCTAGTAAGGAAAGAGCATTGGGTAGAATCAGCAATTGCTAGTCATTCACAGTATAACAATGAGCCCACAGCATAAACCACTGGTTGTCATAATCAGCTACAAGAAGTGCTCACAGAAGACTCTAAGTTCAACATAAACTAGGCTGAAAACCTGCAGGTTGACTTTAGAGAAAGTGAAAGACTACAAAGAAATTCTCAGGGCTCTAGCATGTCAGGAAGATGAGGAGATGGAGTTGAAAATGTTAATGTCTCAAAACAGCATGTAAGGACTATAGAACAGAAATGTGGCTGAGTTATGTATGGAAATAAGGTGCAGAAGGAATGTTGGTAGGTAAAAGCTGAAGTCCAGGATGTCATCAAAACAAGGAAGGAGTGCAGGAAAAAGTGGGAGAGAGAGAAAAGATGGATCGGGCAAAGAAGAAATACTGGTTAATTGGCAAAGAGGCTAAGAAGACAGTTGCAATATCAAAAAATAAGGCATGAGAGGTGCTTTATCAGCTTTTGGAAAATGACTTGGCAGATGGCACAAAGAAACTCAATCAGGTTGCAAGACAAAGACATAAAGATAGCCATCAGAAACCTTTAGTAATGGATGCCAGCAAAAACCTGCTCAACAACCCACAGAACATCAAAGTCAGACGGAAGGAGCACTTCCAGCAGCTTCTAAATGAAGAAAGCACTACAGAAGCTGCTCTGCTCCAGACACAGCCTACACTGAAAGAAGAGGAGCCTTCCCTATAAGAAATAGGAAAAGCACTAAGGAAAAGTAAGTTAGAGAAAGCAGCAGACTCAGATTCAGTTCACAGCAGATATAACCAAGATGTTTAATGAGGTGTGGAGAAATGGTTCCAGAGGGTATGCATAACAGTATGGAAAGAAAGGCAATCCCAGATGACTAGTTCCAGTGCAGAAGAATAAAGGAGACATTTAGAACTGTGGATAATACAGAAGTGTCAAGCTCTTGTCACACTGAACGATGTTCTGGAGTGTGTGACTGGTAAACAAATATGCAGAGTGGTAGAAAGAAAGATGCGAGATGAGCAGTTTGGATTCAGATCAGTATGCAGCACAACCAACCAACCACATGTATGCAGTGAGACAGATAGTTGAGAAGAAACTATAGATGAGGAAAGATCCAACAAGACATTCCTAGACTTGGAAAAAGCATATAATAGTGCTGTAAGAAAACTGATTTGGGCAGTCCTTCAGTGGTTCAAAAGCTCAGAAACATTGGCAGAATTATTGCAGGATATTTACAAAGAACCAATGATACAAGTACAAACAGTGTTTGAACTCATAGAGGGTTTCCCAGTGGGAGTGGGTATGCATCAGGGTTCTTCTCTGAACCCACAACTATTTGTATTGGTGATGGACTACATTAGAAAATACGACAGAGGGGACAGATCAACAGAGGCCATATGCAGATGATGTGGCATTACAGGTAGACTCTGATAAAGAACTTCAGCAACTGATGGGAGAATGGAATGGAAAACTGAAGGCACATGGGAGGAATCTGAGAACAGACAAGGCAGTTATAATGGAAGCAATTGTGGGAAATCAGAAGAAGCTGAAAATTGAGATAGAGTATAAAATAGGGAAACAGGTTAATGGCTTTAAGTATCTGGGAGTGGTGGTGGAGGAGAGGGGAAGTCTGAATGAGGAGGTCAAAGCTAGAATCAAAAAAGATGCAGCCAGTTGGCCATAGTGTTAGGAGTAATGTATTACTGAAGAATGTCAAAGAAGCAGTAAAAGTAAGGCATACAAAACAATGGTGCAACCAGTACTACTGCATGGTACAGAAACCTGGACAGTGAAGACAGAGTAGTCGAGGAAGATAGAGGTGGTGGAGATAAAATACCTGAGGTGGGTTTTAGGATATGCACTGTAGGGACAGAGAAGAAATGAGGACATCAGAGCAGAAGCCCAAGTAACGTCTATTGCAGAGAAGGTCAAACATAACAGATTACAGTGGTCTGTGCAGATGTGCAGGAAACCAGAAGACAATCTGGCAAAAAATATCTGGGAAAGTCAGAAAGAAGGCAAGAGGAAACAAGGGACCCAACAAAGAGATGAATGAATTTTGTGAGAGAGGACCTCTGACAATTAAGTACGACTGTCAAGGAGGGTAACAGTGTGGCACTGAATTGATTGAGATGGCAATGGCTGATGCAAGGCTTGGATGCCATGTAGAAAGTGGGGAAAAAGATTGATGATGATTAAACATTTTGCTTACGATTAGAATATGTGTTGCTCATCATAAAGTAAGCGTGTAAACATATTCAAATAATTATCATAAGTTGAAATTAGAGTAGAAAGCAAAAATTAAGGGCCTTCATGAATGGAAATCTGTATGATATCATAATTAGTCCAACAGATTCTTTTAGGTATCATTTCTTTTTAAGATGCATTTTGAAAGTGTTAAGTCTGATAAACAGAACTCTTTCTTATTCTTAAAGATGTCAAATTTATAATTTCCTTTAAATATTTATTTAACTAAATTAATGAACTAGACCCTTTTCTGCCATGTCTTGTATAGCAGGGGTGAGTGATTTATCTATCTGCTTATATATCTATCTGTTTATCGTACAGTTTAGAGTAGTTAATTAAATCAGCATGTTTTACGATCTGCAAAAAAACAGTGCATGTCAATGTCTCTTAAGCACTGCGGAATCAGATGACAGATGTACATACAACCACATTGTTTTTTCCTTTTGGATGAAATCAGATCCCAATCTTACAGAAGTGATTGCAGTAAACATAAAGACAAACTGGGACAAATGCAGTAGCAGAGAAGTACAATAAAGAGAAGACCATCTCTAAAGAAAAAGTGCAATGTATTACTATATGTATATCCTAATTTTATGTAGCATAATTTAAGGCAAAAATAAAAGCTGTGTAACAGCAAAAATGTCTGTGTTTTACAGTATACACTTGCCTTTATTCTATCATGTCTTTCATTAGTAAAGGGGAGGTGATGCTCCACTTAACCCCTTCACCACCATTTACAACTAGACAAGAGGAGGTTAAGGGGAGCATTAGTCCCCCATACTGTGGTAAACACTCCAAGGAGTTATTCTAAATGACTAAGCACATGATCTGTAATGAAGCTCATGTGCTCTGAAAGTTCTATGGAGCTGTTCTGTTCAAGCCGTAATTCTCAAATCTCATCCATCTTACAAGAAGGATGAATCTGTCAGTATAATGTCCCCTTATAAAACTGTGTTGCTTTTTCCCCCAATAATCAGTAGGAGTCACATGTCTTACTTTTGACATGGTTCTTGTTGATCACAAGTTGTAATGAATGAGCAAGGGGAAATATATTC
The DNA here is from genome assembly GCF_019279795.1 of Protopterus annectens. Taxonomy (NCBI): domain Eukaryota; kingdom Metazoa; phylum Chordata; order Ceratodontiformes; family Protopteridae; genus Protopterus; species Protopterus annectens. Next base: position 1,064,635,392 of record NC_056747.1, on the reverse strand, counting down.
ACAGTCTCCAAAGATCACTACACTTCTAAATACAGAATCAGATTACTAAACAAAATGGGAAAAAAACATGGCTGATTATGATGATCTAACTCACAGACTGACTGCCAATTTTGCATCTTAATGCAATTTTTTTCTTGGTGACTCTCAATTCCCTCATTTTTTAGCTCCCTACTCTTTATCATTCTGACTAGCAACTACCCTCCACTTCAGTTGTTGGCTACCAATGTGAAGATATTCAAAGTAAGAGTGTGACCATGCAGCTGTAATTGTTATTTCTGTGATGGTTATCATCATTCAATAGCATCAGAAAAGTGATCACTTGCTTTAAAACACAAGGAGACTTAAATGTCTTTGTAGACTCCAGGGTACTCCATAATGGAAGTCTTACTCTATGATTACCCATAGCAGCATGTTCTAAACCCACCTCCTGAAACAGACTCAAAACTTTCGATAAACAAAAAGCTTTGTCAAACCTCTTCTTAACCTATCAGTTTTCAAATTCATACTCTGTGATGCTGAGAAATTCATTAATATTTCTGAGTCAACTGAGAAAAGAGGCATTTATGAATAATGGGCTTTACCCAACTAAAAAGATAACACAATAAAAGAGTATAATGTATAAGGCCTGTTCTTGCCCACACAAGTATGGATTTATTATTTGAACACTCTGGCATGTTCTCAAGAAAACTAAAGAATTTAATTTTATTTATACCTTTGTGCCATTCCTTCATGTATTAGCCAAAACGTAGTAGTCACCCATATGACTAACTCTTTCCCCTTATACATGAATCAACAGGCCAAATGGCCAATCATTTTGGCATTCACTTCTCATGCCTGCAGTAGAAAAGGGCAGAGTAGTAAAAATGTTTAAGTGGGAAAATGGGGCAGTATTTAACAAGGGTTGCCAATGGTGCTGTATGAAAGTAAGTTTAAGAAATAAGGTTCTGTGTGGTGTCCAGGACAATTAGCAGTGTATATATGGACTTATGGCAGTAGAGTCATTCAGTGTCAGACAAGAACCCACGCTTTTGCTGATTTTTTCAGCTAGGAAAGTAAATGAATACCGAGTTACTTAGCTCAGTGATCATCTATTTGTGTGAGACCAAGAAATAAGTCAGAATATGACACTTATTAGGAGATGAAAATGTGCTTTAGAATTATTAAAGTGGAATCTGCTGTAAAAAAAATATCAGTGCTGTATATCAAATTTTCCCCGTTGTTCTGGAATAACTTATTTTTCACTGTCTTTCAGCTGTTTAGTATCAAAGGTTTATATGCAGCTGATGGTGTCTTCATCTTTTCAGGTCATAATCACCAGAGGAAGCACCTGCTTTCTTTCTAGGTGTCTGCAGAGGGCAGCATCAAGTACAGTAGAGAACAGAAGAGGCATTTTGACTTATTAAGACAGAAGGAAGGGTAAAAAATTGTCATCTACTCCATTTGTTGCAGATAGGTGGTCTGGAGAACAAGGCCACATCCACGACCATTTTAGAGTATTGACAAAAAGTTGTTGACTATAATTCATGCATTACCAAAAAAAAAAAAAAAAAACAGAATGATATGGAAAATAATAAAAATATATCTGTCTAGATTGGGGTATGCATTAGAAAACAAACCACAAATTATGCACTACTTTGACAGTTCTGGCTGATTGCTACACACCCTCCATAACTCCTGCATCTATATCTGCTCTCAAAGAACCCAGTAGAATTTATACTGTAGACACCTTCTATTAAACTTCATTATAAATTCATACCTGCCAATTTCCTCCCCTTCCAGTATTTACAGCTACCTTTTTGCTACATTATACTCTATTATTCCTATCACCTTTGTATTCTGCCTTCCATTGCCCCTTCACTTAATACTTCCTCCATATATACTTTCCACCATCAAGTGTTGACATCTGCTGCTTTGCTACTTTTTATCTGTCAACCCTACCACTCCATTCTCTACCACCCACCACCCCTTTACACAGTTATTCATCTGCATTTCCCTTTCCTCCTTCCTCCAACAGCTAACCATCTGCCAGATGTATCAAAACATTGCATTGTGTGCTTTGTTAACAGTGGTCTTTTAGTAATATTTTGACATCTGGAGAGGATGTAGCCTGCATGATTTTTTGAGGTTAGGCTTACAATAGTCGGATGCAAGTTTAAAAAATGAATTTCCTGTTGTAAAAAGAGTATGGCAGAGTCTAACCAGGTGATAATAATCAGTGTTTTGGAAGGAGAGGGGTGTGAACTATAGTTGGGGACAGTAGCCGTGACTGATGAATTTGCATGCAAGGATGTTTAGGAGTAGAGTAACTCTAGCATGAGCTGGGAGCCAGTTTGATGTACTTTGCTGCACTTTGGAGGATGTTACCTGAATAAATCTCAAGATTTTGTTCACTATTACAAGATATCTTTGTTTTGAGCTGAATGAAAGGTGATAATTGGAAGAGAGTATTCTAATCTGGGAAGATGTACACTTGTATCAACTGCTTGCCTAGCTGTTTCATACTGTTCTGTTCACTGAGATGGTTAATTTTCGGTTTATTTGGCCTACTATCATGTGAGTCAGTGCCTTTCTATGAAGCCATTCATTCAGGGTAAAAAGTAAACTCTTCCTCCCCATCCAGACTTACTCCTTGGACCCCTTCTTTTCACTCCAGCCATTAACTTATTTTCCATGGATTTACAGAGCTTTAAAGCCTTCCTTTCTGCTGATGAACCTGCATTTTCTTGGATGAATTTGGTCATTACCTCTTTATAATACCTTGGGGTCCTTTGTGCTACTCTTTTATTAGTGCCAAATAGTATGACTATTGATTTTTTCTATCAAGTATCAGCCTGTTTCCTAGTAACCAGTTCCATAACGCTTCAAAGTAATTCTGTAAGGCCTTGTTTATTTGTATTGTGGGGAAGTATGCTCTAATGATAACTATGTCAGCTACATAAAGTAAACAGTTCAGATTATAAATGGTCCAGAATGAATCATTATAAAGATTAAGAGGAATAAAAGACCAAGCACAGAGCCATGGAAGACCCCAAAGTTAGTCACCTCTGTTAGAGTTATATGGTAACTAGAAGTAATTACAAATCTTCTGTTACTAAGGAAGTTAGTGAACTCTGGCGACACTTCCTCTGAGAAGCTGCATGTATTTCAGTTTGTGAGGAGAATGCTGTGATCTATACATGCTAAGTCAGATGTACAAATATGGCCCCAGTTAAAAAAACTTAAAAGTTCACAGGTGCACAGGAGCACTAAACAAAATGTTGGTTTAGTCAACGTAAATAAAATTAAAATACATGAAAACGTGACTACTACTAAACACTTTCACCTCAACAAGCATCATCAGAGTCGTATGTCTCAGTTAAAACCCTACCTTATATAGTTAAAAAACAAACTATTTTACATAATTAACCTGAAGTATTAACCCCTGCAGTACATGTCTAGATTCAAGCATATAAAATACTGAAATGTCACATAAACCACTAAGTGCAGCATAAATAGTCAAAAATAATCAAAAATAATGTATATATATATATATATATATATATATATATATATATATATATATATATATATATTAAAAAAATCAAAATGTTAAAAATGATAATGTTCGTTGTTTAGAACCATAAAAGTTCAGGCAAATAAAATCAATAATATCAATAATAATGTGTGAACACTTTAATAGAAAAGCAGTATTGCTTAATCAAAGTAAAAAATTCCAACATCTGAAATTGTGTTCATGTTATATAACCACATGGTCACTAACAAACTTTCCTCTTGTGCTTCAACACACTGGCTATAGAAATATATTCATCAATGCCTGGTTGAACCTTTGCATTTAATCTGAACTGCCACTTGGTTTCCTTTATTTCTATGTCCAACTTTGGGTCACCCCCCTCCCCCCATCGTCTCTGTAAGATCTATAAATTACAAAAAACAAAAACCTTTTAATGTTCTGGCATATAGTGGTATGTAGGAAAAGAGAACTGGATAATTTCTTATTTTTATTATCCCTGGTATGCTCAGCTATCCTGTCTCTTAGAATTCTAGTGGTTTTACCCACATAAAATGCCTGACAGGATATACAAGTGACCACATAGAATGCCATATCGGTATTACAATTGCACCTACCAGGGCATTGCAAGTGTCTGTGGAAGCCTGCAATCTCGACATATGGACCGTCATTGATGTATTTACACCAATTACAGGCCCCACATTTACTCATCTTGGAACTGTAATTTTTCTTAATCTTTTTGTCAATAAGTTCCAACCATTCCTTAATATTCCTACCTTTAGTGTATACCACTAATGGCCTCTGTACTAATTTAGCTTTAAGATCAGTGTCCAATGCACTCTCCCAAATTGTATTAAACTTGGGGATAAAGTGAGGTGTAAATTGATTGTATGGTAACACAAGCACATCACCTTTCTGAGTTGTTCTTTGGTGTCTGTTCACAAAAATTTCTTTTGAGTTTTTAGTATAGGTGCAAACCTAGAGGTCTTATCCTTGTTTACTTCTTTCCTTATCTTATGCAAAAGTTGGGTGGGATAACCCCTAGTTGTAAACATATCAATCAAAATGTTAATTTCCTGTTGGCAAATCACATCATCATTGATTAACCTTGAGATCCGAACCATCCGGCCCTTAAGTACACTTCTTTTCTGGTGAGCCGGATGGCAACTATCAAATTGTAGTAGGGTATTGGAATAATAGAGATGGTGGATCTCAGTGTTCCTGGAGTCTTAGCCAGTTCAATGTCTTTTGCTTCGTCAACAGTACCTGCCCATAAAATCAAAATGTCATCCAAAAATCTGAAAAATTAAATTATCTTAGACCAAAATGGTGAAGGAAACACAAACTGTTTTTCCCACTCGGTCAAAACTAGATTCGCAAATACAGGGGCAGATTTGGCCCCCATGGCCACCCCTGTTGTTTGATGAAATAGTTCCCCCTCAGAATATAAGAAATTGTTTTTCAAAATGGTATCCATTAGGTTCACCAAGAAATTAATTTTGTCATCAGCTAATAAGCGTCCGTTAACCAGACTACGGTGATACAGTTCTAAACCATCTTGATGTATAACTGAAAACAAATTGATGACATCACTTGTAAGAAACATAAAATCTCGGCTCAAGTCAACACCCCTAAGCATTTCCAAACAATGCCAGGAGTCCTTCAACATCTGTGAACATCCTTCAAGGGTACCCTTTGAATAGTAATCTACGTATGTAGCCAGGGGTTCAATCTTAGAACCCCTGGCAGCAACTATAGGTCTAAAGGAGGATTTAATGCATCTTTATAAGACTTAGCGATGTCAAAGATAGATGGAATGACAGGGGTACTGTTGGTCAAATAGTCAAATTCAGTTTTGGAAATGAGTCCCTCAAAGAGTGCATCTTGCATAAATATGTCAATCTTGGCATATGCCCCGTTGACCTCACTCTTTGACACTTTTCATATGTAGTTGAATCATTCAAAATATCATACAATTTACCAACATAGTCTAAATGTGACATGATTACCATCCCACCCCCCCTTGTCAAGTTTCATAAATCGATAATCCTTGTTTTTAACTAATTCCTTTAAACATGCCCTTTCATCACTTGACAAGTTATCAACCAAGTTAATTTTAACATCACACATTTTCCTTATCTCATACTCAAATAATCGTTCCAAAACATTGACTAATGGATTGCAAGGGAGGATAAAGGTACTACTACGTTTCAAGGGTACTAACCCATGCTCCATCTGGGTTTCTTGAGATGAAAAAATAAAAGTAAATTCAATTGCCTGGTATATATCTTTAAATTTACTAGTAAACTAGCCACATCAACCCTGTATTCAGGGATAAAGTTAAACCCTCTCTTTAATAAGTCAAAATGGGTGTGTCTGATATGTAAAACACTCAAATTATTTATAGTCAACCCCAGTTAATTTGTTCACTTCCCAATTAGTTATTCGTAAGTGAAAATAAGGTAGTAGTGGTGCCGTATTTGGTCCTTAAACCCTTGCTTCCTATCAGAAAAAATGTCACTCTCTGTAAAGTGTTCAAATGTTTGGTTATAAATCAGTGTTTCTGGCAGTTTACATTTGGGTTGATATTAGTAATGGGATGATAGCCACGTGTAATCATTAACATGGAGACCTTGTGATCAGTAATTATGGGCATGTGCTTGAATACAGTGACATAGGAATCTTGTGACCAGGAATTATGGGCACGTGTTTGAATAAAGTGGGGGTGGCTTGGTTGGATAAAGATGCAGGGTAGTGAGGAAGCAAGAGACTGGAATCTATAGTGCCTTATAAGCAAGTGGTGAAGAGTGCTGCTGATAAAATGGTAAGGAGTTTAATGAGTAGTTATTTAATTTGTTTTGTGTTATTTATTTATTTACTTATTTATATGTGCTTAGCTAATTTCAATGGACTATTTGCAGGCATAGCACCGGTGAATCGGATTACACAGGAAATGAACAAAACATATTTACAGATACAATGATATGTTACAAAACACATACAAGAAGCAGTTTACAAAGTCAAAACATGTATGGAAAATTGGAAATATGCTTAGCAGAGCTTTCTGGATAAGATGCAGCCATAATGAATGAGATGGCTTATTCTACAGGGATAGCAGCATATAATTATATAGAGAGGTATGAAAACATTATCACAACGAACACAGGAACTGCTATTCAGCACAAATAAACCACACAGCGAAAGCCAGATAAACAAAAATATAGATTTATTCCTCTAGCGCCTCGGCCACAATAAGCCTTCAAGGAGTAATACATAGCATTATCTAAAACCTTTTATAGTACCAGCTGTCTCTCTTTAAAAAAATTTACAGAATTAGATAATTTGACAAGAAAAAAATTAATTTTTTCATATAAAAGAGGAAGGAGTATCAAAGATATGGTTGTGCATACTAAATTTCAGAGACCAGGGGTTCAATTAAATCAGCAGATCCATATTAAGGGCACTAAGCCATGTGGCAAATGTATTGGATGTTCATATATTGTTAATTCCTTTTTATATATAAATAATATTAGATTCGAATCGAATGGAATATTTAATTGTCACACAGAGGGAGTTGTTTATGCTATTAAGTGTAACTGTAACATGTTTTACATTGGGCAGACAAAGAGAATGTTCAAAACGCGTTTATTGGAACATTTGAGAGATATTAGGGCTAATAAAATGGAGAGCCCTTTGGCTCTTCATTTTAATAAATGCCATGATGGAAGTACAGAACATTTAAAAGCTACTGTTCTGGAACAGGTAGACATGAAATACTTAGATAAAGAAATGTATAAATGAAAGCTTTTAAGAAAAGAAACATTGTTTATTTTAAAATTTGATACATTAATTCCAAGGGGTTTAAATACAGAATGTTGCTGGAAAAGTATTGTATGAATTTAATAGATGTTACTTTAAATTTTGCTTGAATTAATATTTTAATTGTTTGATTGATTAATTGTTTGATTTTATTAATGAGAGCTGGTACTATAAAATGTTTTAGATAATGCTATGTATTACTCCTTGAAGGCTTATTGTGGCCGAGGCGCTAGAGGAATAAATCTATCTTTTTGTTTATCTGGCTTTCGCTGTGTGGTTTATTTAGGTATGAAAACATTATAAGAGGCAAGTGGAAATAGTTTCAGGATAGGATACCATATGGAGTTATCATTCTAAATAGAACAGTTGGAAGTCATAAGAAGTATATAGTAAATCAGAATGAGTTCATAGGTTCATAGGTTGGTACTAGGCTATCAGCCTAGGGCCTATACAAGCCTAGCCATAACAATTCCCTGGCTATTTCCTCCCACACTATTTACTTCCCTGGACCCCTGTCTAGCAGGGCGACTGACGTGATCCCCGGGGTGAATTTCCTTTCTCCCATCCAATCATCAAGGTTCCTTTTGAAGAGGGCCAAAGAGGCACTCTGCTTGACATGTATGGGCAATCTATGTTGATTGGTTTAAAGAGAGAAAGAGGCTTGGTCAGGGCAGGTTGCAAATGTTTAGTCATATGTTATTCATTCTGCCCAGAAGTATAGTTTTTCTGTTTTCATTACAGATATTTAGTGTATAACCAAGTTTTCCTGAAGAGGATACACTTAGCCTCCTTCTTAAGTTTGCTACAGGTGTGAATTCCTGTTCTGTTCTGCTGTTGAAGATGTATGGAATTCTGGTGAATGTTTGCTCTGTTAATGAGCTTAGTTTTTGCTGTTACTGTCAAGTATGTATATCCTGCAGAAAAGTAACTGGGAGTTCAGATTTTCTAGTGATGTAGATCAACAATCACACTTAAAGAGTCAGGACCATCTTAAATGTCTAATATTTCAGAAGGATCCATTCAGGTGGGAAGTAGAATGTATTTTTATGTGTGCTTTCAGGATTTCTCATGTTTGCATGTGATGCAAGTGAGGTGATCGGTATGCCTGTTTGCATACTGAATATCTGAAAATAACAGGTAACATTTACATCATTGCCACTGCATGGCAGTACAGGCATTTAGAAACTCCAGTCTGAAAGGTGTGTTTCTTCTTTTTTGTAGCTAACATTTCTCAGGGGTTTTAGTGCAAACTGGCTTCTATGTACCTGTACAGCTGCCAAAAAATCCATGTCACCAAACCTCAAAACTTTGATCTTAGTAGATCAAATGCCATCACATGAAAACAAACATAAAAACATTGTTTTATGCAGGGGAATAAACCTCTCTATACCACCCCATACTGCCTGCTATTTATATATGCTAACACTAAGATTGTACTGCAGTGGGGAAAGGGCAAATTCCCCAGTCCCCACTGATCCATCTGGCATACAGAAAACCTGGTAATGTCCTCTCCATTCAGTTTTGATAAAATATACCAAATTTTCTTTACTTCAACCAAATAATTTTTTGATCAAAGAAAATGTTGCTCGCTCTCTCTCTCTCTCTCATATATATATATATATATATATATATATATATATATATATATATATATATATATATATATAAGGGTTGGTACCTAGCTGGGTGAGTTTATCAATGATGCCTGAGTGAGGGATAGTGTCAAATGCCTTGGCTAAGTCTAGCTAGGCTATATGTGCAAATTTCCCCTCATCGAAGGGCTTGGTGATTGTTTCAAAGAAGTCCACCAGGTTTAGCAGGCATGATCTCCCTTTGACAAATCCAAATTGAGTAGGGGCAAGTGTTTGGAGATTACCTATATCTTTTTTGATAAGGTCCATGATGATATGCTCCGTGACCTTGCAGATAAGGCTAGTCAAGCTAATAGGTCTATAATTCCCAAGGTCAGTGGAAGCACCATCTTTGTGCAAGGGGATAACAGTGGTCATTTTCCATTCAGCTGGGATGAAGCCAATGCTTAGACTATGACTGAAAAGTGTACCCAATGGTATTGCTAATTCTTTTTTGAGCCCATGTAGGACGCAGCCTGGGATATTATCAGGTCCCATAGATGCTGTGCTTTTTGACCTTAGAGAGGCCATTCATGACCTGCTCTTTAGAGATACAAAGTAGAGGACAAGTGGTAGGGATGTCATGGGGTAGGTGTGGCAGGGACAGGGGAGTGAAATTTTCACAGAACCTGTCGGCTAACAGGTTAGCAATCTCCACAGGTTTGGTATATGTGGTATCATTAACTACCAGTACAGCACAAATCTGGACCTTTCCTTTTAGATTACGGATGTAACTACAGAACTCCTTATGGTTGTCCTTAGTTGAGGAAGCTAATTTGGATTCATAGTTAGCTTTGGAGGACTTCAGAAGAAGTCTTATTTGCTTGTTTAAACAATACAAATACATTCCATGCATAACAGTATCACATATCTCCTCCAATATGCCTACACCCTAACAATTTCCAGATTAAATGTGTTATCTAAAGCAGCCAGTGTTGGGCCTCATGACACCCCTGTGCAGGCATTAATTACATATTAACAAACACCCTGTTGGGCATTATTGCCTGCTTTTCTTATTTTGTCAATGTCTCAAGTTAATAGTACTAATATTTTAAAAATATTTCTAATTCCCTTGATTATTTTTGGATTTATCCATGATTCTGTTAAGATTCATCCATGATTCATTGATTGGGTGTAACATCACTTGCAGAAGAAAGTGACAAGCCCTCACACTACTTCATTGCACAGAAGTTTAAAGAAATACACAACCAAATGACCTGCAATTATATCTAAACAGATAAAAGGTTGGAATGAACTTGGAATGTTCTCTTGTAATTACAGCTCTTGAACAGCAAAGGATGACAAGAGATTGTAAGGGGAGAGTATGGTGGAATAAAAGAGCTCACAGAGCCGTGAGTCAGATGAAGTAGGAAAGAGGTACTAACAGTAAGAAATACATGCAGCTGAGGTACCAAATTGAAAACAATGATTATGAAAAAGAAATAGTACATAAAGATCGGTCAAGAGAAATCTGGATGCATCTCCATTATTAGGTTAATAAAAATGTGTATTATTTAAGGGTCATGGAGAATTATTTGGTCAGATCTGATGATGACTACTGCTAGTATCAGGAAAAGCCTGACCAAAGGTTTTAGCTATAGTTGATGGTAAGGTAAGGCAAACTGATCTTTATTAAACAAACAAGTCAAAGCAAAGGGTAACAGTGATGTGTCCACTTGGAGCCATGTTTAGAGACATTTATTGTGTGCCACATGATAAAAGGATGGACGTTAATTTGGACTGCTGTTTAGTAACTGTGGTTAGGCTCTATGATGCTAAGTGGACTTACAGTTTGGTAATCTCTTCTAAATGCAAAAACATGATTACAGTAGCACAGAATAAGGTAAGGAGAGTCATATTAATCCTCCTTCTCTTCTGTTTTAGATAACACATTTAATCTGGAAATTGTTAAGCTTTACGCATATTGGAGCAGATATGTGATACTGTCATGCATAGAATGCATGGCCTGTTAGGAAGCCATTTTCTGAAAAAAATACCTATTTACAAATATTGAGTCTGTTTTTGTCAGTCAGGAGTTAGGAGCTTTGCACTTTAGGAAGTGTGCATTCTTTTCAGGAAAGGCAGCATAAGTGACTCACTAAAGAAACAAAAAAACAATCCTCAAGCTGTCTCTACATCAGTTTTAGGCATTTAAACAAGATAAGATAAGAGAACAGGATTACATATGCTGATATAAAATCAGATAGTTATAGAAGTCTTTACTTAATGATATGTTCAGCTAGGATAAATAATAGGAGACATCAGTCAGGGGTTACAGTAGAATCACACGCATGAGTACCACCAAAACTGGAAGGAGTGTGGCACTCTACCGCAATAAGAAATGGAAGGTGGTTAATTAACTTGATGTGGAAGAACATGTCTTAATCTGTGTCATGGTAGATGTGCATAAAGATACTGTACTATTTAAATGTTTCCACTATACAGCATTTAATGTCACAGCATTTGAAATGGAGCTACTAACAGAGATTGTGTTTAGTACTATGTAGGTAAAATAGTTATTATGAGAAATGTATCTTGCTACTATTCATGTGCAATAACAAATCTAAGCAGGTTCAAATTGCATACTCTAATGTAATTAATTCATGATTAAGGATTACATCAGTTTATTTCTTTTCCACCAAGAGAGCCATGTTTGTGTACTTGTTTTCTGGAATATTAAAAAGGAATGATAGAAATATGACAAGTTGCCCCTTTTGCTGGGAATATCCATTTGCATATATCTAGAGATGTAAATTTAGATATTGTATGTATATTTGCATAAAGTCCCAAGCATGAGAAATAAATTAAGAAAACTGATATTACAAGATGAACAGGACAGTAGTACAGTCCTTAGCATTGCTGCATTATGGCACAGAGTTCTATACTTTAATTATAGGTTTGGATGCCCCTGTGCAGTGTCTGTACATCCTCATTGTGTCTGTATGGGCTTTTTTACCAAGATGCTCCAGTTTCCTTGCACACCTCAAAGGTGTACAGTAGGTGGGGTGAATTAGTGATCAAGCAGTTTGCCAAAGGAGTATGTGCATGTGTGTGATTCTGTATTCTGCAATGGACTGCTGCTCCATTGTGTATAAATTTCTGCCTTGTACCCACCATGTGATTGGATAGGTCTAGCTCACTAATTGCTTTAAAGTGTATAGCAAGAGAACAAATGAAGGAATGTCATTAGAAGGCTATTTAATGAGCAGTGCCTTAAGTGTAATACATTAATGTAAATATCCTCTTATGTACAGGATTTTTTAAAATGAACTGATGAGGTTAATACACAATAATATTATGTTATTTAAAACTAAGAGAAGTGAGTAAAGTAGGATTGTCTATTTACTAATATACATTAAGCTATTACAAACAGGTCTGCCTTATGGCACAGAGGGTTGAAGCCTTCAGTAAGACAAGAGGAGTTTAGTTTTGCTAACACTGAGTCATAGAGGTGAAAAAGTACTGACTCTGATCAAGGTGACCCAGATTTGATTAGTGACGCAGGTCTCTGAGGCATTGGGAAGAGGAATATGGGTGTGCTTTTTCTGGGGGGTCATGCATTCAAGTATATCTCATGGATTACCTCTGATGAAGTTTGGGGATGTGGAGGGATGACATTGTCTTTGGAGAAACTGGACATTAGCTGAGTCACTTCAGAGGAGGGAGAATATGCCAATATATCACATTACTTGCCTGTCCATAGACATCATGAGTGTAAGATAAGGGTGTGGATGTATAAGGCATACAAACAAGCCTCCTCTGCATCAACATGATAATGTCCAAGGGTGCCTAGATATCCTCATTAACCCTGAGCATGGGTTGGAAAAAGCCTAGGGGAGGCTGGTAGTGTTCAGTAGACTAGGTAGGCCAGGGATCAGCAGTGTGGCAGTGGAAAAATAAACAAAAGAAAGAAAGAAGGAAGAAATGCCTCACTTTGGCCAGCAGCCAGGGTACTACAGGAGCTATGCATGGAGGAAAGTGATGATGAGACAGAGATCACTTTCCTCTCCTACGGGAAAGATGGGTTAAAGCATGTGGCTTAGGACAGAAACTTTTCATTCAGTCTCCAGTGAAGAGCACAGACGGATGGAAGCATCAGCCTACAAAGATGGATAAGACCATTACAGATTGCATGACTTGCAGAAGAAAGTGACAAGCCCTCATACCACCCCACTCTACCTTCAAATCTTGAAAGTTTGTGCTCATGTACAGGAAACTGTAGAGCTTAAGAAGAAATCCTTTATGGCAGGTAACTGGCAAATAGCCATTCCGTAGCTGTGCTGTCACATGTTGGTCAGCAGATATAGAGAAAAAAGAAATTAAAAAAAGTATCGATAAACAAGAAAACAAGAGTAATGAGTTTGTGTTGGGTCACAGTATTTGCTGCAGCATAAAAAGGTAAGGGCAAAAGTAGGCAAAAAACTGCATATAGAATAGAATGACCACATATTATACCAAAAACCGAAACTCCATAAATGATTTTAAGGTATCTCAATGGTGGGAGAGAAGAGGAAACTACAAAAGCTATAAAACTGAAGCTAGAGAGTGAAGTGACAGAGGAAAAAATGGCAATCGTCATGATGTCTGAGATGCAATTTAAGGGGAGCAATTCAATTTCAGCAGATTGTTAAAGCTGAGTGCAGTGTACAAATCATACCTAAAATTGTATAATTCCCAGAATGAAAGGAAAAATTCTGAAAATAAATCCTTGTACATAGAATTTAAGAAAAACCCAGCCACTGGGGATGCACAAGCCAGTGCATTTCTTTGTGCCGGGCCCAAGCCCGGATAAATGGGGAGAGTTGCATCAGGAAGGGCATCCAGTGTAAAACTTCACCAAATAATTCATGAGGACACCAGTAAATATTTACATACTGGATCGGTCAAGGCCCTGGTTAACAACGACCGCCACCAGTACTGTTAGCCAACAGGGTGCTGGTTGAAATTGGGCTACTGTTGGCTGAAGGAGGAGAGAGGTGGAAGGCATGGCTGAAGGCAGGAAGACAGGAGAAAGGCTAGGACTGTGGTAGTGAGGGTCGGAACTTTGAATGTTGGCAATATGACTGGTATAGGGAGAGAGCTAGCCGATATGATGGACAGAAGGAAGATTGGTATATTGTGTGTGCAAGAGACCAAATGGAAGGGGAGTGAGGCTAGGTGTATCGGAGGTGGGTTCAAATTGTTTTATCATGGTGTGGATGGGAAGAGAAATGGCATGGGAGTTATCCTGAAGGAACATTATGATAAGAGTGTATTGGAGGTGAAAAGAGTGTTGGATAGAGTGATGTTTATGAAGCTGGAAATTGACGGTGTAATGATGAATGTTGTTAGTGCATATGCTCCACAGGTTGGGTGTGCAATGGATGAGAAAGAAACATTTTGGAGTGAGTTGGATGAAGTGGTGATGACTGTACCCAAGGGTGAGAGAGTGGTGATTGGAGCAGATTTCAATGGGCATGTTGGTGAAGGGAACAGAGGGGATGAGGAAGTGATGGGTAGGTATGGTGTTAGACAAAGGAATACAGCAGGTCAGATGGTAGTGGATTTTGCAAAAATGATGGACATGGCTGTGGTGAATATGTATTTTAACAAGAGGGAGGAGCATAGGGTGACATACAAGTGTGGAGGAAGATGCACACAGGTGGATTATATCTTATGTAGGCGGGCCAGTTTGAAGGAGATTAGAGATTGTAAAGTGGTGACTGGGGAAAGTGTAGTTAAGTAGCATAGGATGGTGGTTTGTAGGATGACGTTGGTGATCAAGAAGAGGAGGAGGAGTGTGAAGGCAGTACCAAGGATCAAATGGTGGAAACTGAAAAAGAGTAATTGTGAGGTGGAGTTCAGGGATGAGTTAAGACAGGCACTGGGTGGCAGTGAAGAGTTACCAAATAGCTGGGTAATTACAGCAGAGCTAGTAAGGGAGATGGCTAAAAAGGTGCTTGGTATGACATCTGGACTGAGAAAGGATGACAAGGAGACATGGTGGTGGAATGAGGAAGTACAGGAGAGTATACAGAGAAAGAGGTTGGCAAAGAAGAAGTGGGATTGTCAGAGAGATGAAGAAAGTAGAAAGGAGTATAAGGAGATGAGGTGCATGGCAAAGAGAGAGGTGGAGAAGGCTAAAGATAAGGCATATGAAGAGTTGTATGAAAGGTTGGACACTCAGGAGGGAGAAAAGGACCTGTACCAATTGGCTAGACAGAGAGACCGATCTAGGAAAGATGTGCAGCAGGTAAAGGTGATAAAGGATAATGAGGGAAACATACTCACAAGTGAGGAGTGTGTGCTGAGGAGATGGAAAGAGTACTTTGAAGAGTTGATGAATGAATAGAATGAGAGGGAGAGAAGGTTTGATAATGTGGGGATAGTGAATCATGAAGTACAATGCATTAGCAAGAAGGAAGTGAGGATAGCTATGAAGATGATGAAGAATGGAAAGGCTGTTGGTCCAGATGACATACCTGTGGAAGCATGGAGGTGTTTAGGTGAAATGGCAGTGGAGTTATTAACCAGATTGTTAAATGAAATCTTGGAAAGTGAGAGGATGCCTGAGGAATAGAGAAAAAGTGTTTTGGTACCGATTTTTAAGAATAAGGGTGATGTGCAGAGCTGTAGTAACTACAGAGGGATTAAATTGATCAGTCACAGCATGAAGTTATGGGAAAGAGTAGTGGAAGCTAGGTTAAGAAGGGACATGATGATTAGTGACCAGCAGTATGGTTTCATGCCAGGAAAGAGCACTACAGATGTGATGTTTTCCCTGAGAGTGTTGATGGAGAAGTACAGAGAAGGCCAGAAGGAGTTGCATTGTGTTTTTGTAAACTTAGAGAAAGCATAAGACAGGGTGCCTAGAGAGGAGTTGTGGTATTGTATGAGGAAGTCGGGAGTGTCAGAGAAGTATGTAAGAGTGGTGCAAGATATGTACGAGGGTAGTGTGACAGCGGTGAGGTCTATGGTGGGAGTGACGGATGTGTTTAAGGTGGAGGTGCAATTACATCAAGGATCAGCTCTGAGCCCTTTCTTATTTGCAATGGTGATGGACAGGTTGACAGACGAGATCAGACAGGAGTCCCCGTGGACTATGATGTTTGCAGATGACATTGTGATCTGTAGTGAGAGTAGGGAACAGGTGGAGGAGCCCCCAGAGGGATGGAGATATGCTCTAGAGAGAAGAGAAATAAAGGTCAGCAGGACTAAGACAGAATATATGTGTGTGAATGAAAGGGAGGATAGAGGAATGGTGAGGATGCAAGGAGTAGAGGTGGCAAACGTGGATGAGTTTAAATACTTAGGATTAATAGTTCAGAGTAATGGTGACTGTGGAAGAGAGGTGAAGAAGAGAGTACAGGCAGGATGGAGTGAGGGGAGAAGAGTGTCAGGAGAGATTTGTGACAGACGAGTACCAGTAAGAGTGAAAGGGAAAGTCTACAAGAGGGTAGTGAGACCAGCTATGTTATATGGGTTGGAGACAGTGGCATTGACAAAAAGGCAGGAGTTTGAGCTGGATGTGGCAGAGTTAAAATTGTTAAGATTTGCACTGGGTGTGACGAGGGTGGACAGGATTAGGAATAAGTATATTAGAGGGTCAGCCCAGGTTGGAAGGTTTGGAGTCAAAGCCAGAGAGGGAAAATTACATTGGTTTGGACATGTGCTGAAGAGGGATGCTGAGTATATTGGGAAAAAGATGCTAAGGATGAAGCTACCAGGTAACAGGAAAAGAGGAAGGCCTAAGATAAGGTTTATGGATGTGGTGAGAGAGGACACGCAGGTGGTTGGTGTGGCAGAGCAAGCTGCAGAGGACAGGAAGAAATGGAAACGGATGATCAGCTGTGGCGACCCCTAACAGGAACAGCCAAAAGAAGATGATGATGATGTCATAGAATTTAAGAATCTTGCCATGAAGAGATATAATTAGGAGCAATGATAGCAAACAAATAAGCATTATATATACAGCTTTGTTCCAAAGGAAACATGGCATTGTGATCTCAGTAGATAAGGGAAAAAGAAAATACATGTGATGTCAAGAATTATAGGCCAATCAGAAGGGTGAGATGACTAGGACTGTTTAAAAAATCTATGGTGTGTCTCTAGCACATGATCAACATGGACTAGGAATAACTGGAAGATATTGGTTTTGCCCTGGGTACCTATAGATGTACAAATGATTTAGATTTAGATTTTGAGTAATGGAGCTGGGGCAGTAGCCAAATTGTATATGCAATGATTTCTACAAAGCTTTTTATATGGTTATAATTTGTACATTGTGTATTATTAACAAACTTGAAACTTGAAATAAGTAAATAATCGAGACTAGAAAATTGTTGTATGATAGAAACTGGCAAATATGAGTGGGTGATCAGTGTGACTCACTGAGGTTTTTAGGAAAGGGTATCTCATTGGGAACTGTGTTGATCCCCTGTTTATTCCTACTGTATATGATAGATCTTCCAGTCCCTACTTGTGTGAGTACTGTCAGCTATACTGATGATATGACATTTTTGAATTATGTAACAGAAGTGGTTGAGGGGAGTAAAATAATATCGGGAAAACCTAGATGAGTTCCTGCACTGCTTGTAATACAGCTGGGTACACATCAATTTTAATAAGACCAGTTTATTCACATCTGTTTCACTAAGTCATGTCTCACTGTACATGATGGGGATGATATGAAACAACCAGTATTGTGCTGTAAAATGCTGGGGAAAATCACAACTGCATTTGCATAAAATCCTGTTAGTTGTTCTTTGGTATCCTAAAGGAAGAGATAAAATCAGCAAGAGAAGGAGAGTAGTATTGCTGAAACTGAATTAATCCTCAAGTCTTGGTGAGTGCCTTCATGTGGTGGGCCTTGTTTTCACAAAATCTCACTAGGACAACACCGATATGTAGACTGTGTTTTATATATCATAGAGAACAGTCGGTTAAAAAATAAACAAAGACAGTTGGATGCACAGGTCCCATGATAAAAAAGTGGTGTGCACACTGGTGCCAGGACTAAGGCAGTGTAGAGTCCTTAAGACACAGACACATTCCTACAACAGTCTTAGGCCAGGCTTAGGGGAAAATGGCTCCCCTGTTGTAGAAGGAAAGAGTGGTCTACAAAAACTGACAGACCAAAAAAGAGCCATAAAGATGACAAAGTGGACTACTAATTATAAGGAAGAAATTATGCCTTGCTACTATTATACAAGAAGCCCTGAATTACCATGTAGAGGATATTCAGAAAGATTAAGAGAGAAATTAGAGAAAGAAAAATACTTACATAATAAAAACTGTCAAAAGATCCAAATAAAAAATTGTGTTTGTTAACCCAACAGATACACAAAAAACAAATAGATGAAAAAATTTGGGCCACATGGAAATAGAAGCAAAGTTTGAAAATATAAATGACAAAATCCAGAGGTTTTGAAAGTTATAAAAAGAAATATGGATATGGGAATGAAAAAGAAATCTGCTCTAGTGCAATATTTATTCAAAGGAGAAAGCCAAACTAATCAATACAAAAAAGCACCTCTAAAGATATTTGACGAGAAATACATGCAAAGGCACCCAGATATGGAAAATTTCACAAAACAAAAATAAGAAAACAAAGTAGGAATATGGGAAATGGATTAGTGAGCTAGAAGTTAAAGAGAAACAAGTTATGAATTATCAGTGAAGTGAAAGATTTAGTGTGAAGAATTAAGTGCAGGCAATATCACAGCATGAAGGGATAATGGATCCCTTGATTAAGGAGCAACAGGTGGAGCAGGAGGCATCTGAATAAGATTTTCCACAGGATGATGCCCTGGAGCTTTCTGTAGGAAATTGGTGTGAAAGTCAAGTTGAAGCTGCACATCAAGGGAAGCAGTTGGAAACACTAGTAACTCAGACTTAGAGCATGTTATGGAATGATGGGCTAATGGGTTCCCATACAAAGGGGCAGAAGATGAAGCAGGGTTAATCTGAAGAGGATATGTCATGAGAAATAGTCTGGAACATTCTAGAGAATAATCATAGGAAACAGAAAGAAAAGAATATGCTTTCAGTCCAGACCAAAATGATTTAAAGGAAGGCCTACTTGATTTATTAGAGAGAGATACACATGTGAGATGAAATAAATAGATTACAGTAAGTAACCAAATCCTAAAATGTGAGATGACTGCTAAAACAGATGAATACATTAATCAGGACTATTAAGAGAATATGTTATTGTGCAGCTAAACTGCTAAAGAATAAAGTGTTGTCATAAAAATGAAGAGCAGCAAAGGAAAGGAAGAAATGAAATGCACTATGGAAACATGGAACTAACAAAACTATAAAGCAATTAAAGACAAGACATATCACAGTTAGAAGAATATAGAAAAGGGAACAAATCATCAAAAATATTTAGAAAGATGTGATAAAGCAATGCACAATATCAAAACAGACCAGGATGTATCATACACTATATCCAGTATTAACCTAAAATATTAACACAGATAAAAATGTTAGAAGGTATACAGATAAATACAAAATAAAAGTACAAAATAAACAATTCACTGATGACCCAACAAGATTTTACAGAGAACTGAGAAAAAAGTAAACTGAACAGAAACACCACCAAACAGAAGAAGAAATAGGCATATTTTGGACAATTATTCATGGAGACTTTTTTGAACATAACAAAGATGCTGAATGAATAGAAGAATTAAAAGAAACAGTAAGAAGGTTTAGTGCAATGTAGAGTATATGAAATGGGATGAAGCAATGGCCAGAGAAACTGAGACAAAATTAAGAATAGCTCATAAGTGGAAAACCCTAGGCCATTAACACCTTTGCACAAAGATTTAGCCCTGAGAAAGAATTATTAATATGCACCTGATTAACAACAGGAAAATAGCACTCCTTCTCAAGAGTGAACATGCAAGCCATCCTAAGACTTATAGACAGATAACTTGCTTTCTGACAATATACAAATTATATACTGAAATTGCCATAGACAGAGTCTGTAGTCATTTAAGAGAAAACACAACTCACTTATGGCAATAGAACAAAATGATAAAAAAGAAAGTCACATGGAACACAGGATAATTTGTTGCTAAATAAATCGTTAATGCAAAATTGTAAAAAGGGTTAAGAATTTAAGTATGGCATGGATAGATTACCAAAAAAAAGCATTTGGCAGCATTCCGCATTCATGCATAAAGCAGTACTTATAGATATATAATTACACCCTGCATTGATCAGTTACATTACAGTCAGCATGAAACAGTGGCAAACTTCTCTGCAGCTGAGCCATGACAAAGGACAGATAATTACCCCAAGGATATAACATTCAAAGGGATATATTTTAGGGTGATTCTTTGCCACTGCTCCTGTTTTGTCTTGACTTTAACCCATTACTTACTTAACAGATTAGGGTATTGTTCCAATTTGGCTCCCAGAAAGCAACACTGTTTAAAGATTTCTCATCTATTCTTTGTGGATGACTTAAAAATGTATAGTTCATCATATGAGGAGTTGAAAGCACAACTACAAATTATTAAACCTTTCTCAGATGATACAAGAATGACATTTGATTTTGATTACTGTGCAAAAGCATCATTGAAAAGAGGAAAGCTGCAGCACAAATAAAATATTAACCTGGGACAGAAATGTAATATAAAGGAACTTGAGTTAAGGGAGTGTATAAATATATGGTACTAGATGAAGAATTGACAACAAAACCTGAACAAATGAGAATAAAGCTCAGTAAGGAATACTTTAGAAGACTAAAACTAATATTGAAAACTGCCTTGACATATAGGAATAATGTCCAAGCTATAAATTATTTTGCTGTTCCTGTTCTTATGTTTGATTGTCCTATAAGGTACTGGATTGACTGGACATGTAAACAAGAAAACTGTTGCATGCTTATCAAACTATATGTAAAACTCTATGTATACCAAGAGTACATATTCCTAATTCTGAAGGAGGTATGGGGCTCCTCAACATTGATTACATGTAAAACTCTGTGTATACCAAGAGTACATATTCATAATTCTGAAGGAGGTATGGGACTCCTCAACATTGATTACATGTAAAACTCTGTGTATACCAAGAGTACATATTCCTAATTCTGAAGGAGGTATGGGGCTCCTCAACTTTGATTACATGTAAAACTCTATGTATACCAAGAGTACATATTCCTAATTCTGAAGGAGGTATGGGGCTCCTCAACATTGATTACATGTAAAACTCTGTGTATACCAAGAGTACATATTCCTAATTCTGAAGGAGGTATGGGGCTCCTCAACATTGATTACATGTAAAACTCTATGTATACCAAGAGTACATATTCCTAATTCTGAAGGAGGTATGGGGCTCCTCAACATTGATTACATGTAAAACTCTATGTATACCAAGAGTACATATTCCTAATTCTGAAGGAGGTATGGGGCTCCTCAACATTGATTACATGTAAAACTCTATGTATACCAAGAGTACATATTCCTAATTATGAAGGAGGTATGGGGCTCCTCAACATTGATTACATGTAAAACTCTATGTATACCAAGAGTACATATTCCTAATTCTGAAGGAGGTATGGGGCTCCTCAACATTGATTATATGTAAAACTCTGTGTATACCAAGAGTACATATTCCTAATTCTGAAGGAGGTATGGGGCTCCTCAACATTGATTACATGTAAAACTCTATGTATACCAAGAGTACATATTCCTAATTCTGAAGGAGGTATGGGGCTCCTCAACATTGATTACATGTAAAACTCTATATATACCAAGAGTACATATTCCTAATTCTGAAGGAGGTATGGGGCTCCTCAACATTGATTACATGTAAAACTCTGTGTATACCAAGAGTACATATTCCTAAATCTGAAGGAGGTATGGGTCTCCTCAACATTGATTACATGTAAAACTCTATGTATACCAAGAGTACATATTCCTAATTCTGAAGGAGGTATGGGGCTCCTCAACATTGATTACATGTAAAACTCTGTGTATACCAAGAGTACATATTCCTAATTCTGAAGGAGGTATGGGGCTCCTCAACATTGATTACATGTAAAACTCTGTGTATACCAAGAGTACATATTCCTAATTCTGAAGGAGGTATGGGGCTCCTCAACATTGATTACATGTAAAACTCTATGTATACCAAGAGTACATATTCCTAATTCTGAAGGAGGTATGGGGCTCCTCAACATTGATTACATGTAAAACTCTGTGTATACCAAGAGTACATATTCCTAATTCTGAAGGAGGTATGGGGCTCCTCAACATTGATTACATGTAAAACTCTGTGTATACCAAGAGTACATATTCCTAATTCTGAAGGAGGTATGGGGCTCCTCAACATTGATTACATGTAAAACTCTGTGTATACCAAGAGTACATATTCCTAATTCTGAAGGAGGTATGGGGCTCCTCAACATTGATTACATGTAAAACTCTATGTATACCAAGAGTACATATTCCTAATTCTGTAGGAGGTATGGGGCTCCTCAACATTGATTACATGTAAAACTCTGTGTATACCAAGAGTACATATTCCTAATTCTGAAGGAGGTATGGGGCTCCTCAACATTGATTACATGTAAAACTCTATGTATACCAAGAGTACATATTCCTAATTCTGAAGGAGGTATGGGGCTCCTCAACATTGATTACATGTAAAACTCTATGTATACCAAGAGTACATATTCCTAATTCTGAAGGAGGTATGGGGCTCCTCAACATTGATTACATGTAAAACTCTATGTATACCAAGAGTACATATTCCTAATTCTGAAGGAGGTATGGGGCTCCTCAACATTGATTACATGTAAAACTCTGTGTATACCAAGAGTACATATTCCTAATTCTGAAGGAGGTATGGGGCTCCTCAACATTGATTACATGTAAAACTCTATGTATACCAAGAGTACATATTCCTAATTCTGAAGGAGGTATGGGGCTCCTCAACATTGATTACATGTAAAACTCTGTGTATACCAAGAGTACATATTCCTAATTCTGAAGGAGGTATGGGGCTCCTCAACATTGATTACATTCTTCACCTGCAGTCAGGGTACTGAATACAAATCTGCTGACATTAACAGATCCAAACATCGTCAAACTTTTAAAAGAAGAGAAGAAGGCTAACATGACATCTTTGCTTAGTTTAGCAGAAGCATTTCAGTATCAAGCAGAAATGGAAATCAAACCTGAAGTAAATAAAATCAGACAGCAGCTGAATGTGCCAAAAAATAAAAGAAAGAATGCATGGAAAAGGATCAGATGAGAAAGAAATCAAGCTTCAAGGAAATGAGGATCTTTCCGAAGAAATGGACTAACAATCCTTGGGAGAAAGTTCTCTCCCTAATAGAGACACTCAAAATGGACACAATTTCATCTTCATAAGAAAAGAGGAATCAAGAATGCAAGTTATAATTTGTTAATGCTTGTACAATAACCTTTATTATTTATCTGTGTATCTATGATTGTATTCCTTTTGACTTTGTCTGACCTGAGGCCATTGTATATTCTCTAAATAGTTCATTCAATTCATTTTTATTTGATCTGTTATATTTACTATGTATTGTTTTAAAAAAAAAAGTTTTCTGAATAAAATTATTTGAACCAGAAAGAAATAAAACTTGAAAAGCCATAAATATAGTAGCAAGTACAGAGATCTCCTGGAACAACCTCACGTTGACCAACATTTGACACAGGATTGGTTAAGGAGAGGCAAACTGAAACCAAAAGATGAAAGGCTAAAAATGGTAGCACAGGATAGTGAACTATGTACATGTTGCTTTACAAAGTTCATTGAAAAAGTAGGAGAAACAGACAAATTCAGGTTCTGTAAAAAAAAGAACTGGAAACTGTACCACATCTTGTTGGGTGTGAGAAACTTGTGGCAGAGGGCCTGTATACCGAAAGGTACAATAATGTGGTAAGACTGTTGTACTGAGGATTGTGCAAACACTACAAGAGAAGCAGGTAATAAGCACAGGAAACATAAACTCTAAAACATTATAATGATGAAGTTTAAATCATATGGGATTTCCCTTTATCAACAGTTTAAAACAGATATTAGAAAACTAGATATAGTAGTCCATGAAAAAGACAAAAGTAGTACTGATCATTGAAATTGCTACACTCAGTGGTTACAGTGATTTATTTAACAGAGAGACACACAAAGCCATAAAATACCAGGATTTGCAGGCAGAAACAAGAGTGATGTGAAAGATACAGTAATACTTAGATATGCTACCAATGCATGTAACTGTATTAATTACAGAAGGAGGCACATTTGGGCACAATGCTGCTGTTGAGAAGAGCATTCTTGCCTAGCATTGAAGACTGAAACAATATTAATGTCATGAACTCTAATTGTAACATGACTTAGGAATGATATCCATTCCTGTCATGCTATTAGAAATCCAAAATATGGTTGTAGCAGCAACACCAATCACATATCAATATGGCACAGTAGGGAATGCACAGTGAAAATGTGTATTATGTGACTGTTATGCAAGGTATAACAATGGGGAGGATGTCTGTGTGAGACAAGCATCCTTACCTGAATAATGCAAAGGATATCTATCAGGGATGTTATATACAATTGGGTAGGGTGCATTTTATGAAGCTGTGCAAACTGGTTTGCCTGAATATGAGTGTAATTTCAGCAGAGGTCTCCAGCAAGTGGGACATGGGTAAAGGCTCATGGACAACATTAGAAAAAGCATGCAAAATCATGGACACTATCTGAATAATACCACCAGTAGTCTCTGGTCTCTTTGTCTCTGGTTCATATGTTCATAGGTGTTTACTTCGCCAATGACTACAAGGGCCTTTTTAAGCCTTGCCATGCATCCAAAATTTCTGACAAGTTCTGATACCCTTCATAAGTGTAAGCAGGGGCCTGGGAGATGAATGGTTTGTGTCCATTAGATACATAGGTGCCAAACCAGGGATGAATTTTCTGTTCCCCATCCAATTGACCAGGTTGCGCTTGAATTGGGTTAGGGAGGAACTCTGCTTTACATGGATGGGGAGCCTGTTCCAGAGACTGGGTAATCACTGGGATACATACCTGTATTTCCAGCAGGTCCTATTTATATCACAGGCAAGGTTTTAAGTCTTTAGAATGGGTAATTCTGGTTCTGTTTGCTTTGACGATATGCAGGGTGTCCATCAGAGTGGGGTTTGACTATGCCCTGTATGTCAGGTATAGATCTTCCCTCAAAAGTCTATAGGAGACAGAATATAGAGATTGAGCCTTGAGGTGGTCTTCATAGGATATTTTACTTAAGTCCTGTATTCCTTTAGTGAGGAACCTCTGTGGACATTCCAATAGTTAG
The DNA here is from genome assembly GCF_019279795.1 of Protopterus annectens. Lineage (NCBI taxonomy): Eukaryota > Metazoa > Chordata > Ceratodontiformes > Protopteridae > Protopterus > Protopterus annectens. The sequence continues at coordinate 1,064,610,122 of NC_056747.1, read as the reverse complement.
ATATGCCTGCTTAGGTGTATACCAGAGGGGGCATTGTACTCAATGATAAGTCTAAAAAAAAAAAAAAAAAGTTTGTTTGGATTATATTTGTTGCAATCCATTTGTTTGTTTGTTTTTATTATATTGTAGTACAGTTCCATTTGTTTTTTCAAGTGGCTTGGAGTGTTTTGTTATTAACAATGGCCTTTTTGATCCCTTTCCAGGCTGATTCAAGCTTTTTATTGATTCTTTCAGGCTTTACCCTCCATGCATAGACTAGATCCAGGCCTGCTGAATCTAGCTTTGTTTGTATGCTTGTTGTTTGTTTGCTTGTTATTTCCCTGAAACGCTAATTCCACCTAAAACGCGTCTTTTCAGCGCTTCTGTGGATCCCTAGTGATATCTGCATTGCTTACTGTACTTATTTCCTTGTTTCACTTGAAAGAAAGTTACTGTTTGTCGTTTTTGCATTTAAGTTACCTGTAACACATTGCATTTAAGTTACCTGGCACTTGCTCACTAAAGCAATTATATAAGTCATCACTAAAAAATTAAAAGCACTACACCCTCACAAACTTCCCTTGAGTACCTTGTTCCCCATTGGTCCTTTTTTTCAATTATAAAGGAATTCCCAGTACTATTCTAGCATGAACAAAGGTCAGTTGTCAATCTCCTCTCCGGTCCAGCTAGTGAATCTGGGAAACTTGAGGCAATGTTACAACTGCTTCATGTACACAGACAACCCTCTCTTCCTCCCAACAAATTCCAACACATGTGAGAGATGCAACAATATAGCCAAACTGGAGGCTAAGCTCTCTCAACTCAGTACTGGCGTAACCAGTCAGGAGAAGAAGGAAACCACACTCACTACAATTCCAGTCTCACATAGACCTACCACGACAGCAAACCAAGCACATAAACACACAAAAACATACTTGGAGGCTCTAAATAAAAATCTGCCTAAGCAGCAGAGACCTCCAAAACAGACACCCAAGGAACCGCTACCCCAAAACAAAACACGTGCAACACATAGCTCACAAAGCCAGTGTGCTGAACAGTCACAGCCCTTAAGGCTAAACAACACACCTGATACACTTGTAATAGGTGACTCTATCATCAGGCACACTGACGTCCCGCTCACCAGGCTGAACAAGGAGAAAGGAGTGAGAGTGAGAGAGAACAAGTGGGCTCTAGGATCCACCACATAACACAAGCACTCAGGTCACTCCAAGGCAAGTACAAATATGACTCGGTCATTGTCCATGCTAGGGTGAATGACCTGAGACGTACCTCCCTGGACTACATGAAAAGAGACATAGAGGAGCTCTCTGAGCATGTAGCCCAGGCCGGTATGACTCTGACCTTGAGTAGCATCTTACCCTCACCAAGAATGATGCCACAATATGAAGACAAGATGATCAATTTCAACAATTGGCTTAAGTATTGGTGTCATTCAAAGGGGATCCAATGCCTGTCAGCCTGGGATGACATGCTCGACATGCCACGATGCTTCGCTAGGGACGGCTTGCACCTGTCACCCCTGGGCTTTCGGATATTGGCAAAGGCTCTTGCTTCCCCCATAGTGCCTTTTTTAGGCAAGGCTCAAAAGACAAACCCACCTCCATAGGTATCACAAGGGATAAGAAACTAAGAGTAATGCTACTCAAAGCCAGAAGTCTAAACCTCAAGATGCATGCACTCGAAACTCTCCTTAGCATGGAGAACATTGATATCTGTACAGTAACAGAAACCTGGTTCAAGGCTCCCGAGAGCACCCCAGCACTACCAGGTTATACCTCATACCATGCTTTTCAGCCCCAAAACTTGGACCGAACCACAAAAGGAGGGGGAGTATCAATATTCGTCAAAGATACCCACACCTCCAGGCTGGTGGCACAGCACGAAGCATCAGAGACTATCCATGTGCAACTAACAGTGGGTAAAACTGCCTTCCAGTTTATAGCCTGCTACAGACCACCCTCCCAAACCCAGGAACCCCACTCGGCTTTCCTGAGAACACTGGAAAATATGAAGGTCTCTCCAAACACCAATATATTGGGCGACTTCAACTACCCAAACATAGACTGGGAGCATTACTCTAGCTCCAACACCCTAGCCCAAAGGTTCCTAGAATTTATAAACTCAAATGCTATGGAACAACTTGTTACCACTCCCACAAGAGGGGAAAACATACTGGACCTGATCATCACCAACATGGGGACTCGATGGTCCAGACCAGAAGTGTATCCCTCACTGGTAAGATCAGACCATAAACTAATCTCACTGGATATTCACATCCCGACCCCACCCCCTGCCCAGAAAACCACAGTGAAAAACTTCTCTAAATCAAATTTCACACTCCTCAAAACTGAGGTGGAATCCTTCAAAGCCCCCGAGCCTGTGGAAAATATGGCCCAGACAGCAGAATCCTTTATAAATGCATTCTATGAACACCTTCAGGAATGCATGGATCATGCAATCTCAAATAAAACCAAGACCCAATCCTCCAAAGGCAGACGTCCTGTCTGGTGGACCCCAGCCATAAACAAACTATACAATAGAAGGAGGAAGCTACTACATGATAGAGCAAAATCCCAAAAAGGGAAGGCATCTCTGATCAGTATTAGCAAAAAACTATGGGCACTCATAAAATCGTCTAAGGCCAGCTTCGAGAGAAAAATTGCACAGGACACTAAGGATAATCACAAGGCTTTCTTTAGTTATGTTAGGAACCTGGGTGGGAATTCCCAGATATGCTCAGAATTAGTCCAAAATGACAAAAAATACATCGAACCCACAGACATAGCCAACATCCTAGCTGACAGGTTCAGAGCAAACTTCTCCCCCCCTCCCCATCAAAAGGGCAAATATCTATCCCAGCAGAGTGCTGCCCCCCTGACATCTCACATGCGCAGGTAAGAGCCGGCCTCTCCAAAGCAAAAAACACAGCATCAATGGGACCAGACGGTGCCCCGGGCTGCATCCTACATGAACTCCAAGAAGAGCTAAACCCAAACATAAAACTACTGTTCAATCTCAGCCTTACTACAGGATATGTACCCAAAGAGTGGCGTACAGCAACAGTGGTCCCTCTCCACAAAGGTGGTGCCTCAACGGATCCTGGAAACTATCGCCCCATAAGCCTGACTAGCTTGGTCTGCAAAGCTATGGAAAGGATCATCATGGACCTCATAAATAAAGATATTGGGGACCTACAGACACTGGATGCTACCCAGTTCGGCTTTGTTAAGGGCAGATCCTGCCTCTTAAACCTGGTCGATTTCTTTGAAACAGTCACCAAGGCCATTGACGAGGGGAAGGTGGTCCACTCTACCTGGACCTCGCAAAAGCCTTCGATACAATACCCCAATCGGGCATTATAGATAAGCTCACCAGCTTAAATATAAACCCCTATGTCACTAGATGGGTTGCAAACTGGCTCAAGGACAGAACCCACATGGTTAGAATTGCTGGAGCCATGTCAGACTCCAAACCAGTTACAAGTGGTGTCCCACAAGGCTCAGTCCTGGGATCTCTCTTGTTCGGTATATATTTCTCGGAGGTACAGGCCAACACGGAAGGACTGTGGCTGACCAAGTTCGCAGATGACTGCAAACTGGGCGCCATAATCAACTCTCCAGCCGACACAAGCATCCTCCTAAAGGGCCTCATAGAAACAGACAACTGGTTCCAGAGCCATGGCCTCAAGCTAAACGCCAAAAAGTGTATAGTCATTCCCTTTGGCAAAAACAAAGTGCCCACAAATTACCACATAGGTGGTAATCCATTAAGTACAGAAGAAGTAATTAGGGACCTGGGGACCCAAGTTGATAGCAATCTCTCATTTGGCAACCACGTGGCCAAAGTGGTTAGAAAAACATTTTATATAGCCCACCTAATCATGAAGGGATTCACATCTAGATCAGGGGAGGTCATCGTGCCTCTTTACTCATCCCTCATCAGTCCCATAATTGAGTACAATGCTCCTTTTGGGATGTACCTTACCAGACACCTGCAGCAACTGGAAAGACCCCAAAAGTACCTCACCAAGAGGATCAAAGGGCTCAAACAGATGCCATATGCTGCCCGGTTAAAGAAACTCCAGCTCTACTCAGTGGCATACCGCCTGCTCAGAGGCGATATGTGCCTGACGTATAAAGCCATGTCCAACCCGGAATTAATGGACATGCTGCACCTCAGAAAATCCAAATCCCATCAAGCTACGCGCTCGAGAGACTTGAACCTCAGCACTGAAATAAATAGGACATGCTGGAGGGACAGATTCATAACCCAGAGGCTCCCTTCACTCTGGAATAAAATCCCAGTCCAGGTTAGGCAGAGTCCCTCATTGACTCTCTTCAAGAGGAATCTTGATGAGTGGATGGGAGATCATAGGTTTACCCTGGATATCACTTCTGTGTCACTGTTAGACAGAGGCACAGTATACTAACCCCTAAAAAGGACATAGCAAAATTAATTTAAAATGGATGGCGAAAACCAAACACACTCTGGCAAGGCTTATAAATGCCCTAGGGCAGATAGCCTAGTATGAACCTATGAACCTATGAACCTATGATACACTGGGTGACTCCTTATTGGACAATGATAATGGGTGTGTTGAAAAAGTTTTAACCCAGGAAGAAAGAGCATTATCACAGAATGGAGTTAATGTAAATGTTCGAATTTCTTTAGGAGCTATACTGAAGAAAAGGATTTCAGTTGGGTCTATGAAGGAAACTATGGACAATTTTTTACAGAGCTGTTTAAATGAGCCTCTTTTATTGACATTGTGGGAAATTCTGGAAGTAGAGACAGTAAATATAACAGCAGAGTTTGCAGCGTTCAAAATAAATCTTTTAAAATTAAAAATTATTCAATAGGATATTTTATTCTTTGAAGCCAGTCTAGCCGCTAAAAGAGTTCCGAGAGTGCTCCAAGTTTTGAGAGTACCAACGGGTGACAGACTTTCAAATGAGCTGAGAGAAGCTTGGAAATTGGTGAATGAAAGCACTGGTTTAAAATATGTGCAGCTGCTGTTAGATAAGCATAACAGAAATTTGGTTTGTCTTAACAATTCAGTTGTGACAGTGTATAACACATTGAAAGGGCTGACCTCAAAAGAGAATTTTGAGGCTAAGTTGCAGACAATAAATGAGAGACTGGAAAGTGAGAATAACATACGAAAGAAACAGAAGTTCAAAAACTATAAGAGAGACCAAGAAGATCATGAAAAAGATGCTCATTTTGGTTTGCCCATTTCAAATACAAAGTCCATGAGAATGAATGAAGATAAGACAAGAGAGGTGAATGGAATTGAGCCTATTCATGATGACAGCAGTGAGCTTGAAACAGCAGTAATCAGTAGAACAGCCAAGCTTATGAGACGTAATTTGGGACAGAGCCGAGAGGTGACAGAGCATGCAAAGGGTCCTGTGGATCATAATTGGAGTCAGCAGGAGAGTCAGCAGAAGGGATCGCACCAAGGAAGACAGCAAGGTTTTTAGAACATCAAAGTATACCAAGATGGAGGGATTGGGGTGAGAACCTGGGCCCAAATGGCAGTGCAAGCTTCAAACAGAAAGTATCCAAATTGGAAGAGAGAGGGACATGTAAATCTGCAGGGAAACCAACAAAGAAAATATTCTTTGAACCAGTTTTGAAGGAACAAGAAATTTTGGAAAGGAAAGAAGTAACAACCCATTTGAAAGGTACTGTTGCTGACTCCTTTAAAATAATTAATTTGTCTAGTATCATTCTAACAGATGCACAGTTAAGACTTTTAAGAAAAGGTTTGACTTCTGTGCCCTCACCTAGGGACTATGTCAGGAAATTGAATTTGAAATATTATTTTAAGAATGATCATAGTATTCAAGAACTGTTTAGGAAACCATGTTTTAACCCTCCTTTAAGACTTGAGTTAGAGATGTTTCTCCTGACATGTGAAAATGATGTTAGGAATTTGTTAAATTGTAAAAGTAATGCGAGATTTTATAATTTAACAATGAGTGAGAGAGATCCTTTGTGTGAACTACAGAGTAATGATAAGTTATATATAACAAAAGCCAACAAAGGGGATGTGATAGTGGTGATGGATTATAGTTACTATTGTGAACAGTTAACATTTATGTTGAATGATATTAATTATTATAAAAAAGGTGGATGGGCACAAGTAAAGAGGGCGTATAATATGATTGATTCATGTATTGAAGAATGGGCCCTTGAAGGATGGATTAATGAAAAGACAGCAAAATATTTTAGGATTTAAAAGGCCAAATTGGGTAGGCTTTTTGGGCTACTCAAAGTTCATAAGTGTTTCAATAGCCCTCCTTTCAGACCAATAGTAGTGAGTCAAGGGTGTAAGACAGAAGCAATGTCTATTTATGCTAAGTTTTTACAGACTGTAGTGCATGAAAGTGAATTGTATGTGAAAGATTCTTTTGAATTAAAAAAAAGCCTAGAAAATATAAATTTGGAGGGTTCTATGATATTGCTAACTGCCGACATAGTCTTACTATATAATGTTATTCCAAATGTGGAAGGTTTGGAGTTAGTAAATAGGGTATTGTGTGCATCTAAGAAAATTTCAGATAGTCAAATTAGTTTGTTAATAGAAATAGTAGATGTAGTCTTATCTTAGAAATTCTTTGTTTTTGGTTCTGAAATTTATCAACAGGTGAATGGTGTGGCAATGGGAATGGTAATGGCCCCCAGCTATGCTAATATTTTTATGGTTGCCTGAGAAAAAGAATATATTTATTTGTTAGAAAAAAACACAAAAGGCCAAGCACCAGAAACCTCTGCAGCTATAAAAAAACGAAGAACAGAATACACACAAAGCTGCTGAGAATAGGCTCCAGAATCCACGATGAACTTGAAAGATACCAAGAAACAAATCTGTGCAGAACTGCTTTATTACAACACACTAGCGCTTTCACAAAATGCTTCTTCAGGTGTAAAGGTGATACAGGGGAACACACCTTAAATAGCCAAGTTAATTAATCACATGATGCACTCTAATTAATTTTTAAAGAAAACCTTAAAATCAACTTTAAAGCATACATATATATGAACTAGTTAATAAAACATACACCCTATAAAAGAAACATGTATATAACATTATGTATATAAATATATAATAAAATATATATATATATATATATATATATATATATATATATGTATGAAAAATAAATAAAAAACAAAAAATTACCTATACAAAGCCCTTTTACTAAGAACTGGCTTCAAAGGCACATGTTCATTTAAACCATGACCATAGTTGGTTCTGAGCATAACTATCCACCTAGCCTCTATTTCCTCGGTTCTGGCTCTAATGTCACCCACTCTTGCACTCTCATAAGTCCTAGAAACAACCATAAACATAAACTTATGCTATATCCCCACACTTTGTACATGCTTAGCCAAAGCATTTGTGTTGGTCCCTTTACCTATATGGTAATAATGCTCTCTTATTCTATACTTAAGGGTACGATCTGTCTTGCCTACATAAAAACATTTGCAGGCAATACAGCTGGCTAAATAAATCACATGCATGGTTTCACAGTCAGCCTGCACCCTAACATCATATACCCTACCTGTGTCTGGATGTACAAAGAAGGGTTCTAATGCTTTAGCTAAGCATGTACAAAGTATGGGGATACAGCATAAGTTTATGTTTATGGTTGTTTCTAGGACTTATGAGAGTGCAAGAGTGGGTGACATTAGAGCCAGAACTGAGGAAGTAGAGGCTAGGTGGATAGTTATGCTCAGAGCCAACTATGGTCATGGTTTAAATGAACATGTTTTGTTTTTTATTTATTTTTCATACATATATATATATATATTATTATATATTTATATACATAATGTTATATACATGTTTCTTTTATAGGGTGTATGTTTTATTAACTAGTTCATATATATGTATGCTTTAAAGTTGATTTTAAGGTTTTCTTTAAAAATTAATTAGAGTGCATCATGTGATTAATTAACTTGGCTATTTAAGGTGTGTTCCCCTGTATCAGCTTTACACCTGAAGAAGCATTTTGTGAAAGCGCTAGTGTGTTGTAATAAAGCAGTTCTGCACAGATTTGTTTCTTGGTATCTTTCAAGTACATCGTGGATTCTGGAGCCTATTCTCAGCAGCTTTGTGTGTATTATATTTATTTATTAGTCCAAATATTTCAAGGATGTTATTTTTGTACAAGCGTATTATACACAATTTGTTTTTTTGTGTGTGTGTGTGTGTGTGGGGGGGTTGCTGCTTAAAGCATGCTTATGGATTTTATTAATTATTTAAATATTTAATGTTTTCATATAAGATGGATAAGCACAGCTCTGATTATTTAGATTTAACTGTTTATAAATTTGCCAATACGTTGAAAGTTAAGATATACAAAAAGGAAATGCAGAGCAATAGACATTTGTACTTCAATAGTATGCATAATTTGAGTCTTAAAAAAATATGGTAAAAAAAACAATTCATGAGAGTTAATAGATTAACAGATAAACATCAATTTTTTGTTCAAGAACGTGAAGTCTTGAAAGAAAGATTTTATAAGAGGGGTATCCGAAAAATGTAGTAGATATTGTCATGAATAGTGTTATAGAAAAAAGGAATTCTGAAAATCTGACAGCAGATTGTGGTCAATGCACAGGTACTGAGGAAGTTTGTAAAGACAAGGATTTTTCTCTGGCTTGTTTTTTTATTTTTTTGAAAATTCACTAGATGAGAAAAGCATACAAAAAATAGTGAAAAATAATTGGAAGTTCCTTATGAACTTCCAAGTGTTGAGTAATGTGATAGGTGATAAACCAGGTTTTGTTTTGAAGTGGGGGGAAATTTTGAAAGAAAATTTTTATAAAACTAATAATAAAAAACATTAACAGCAATTGTAAAAGGTATGTTTCATTGTAACACTGTAATTTTGTGATCATATTATAGTGGATAACAAAATGTGGTTGGCAGCAAGAGAATTTGTTATAAGGCTGCAAGACAAATATGATTGCAAATCAAAATATGTTGTATACATAGTTTTATGTGGGCTGTGTTCAGCTTTTTATATTGGGAGAACCACAAGGGAATTTCATAAAAGAATTTCTGAATTTCTGACAGCTGTTGAAAAGGCAGACATGAGTAATTCATTAGCAAAGCATGCTTGTCAGAAACATTTGGACAGTTTCACAAATGTAAATTTTTAATTTTCTGTGACTGATCACATTAATAATTATGAATGTAAAGGTAAAGCAGAAGATGAGCCGGAGTGGAAGGAGTACTGTTGGCAGATTAGATTGAATGCGTGTGCTTTTCCTGGAATGAATCATAGAGAACATTTTAAAGTTATGCTGAACAAGAAAGAGTTAGTTGATTAAATGTAGTTTAATTAGTCATGTGATTTTAATTAATCATGTGACTTTAAGAGATTGTATAATGACTGAATGAGTATTTGCAACTTAGTCTGATGAAGTTCTGTTAAAAGAATGAAAGTGCTTACCAGTTGTTGGATTTTAACATTATATTTTAGTTCCTATTAAAGTTTGTTTGGATTATATTTTTTGCGATCCATTTTTTTGTTTTCAATGATAGGTCTGATAAATACTGAATACAGTGGAACAATGGCTTACTTGGACTTAGATGCCATACCTTTGTTTATAAGTTGCACAATATAGAATGATTTCCTCACAACTGTAGGCACGTGATGGTCAAAGACCAGATTACTAGCTATAGTATGTGTGTCCTTAAGTCCCTGACTGATAATTACCAGGGGTGGATGACTTCCTGAAGGATACTATTATGCATTTCTTGGCATTTAGTTTTAGACCATGGCTCTGACACAAGTTGTTTGCCTGTGTCAGCCCCTCCAGAAGAACATTTGTGTCAGTGTGGGATTCAATGACAGGTCCTAATTTGCAATCATCTGCAAATTTAGTCAGCCAGAGACCATTGACATTGGCCTTGACTTCAGAGAAGCAAATGCCATAAAGGGGCAGTTCAAGGACTGATCCCTGAGAGGCTCCACTTGTGACTGGCTTCTTTGTAGAGGTGGACTCCAAAATTCTAACTTGCTGGATCCCGTCTGTAAGCCAGTTGGCTATAAACCAGGTGACATATGAGTTTGCACCTAACCTCTTGAGTTTTTCAACAATGCCCAAGTGGGTATTGTGTCAAATGTCTTGGCCAGGTCAAGGTAGGCAGTGTGAACCATTTTTCCCTCATCCATTGCTTTGGTGACCTTCTCAAAGAAGTCAAGAAAAACTGAATGAACGTACCACCATGGACCAAAATTCTGTTAAAATCAAGAAGCTTTAATAAAAACTCTAATAAAATCTTTAACAAAATGTGAAACAAATGAAAGGATAAGCGCTTTCGACCATAGTCTTCTTCAGATCCTACTCAGACATCCAATGAGCATCCTTAAAAATGGCAGCTGTCCAGTCAAATTAATCCAGGAAGCCCATCCTTATTACTTTCTGAGAGCTAATAAAATTGCCTTAAGAAACAAGCCTCTACATACTCTCATCAATACAGCTAAAAGAGCACACCTCCAAGATACACCAATAGCCATGATCTAAGAGTGAACTCACCCAACAAAGACAATTGCCACTTCCTTTTAACTGAATTGTATTTCCTCGGCTTCAGTTCTTTGGTACTTCTTATGCTTTCTTTAGCCAAATGCAATGAAGCAAAGCTTGAAAATACTAATAGTTCATACAGTTGTAACAATTCATGATATAAACCAGGACATAACTTATAGCCTGGTTCTATATAGAAGGAGGTTAACAGAAAGTTAGCACAATTGATACGTCCAATAAACGTCCTTAGAGTCAACTAAAGACCAATCAGATTAATTCAGGAAATCCATCCTTATTACATTCTTCCAGCCAGTAGAATTACTTTAAAAATAAACTCTCAAACTCTTAAAAGCCCATGTTTGCATGGGTTTGCACACCGTGCAGCACCACTAAGCTAGGGTGATTTATTACTGGTGCCAGAAAGTCTGGTGTTCAATTTTTCCCTTAGATCTTGCTAGTTTCATTCTCTCTCTTGCATTTAGCTTATTCGCCTAGCACTTCATCTGGTTTCTTGTAGTAATTATTGTAGCACACATAGGTGCTAACAGCACTAAACATCCTATAAGGAAACAGCTCCAGTACTTATTAATAATGACCATCCCTCCTGGCATGTCTAAAGATCAGTTCCCTGCTCTTTCTCCTATTAACCTGCTGAACTTGGACATTCTGAGGCAGTGTAGCAACTGCCTCATGTACACACACAACCCTCTCCTCTTACCTCCCAACACTCAGACCTGTGAGAGGTGCACTTATATATCCAAACTGGAAGACATGCACTTTCCAGCCAAGACTGGAATAGCTGGTCAAGAGGAGAAAGTCAACACCTGCACCATACCACATGGAACACATAGCTTTCCAGAACACCCACAATCATAGCTCTCACATAAAAACAAAAACCACACACCCAACTTTGCGGAGTCTGTCAATAGAAATCTATCCAAAGAGCAGAGACCTCCAAATCAGAAATGCACTCAAACACCACAACACAGCCCAAATCAAAAGACACATAGCTCACCTACACAGTGTGCCCCTCAACCTAAGCCCCTAAGGCAAATCAGCTTGCCCAATACACTAATCATAGGTGACTGGATAGTGAGGCACACTGATGTCCCACTCACTAGGTTGAATAAGGATAAGGTAACAGTCAGCTGTCTGTCGGGTGCCAGGATCCGACACATAACACATGCACTCAGGTCATTCCACAACAAGTACAAGTATCACTCTATCATTGTCCATGTGGGAGTGAATGACCTAAGACGTACCTCCCTGGACTATATGAAAAGTGACATGGAGGAGCTCTCAGAATATGTGGCCCAGGCAGGTATGACCCTAGCCCTGAGCAACATCCTACCATTGCCCAGAATGATACTGCAGTACAAGCAGAAAATGATTGACTTCAACAATTGGCTAAGTTTCTGGTGTCATGCTAAGGGGATCCAGTATCTGTCTGCTTGGGATGACATGATTGACAGACCACAAATGCTTTGCCAGAGATGCCTGTATCTGTCAGCCCTAGGTTTCCAGATACTGGCTAAGGCTCTTGCCACCCCTATAGTGCTTTTTTCGGTGGTGTTAAAAAGACCACATTACCACTGTAACAGCTATAAATAAATGCAATCTGAGGGTTATGCTGCTTAATGCTAGAAGTCTAAATTTCAAGATGCACTTACTTGAAGCACTCCTCAAAATGGAGAACATCAAAATTTGTGCTGTAATGGAAACCTGGTTTAAAGCAGCAGAAAGCACCCCTATGCTACCAGGCTATAACTCATTCCACACCTTTCGGCCCCAAAAAATGGACTGAATCTCCAAAGACAGTGGAGTCCCCATATTCATAAAGGATATGCACACCTCCAGACTAGTTGCCCAGCATAACGCATCTGAGATACTTCAGGTACAACTAACATTGGGTAAGACGGAGATTCAGGTTGCAGCCTGCTATAGGTTCCCAACCATGTCCCAAGTCTCTCACTCCACACTCGTAAGCACCCTGGAAACTATTAGGTTCCAACCCAACACTCTCAAAGTAGGTGACTTCAACTACCCTTCCATCAACTGGGAAAACTACTCATGCACCAATACACTTGCCCAACGCTTCCTGGAATTCATTAATTCCAATGCGCTGAACCAGGTCATTCTTACCCCCACTAGAAGAAGCAACATACCTGACCTGGTTATTACTAACATGGGCAACCATTGCTCAACACCGATAGTCACTTCCTCCCTGGTTAGACCCGACCACAAACTAATAACAATGGAAATCCACATTACACCCACACCACCAGCAAAGGTAACCACCATGAAAAACTTCTCCAAAGCTGACTTTGGGCTCCTAAAAACAGGTGGCTAACTTCACAGCACCCATGCAAATGGAAAATAGGTGCATGACCACTGAATCATACACCAATGCACTGTACGAACACGTACATAAATGCATGGAACTAGTCATACCCAACAGAACCAAGACGCTCTCCTCCAAAAAAGCGAAGCCAATCTGATGGTCCCCTGCCATTAACAAAGTCTACAACAGAAGGAAGAAACTATTGCAGAAAAAGGAGAAATCCCAAGACTGATAAAACTCCCTTATTAGCCTCAACAAGAAGCCGAGATCCCTCATCAAAACCTCTAAAGTTAGCTATGAAGGCAGAATTGCAGCAGACACTAAAAACAACAACAAAGCCTTTTACAGTTATATCAAGAATCCCTATGGCAATACCCAGATTTGCTCTGAGTTACTGCACGATGGTACCTCTTGTACTGAGTCAACAGATATTGTCAACATACTGGCTGACAGATTCAGTGCCAACTTTACCCCTTTCTCCCCTCGTAAAGGACCAATTACAATACTGGAAGAAGGCTAGGCACCCAGCATTACTGCAACACAAGTTAAAGCTGCATTGTCTAAGGCCAAGAATACAGCTTTCATGGGACCCAGCAATATTCCTGGCAGTGTTCTACATGAACTACAATGTGAACTGGCACCACACCTGTGTGCCCTATTCAATCACAGCCTCACCTCAGGGTTTGTCCCCACAGAATGGTGCACTGCTACAGTCATCCCTCTCCATAAAGGGGGAGCGACTACAGACCCTGGGAATTATCGCCCCATTAGCCTGATGAGTCTGATATGTAAGGCTATGGCGCATCATTATAGAACTAATTAACAAGGATATAGTGAATCTCCAAACTCTGGTTCCCACACAATTTGGTTTTGTGAAGGGTAGATCATGCCAGCTCAACCTAGTTGACTTCTTTGAGTCAGTCACTAGAGCTGTGGATGAGGGAAAGGCAGTTCATACAGCCTACCTTGATCTGACCAAGGCCTTTGATACCATTCCCCACTCAGGAATTATTGATAGACTCACCAAGCTACGCATCAACCCCTATATCACTAGGTGGGTTGCAAATTGGCTTACAGATAGAACCCACAGTGTGAAAGTAGCAGACTCCAAGTAAGACTGCTGGCCAGTCATGAGTGGAGTCCCACAGGGATCAGTCCTGGGTCCTCTCCTGTTTGACATCTACTTCTCAGAAGTCTAGGCCAATATGGAGGGTCTCTGGCTGACCAAAATTTGCTGAGGATTGCAAGCTGGGAGCCATTATTAACTCTCTAAGTGATGTAGACATACTACAGAAAGGAGTCACTGAGACCAATGACTGGTGTCGAAACCGTGGCCCTAAGCTTAATGCCAAAAATTGCATCGTCATTCCCCTTGGGAGTTCCCACTAATTACAGCATTGATGGTAGCCCACTGAACACTGAAGAAGTTATAAGAGATCTGGGGACACAGGTTGACAGCAACCTCTCCTTTGACCACCACATTGGCACATCTCATTACCAAGGATTTTGCATCCAGGAAGAAAGAGGTAATCATCTCTCTCTACTCTTTCCTCATTAGACCACTCATCGAGTATAATGCTCCATTTGGCATATACCTCACTAAACACCTGCAACAGCTGGAAAGGCCACAAAAGTACCTCATGAAGAGGATCCTAAGCCTTAAACACATGCCCTACATGGAAAGACTAAAAAAAAATACAGCTTTTCTCTGTCTCATATCATCTATTAAGAGGCGATCTCTGCTTGACTTACAAAGCCATGTCTGACCCAGCCCTGTTAGAAATGTTACACCTAAAGAAATCCCAATCCCACCACACCACATGCTCCAGGAACCTCAACCTGATTACCACAATCAACAGAACATGCTGGATGACCAGGTTCATAACCCAGAGACTGCCCATGCTCTGGAATAGACTTCCCATACATGTCAAGCAGAGCAACTCACTGGCCCTTTTCAAGAGAAATCTTGATGAGTGGATGGGAAATAGAAAGTTCACCCCGGTGATCACTCCAGTGGCTCTACTTGATAGAGACACTGGGAACTAATGGCAGCATAATGCCAGGGCACTTCTATGGGCTAGGCTTCTAAAGCCTGCAGGGCCATTGGCCTAGTACACACCTATGAACCTATGAATGCTCCTATCAATGCAATCTGTAGGGACACACCTCTAGGATTATCCAACCACTATGACATAAATGCAAACTCACATTTCAGACTCCATTATTGCTTCCTAACTATACCGTGTTCCTTGAGAATCAGCTTCAACAGTACTAGGCCATTCAACCCTGGTGGGTGGTCAGCCCTTAACTCCATAATCCATTTAGTTTCTTCTACTTCAGTACTATTACAAAAGTCACCTCCTCTTTTGTTTTCTTTTAATTGAGTAAGTGCCATGAATTTGAATTTATGAGAACTATTAATCTTTATGTGGCTAAACAGAGCATTACTCTCAACTTGATTCTGTATATCCGATAAATGGCAAAGAATCCTTTCTTTGAAAGCTCTATTTGTCTTGCCCATATAATAACTGGGATAAGATTCACAAATTGCTGCATAAACAATGTTCTTGCTTTGGTAATTAACAAAGCCTTCAAAAGAATAACTTTGTCTAGAGGCTGGGTCACTGTTTTTATAGAACGTGAGCTGAAGAAGCTCTTACCCAAAGCTAATACTGTACTAAGAGACACAGCACATTTATTGGGTTTTCTCTATAATAAAATGGGAACACAAACTATTTATAAGGGTTTGCTATTAGCCACCTTGGATGTGCGGAGCTTATTCACAGTCATAACAAATGATTATCGTATAGAAGCCATAAGAAGATATGCAGGCATGGATGATGTGGATGCGAGCTTGATTTGCCACTTGCTGGAATTAGTGCTCGAAAAATTTTTTCATCTATGGAGATGCCTACTATTGGCAGACATGGGGTGTCACTATGGCACCCCATGCGCCAGTAGTTATTGAAACCTGGTTTTAGCACAGTGGGAGAATGAGTGGATGTTGGATCCATGCAACTTATGGAAAGATCAATAAATTTTCTACAACAGATTTGTGGATAATATCTTTCTTGTTTGGGAGGGGGATGAAATAAGCCTACACAGCTTTGTTCAGTATTTAGGCAATACCACCACTTTTTTGGAATTTGATCTGAAAGTATCTGATAAAGAAATCAATTGTTTGGATGTCAGCTTACATTTGGATTGTGATAAAGGGATAGATACTAATTTATACAGAAAGTCGACTTGTTGAAATAACATGCTACATCAAACTAGCATGCATCCAAAGCATGCCTTTCACAATCTTGTAGCCAACCAGGTTATACAGATTTCTAAACTCTGCACTCAAGATGATGTGTATCTTAAAGAGCAAAGAGAGCTGATTGCTGCATTTACGAATAGATGTTATAACAAAAAGAAGGTTCATATGAGTACGGGAAAAGCCATGAATTTAAGGTCACAGAGCGGTATCCCTTTCTACTCACAAAGAGGGATAAATAAGACTGGAACATCAGGACAAAGTGAAGTACAAAACAATATGAGATGTATTTGACTTATAATACAGATAACATTGCTGTCCAAGAGGTTATCAGAAAGTATTGTCCGGTTCTTACATCAGACCTAAGAATCAGAGATATCGTGGGGAATCTCCGAGTTTCACCTACAAGAATAGGAAAATCTTAAAGAGATTACTTTGCTTTAAGGATGGCTTTGAAAGTAAGAGATGTGGACATCAGGAACATAATTACAGATGAAACGGGACTTGGAGGTGTGGCTTCTGCAAAGCTTGTCCCCACATCTATAACAGCAATGAGTTTGTACATCCATTAACTAGACAACGTTATTTTTTTCAAGGCTTTGTTAATTGCCAGAGCAAGAACATTGTTTATGTAGCCATTTGTGAATCTTATCCTGCTTATTATGTGGGCAAGACAAATAGAGCCTTCAAAGAAAAGATTCTTCGTCATTAATTGGATATATGGAATCAAGCTGAGAGTAATGCTCTGTTTAGCCACATAAAGATTAATAGTTTTCATAAATTCAAGTTCATGGCACTTACTCAATTAAAAGAAAACAAAAGAGGGGGTGACTTTCATATTAGAACTAAAGTAGATGAAAAAAATGGATTATGGAGTTAAGGGCTGACCACCCACCAGGGTTGAATGGCCTAGCAGCATTGAAGCCGATTTTCAAGGAACGTGGTATAGTTAGGAAGCAATAATGGACTCTCACTTAGGTCATAATGGTTGGAAAATTTTAGAGCTGTGTTCCTTCAGATTGCATTGATAGGAGCATTCAGAATTTGTTTTTAAAATAATTCTACTGGCTGGAAGAATGTAATAAGGATGCATTTCCTGAATTAATTTGATTGGTCTTTAGTTGACTTAAAAAAGTTTATTGGACGTATTAATTGTGCAAACTTTCTGATACCCTCCTTCTATATGCAACCAGGCTATAAGTTATGTCCTGATTTAGATCATGAATTGTTACAACTGTATGAACTTTTAGTATTTTCTAGCTTTAATTCATTGCATTTGGCTAAAGAAAGCATAAGAAGTACCAAAGAAGTGAAGACGAATAAATATGATTCAGTTAAAAGGAAGTGGCAGTTGTCTTTGTTGGGTGAGTTCACTCTTAGATCATGGCTATTGGTATATCTTGGAGGTATGCTCTTTTGAGCTGTATTGATAGGAGTATATAGAGGCTTGTTTCTTAAGGCAATTTTATTGGCTCTAAGAAAGTAATAAGGATGGACTTCCTGGAATAAGTTGATTGGACATCTACCATTTTTAAAGATGCTCATTGGATGTCTGGGTAAGATCTGAAGAAGACTACATCCGAGGGCAATTATCCTTTTGTTTGCTTCACATTTTGTTAAAGATGCTATTACAGTTTTTATTAAAGCTTCTTGATTTTCACAGAGTTTTGGTCCATGGTGGTACGTCCGTTCAGTTTTACTGACTTTTGTTGCTGTTTGGACTACTTTCAGTAGTGTCAGAGTCCTCTCTTTTTTTTTTTTCGCAAAGAAGTCCACCAGATTGAGTAGGCATGATCTGCCCTTGATGAAACCAAATTGAGCTAGGTCCAGTGTCTGGAGGTTTGCTATATCACTCTTGATCATTTCCATGATAATTCTTTCCATGGCTTTAAATATAAGACTAGTGAGACATCTGGGTCTGTAGTTTCTATGGTATGTAGATGGCCCACCTTTGTGCAGAGGGATGACTGTTGCTGTTGTCCATTAATGAGGCATAAAGCCTGTTTGCCAAATATAGTTAAATAATAATTCCAGAGGCCCTGATAGGTCATGTTTCGTGCTATTTAGAAGGCATCCCAAGATATTGTCTAGGCCCATTGATGTAGTGTTCTTGGCCTTAGAGAGACCATTAATGTCCTACTCCTTAGTTATAGCAGGGGGAGTTATATTTGATGGTATTTCCTGAGGAAAGATTGAAGGGGAGAGAGGGCTAAAGTAGGAGCTGAATTTATCTTCCAGTAAGTTTGCTGTATCTTCTGGCTCAGTATAGGTGGCTCCATTTACAATGAGCTCTGCACATAATTGTGTATTGCCTTTGAGGTTGCTGACATAGCTAAAGAATGCCTTCTGGTTGTCCTTGGCCTGGAAGGCCAAATTCACCTCAAATTTGGGTTTGGTAGACTTTATTTGTCCTCTGAGATGTTTGTCTAGTTTGACGAGAGTGCTTTTATCTTGCTGGGTGTTGCACCTCCTAATTTTTGCCATGATTTTCTTCCTTTTGTTATACAGCCTATAGGTTTTGTGATTCCACCAGGGTGGCTTGTTATTTGAGTTAGTTCTGTACCTCTTTCTGGTGGATACAGCTACCTCTATGCATCTAATAACATGCTTGTACAGGGTTTTCTGTGAACAATTCTGCATAGGCAGCAGTGTTCTCTGGGTTTATGGGGGCTTGAAACTTTGTCAGGCTATCACTTAGCAGAACTGTTGACATAACATATGTGATTTAAACTGATAAGGGAGGGTTCAGCAAAAACACAGTTGCACAACTATTATGACATGTCTGCACTCTATGAGGGTAAGCATACACACCACCTGACACTGTAACATCTGTTGGAGGTGTTAGGAGAGACACACTACTATTTCTGTATGTGACATTATGATCAATACAGGCTAGCTGACTGATGTCCATGGCATATACACACACACACACACACACACACACATATATATATATATATATAGAGAGAGAGAGAGAGAGAGAGCACAACCCACACAGTCAAAAATGTTACCCATGCCATTAATGTTGTCAAACAGCTATGCATGTACTGTGTTCATCACCAGAACAGGTATCATGCATGCATCTAGTGTAATGCTTTGATGGGATTTCCTCACATTAGACAGTAATGTTTATGCCACAAAAAGAATACCTATGCATGTCCAATAAGATGTGTGACAGCTCACTGTGGCAAAGCTGGTACAGTTCAGTTATATGTCACAGGAAGATGTGTAGTGAGCTACATGAAGAAGGATGCATTGTACTGTTACTGATGTGATGAAGGCTATTAACTTGAGTGGTATGGCCTGTGATGCGGATGTCCTTCACATACTCAGTAGTTGTGTCTCATACAACAGAGTAGTTAGTACTGTGGCCACATGCTGGTGTGCATTCCACATGCCATCTACCTCAGGACACAGGTCATATACCTATTGGGCTGATTATAGGGTGTGATGTCTACATTATACTTGGATTGTGTGTCTGTTTTCCTGATGTAACAAATCCCCTCATCTTTTCGTGTTGTTGCAGATGTTGTCATGGCTGTGGCAGCAGTTTTTGGTGTGTGTTGATGCTGTCTGTTTTATACTAATATCACAGTTGCAGTCAATAATTGCCCACAATCTGTAGTCCTTCATACAGCTGTTTGGACACAGGATATGTACGTCATGTGTGATGTCTGTGACTTAAATAATGGACAGGAAAGGGCCTAGCAGACAGCCCTGGTGTATGGACCTGATCACTGGACCTGAGATATACTTCACTTCACATTTTTCAACATATTTCCATGTCATGTATGTAATACAATGGTCTCCCCACTTGGTGTTATAGATGTTTATGGCCACATCTGAAAATGTTGAGTGAATACCTCAGTGTGAATTTGTGTCAAATGTCTTGGGCTTGTCAAGTTCAAAATGATGATAATGTTGTCATCATGCATGCCCTCAATGACCTTTTTGAGAACATCTAACAGATGTAACAGACATGATGTAGTCTTAACAACTTGCACAGGTCTGTTGCACACAGTTGGGATATTACTAGTGTGGATTTAGTGAAAGTTCCATGATGACATTTTGGTCTACCTCACAGATGAGGAGAGTCAGGATGTGTCTATACTTGCATGCGTCAAGTGCTGTGCCCCCAAACTCACATGGATACATGTTTATGTACACCCATTTGCAGGAATATAGTCTATGTGGAGGGTGTGCTGAAGTGTCAATTCAACCATGTCAGGAAGGTGTATGTGCTGTGTCATATAATACGGTGATCTGTTATGTTGTCACAGCCAATTGATTTTGTGTGATAGGCCTAGATGAAGGTAGGACAGTGTCTACTGGCTATCCTGATTTGGCCTAAAGTTTGAACACAATCCCCCATGGAAGTATCATTGAGAAACTCACCCAGTTGGGGATTACCTTTTACATCACTAGATGGTTAACCAAATAGCTCACTGACTGAACACATACCATGAAAGTTGGTGAACCAACTTGCACCAGTGGAGCTGTCACCATTGGCGTACCACATGAATCTGTGCTTGGCCCTTTACTGTTTGGAATTTATTCCTCGTCAGTTCAGGCTAAAGTATATAGCCTTTGGCTTACCACATTTGCTGATTCTTGCATACTGGGTACAATTATTGAGTCCACCTTTGATGATAACATACTACAGGAGGGGCTAACAGAAAAATGATTGTTGGCAAAGTCACATGATCTACAAATAAATGCAAAAATGTGTCTTTATTTTTGTCCTTCTGCAAAGTAGAAATGCCTGCTAATTGCAGCATTGACAACAGTCCCGCTATGCAGAAATCCAGTGGTGCAAGCATTGGGAACACACATAGATAGCAATCCCAACTTCGACCACCAAGTGCCCAGACTGTTATTGAAAGCCTATGCTGTGCACATCATAAGTCATAGAAAAACACACCAAAATGAACTGAGTAAATATGAAATAAGCTGGAGAGGAATGGAAACTCCACACCAATAACAAACAAACAAATGCATTTAATATAAGAGCTTTCATTCACTTCCAAATAGATGAACTTCTTCAGACAAATCACAATAGTTATTCATCAGTCTTAAATAACTTCACAGTATCATGACATCACAAATGCATCACACTTTTAAAAAGACAGTGCAATGAAGCAAACAAGTTAATCACTGTATCAGAAGTCATGCCATTGTATTCAGATCTCAGGATTATATTACAGCACTGTACTCGAACCTCATCAAAGCACTAATAGATTATAATGCTCTCTTATGCATGTACCTCACCAGACACATGCAGTAGCTGCAGAGACCACAGGTGTTTCTTACCATGAAAACACAGGGCCTACAAACCAAACCATGCGATGAAGTATGTGGATAGACTGAAAGCCATGTCACTGTAATCTGGGTCATATAGGATGAGGTGACTTCTGCCTGGCCTCCAGGTCAGTCTCTGACCCTGCCCTGGTGGAAATAGTGGACATTCACAAATCAGACATAGCTAATAACACCACCAGTCTGTGGTGTGGAGAATATGGTAATAATGGTGTCCCACATGCTGTTGCAAGAGGCTCTCTATAATGTCAAGCAAGAGCACAAGCACACACACACACACACACACACACACACACACACACACACACACACACACACACACACACACACACACACAGTTGACTGCAGTGAGAATAGAACCCCTACCTATCTAAGTGCACAGGCAACAGAACTCTGTACTTAAGGCAAGTGCCACAGCTCAAGTCTGACTAGGAGTATCTCAGACAGCCCTTTGTAGCTGATGACATCAGCAGTGTCTAGTGCAGAGAATATGGTAATAACAGTACCCCACATGCTGGTGTAAAAGCTTCTCTGTAATGTCAAGCAAGAACACAAACATACACAGCCCTCCCCAGTTGACTGCAGTAAGAATAGAATCCCTAACTAAGTACACAGGCTACAGAACTCAATAATTTATGCAAGCACCACAGCACAGGTCTGACTTTTACACAACTGCAGGTCAACTTATAGTGGATGACAACAGCAGGGCATGATGAAGAGAAGATGTTGGGAGGCCTGCATGAAATAAATGTGCATGCATGTGCAAGTATCAAAACACTGTCAATATATGGGATTGGAGCAATGACTGAAGGATACCCACTTCTTCTCTTTGGGTAAGACACACACAGTTGACTGCAGTGAGAACAAAACCCTACCTATCTAAGTAGACAGACTACAGAACACAGTATTTTACACAAGTGCCAGTGCACAAGTCTGACTTTTACAACACTGCAGGTCAAATTATAGTGGATGATATCAGCAGGGCATGTTGGAGAGTTGTTGGGAGGCCTGCATAAATTCATAGCTTCATAGGTGCATAGGAGGTTACTAGCATAATGGCCCTAGGGTGTTTACAAGCCTAGCTGTATAAAAACACAAGTACCTTTATTGAGCATAGTTAAATGGTCATTGTTAGCAGTTATCAAGGTTGAACTTGAATAGGGTCAATGAGGAGCACTGCTTCACATGCAGCAGGAGCCTATTACAGAGGAGTAGCAATTGATGGGCAATATATATGTCTCCCCAGCATGTTCTGTTTATGTCACAGGCTAAGTTTAGAACCCTGGAGCAAATTATTCTTCTTCCATTTGATTTGCAGATGTCCAGCATTTCCAGTAGGACAGAGTCTGAGACTGCTCTGTAGGCCAGGAATAGGTCACCTCTAAGCAGCCTGCATGATACTGATTACAGCAACAGATTTTTCAGTCTTTCCATGTTTGTCATGTTTTGGAGGCACTGGATTCTCTCAGTCACAAACATCTGTGTTTTCTCCATTTGCTGCATGGGTCTGGTGATGTACAGATAAAAGGGAGCATTGCACTCAATTAGTGGCATGATAAAGGTAGAGTACAGCAGAGCTATGGCCTCCCTGGTCTTGGATGTGATGGATTTGTGTCTCACCACTATTGACATATAATGATTGAAGTGTAGATTGTTATCAACATGTGTTCCAAGTCTCTCAACATTGTGTTTGAGCTTAGAGGGGTGCTAGTATATCATAATTAGCAGGGGTAATTCATTGTCTAAGGGGGCAATGAGGCATTTTCTGCTTTAAGGTTCAGTCCATGAATTTGGCACCAGTCATTTGTCTGTGTCAGCCCCTTCTGTGATATGTTAACATAGTTGGGGGACTCTATATGACTGTGATCAGTTGGCTGTCATTTGGATACTCAGTAAGCCACAGGCCATCTACCTTTGCCTGGACTTCAGAGAAATAGTTTCCAAACAGTTGAAGGCCCAGCACAGACCCTTGTGGTATTCCACTGGTAAGGGGTCTAGTGGTGAAGGTGCATTCCCCAACTTTGACAGTGTGTTTTCTGTCAGTGAGCCAGTTGGCTATCCATCCAGTAATGTATGGGTAAATCTCTAGATAGCAAAGTTTCTCTATGATACCTGAATGGGGAATAATGTCAAAGGCCTTGGATAAATCAACATAGTGGTATGTCCTGCTATCCCTCATCCGGGTCTTTGTGGTCATTATTAAAGAAGTCCACAATGTTCAATAAGCAACATCTACCCTTGAGAAAAGCAAAATTGGTCAGGTTAAGTATGTTCAAGGTCACCTATGTCCTTGTGGATAAGGTCCATGCTGATTCCTTCCCTAGCCTTATACATAAAGCTTTTTAGGCTTTTGGGTCAGTAGTTCTAGTTCTGCTTGTTACCAGATTGATATGAATTGCATATCACACATTTGATATTCATGCATGCAGTGTAGGTGATATATGTGTGGAAAAAAGTACTGAGACACCAGGGTAGCAGTGCTGGGGAGGGGAGGCAACACATGGCTGTAATGTTAATACATGAAATATTGTTAGCCACGGCTTTCAGTTCGTTATGTTTCCACATGTAAGTTCATGTCATAGACAGGGAATGAACAGTAGACAGCAGTATTACATAATAATATTTACTTTTCCATAGCACTGTGAGCAGCAGGTTTGTGCAAAGGTAGGCAAAGGGCTTGCACATGTGAAATACACATTTTCAGTACTTTCTATGCTTGCATGTAATTAAACAGGAGCTACATTGTGAAAAGTCTGAGAGTTAGTGTGATGATATGAGGTATTGTCAGCTATGCCAGGAGAAGTAGGGCAGTGGATGTATACCATATGCCAGCACAGCTAGTTGCAATTTACTAAACAATCATATGTTATTTAAATATCAAACTGATTTGTACATATGCTTGTGTTGAAAATGGATTTGTAAAGCTGCTTGCATTACAAATGTACCAACAGAGGGTCCTGACTTTCTTGTAACTGAATTAAACATATATATGTTAACAGAAGATACTGGAAGAGAAGGAATCAAGCTCAGGTCCAGCTAACTTGGGAAAATAGTAAGAAAGTAAATTACTGGGCCTAGCTAGGCCATAAAGATGTTATCTTACAGTTTTGAATTAAGCCAGACATGCAACGTCTGTAAGAAGCATGATTTGTTAGTCTCTGTAGGAGGAGTAGAAGTTTGTAATTGTTTTATGACTTCCAGAAGCTGCACCAGATCTGAGCATGCTCTTGTGTGCATTATTGAAATGTTGGCGCTAAATCCTGGCAGTTTCTAGCAATGTGGGTTTGCATGGAAACCAGAAGTCAAATGATCAGATGTATGTGATGTAATTCTGTACAGGAATAATGTTTTAATGTTAGTTGAGACAGAAGACTCAGGGCCATCTGTTTCTTGGAACTTGGCATAGAAAGATCCCTCACCTACTTTATCTTGCCTTGCTCTAGTAAGAATCCAGGGAATAATAATTCTTTAGCTTACTCAGGAAAATATAATGAGATTAGTTAAGTATTGTTTTTCTGTAACTGTGTGAATCTGTCCACCTGTGTTACTTTTAATATTTCCTGTGATTGAACCTCTGGTGTTTACTGTAAATAGATATTTCATATTTTCATGTTCTTTAATTATTTATTATTAAACATTTCATTGTGGCTGGTCCCTTTAGAGAATATGTTAACCTTTGAGAGTACTTGTATCTATTGGTGACACTCTGGCCACTCCTGAAGCATGGTTGTTTGGTCAACATTACCATTTGTATTAATATTAATTTCACTCAGTATAATTGGGTACCCTTGCAAGAGCCTTAGAGTAGCTGTCTTTGGTCTGTCTGGTGGCAGGTTAACTATATTATAGTCTGAACAGTAGGGGGCATAGCTAGTAAATCTGTGCCAGCTTTTGGTTTCACAGAGAGAGAGAGAGAGAGAGAGAGATAATGGTGAATAACTTGGCTTGGACACTTGGCTAAGGTCTCAACTCTACAGCTCTGCCAGTGGGGAGTATTACTGGGGACCTGGAGGGATTAGATAGAGAAATCCAGACCCTGGACTGAGTGTGTTCCTTGTGTGCTCTTAAGGGAAATTGTGCTTGATGCAGAGAGCTGCACCTGGACATTCTGGGTGTATCCATTTTTGTTCCAAGTGACTGTCACTCTACAGTGTCAGTGGTGGGGATTCAGGCTCCTTGATTACTGGCCCAGAGAGGGAATGTCACAGTTAGTACTGTATAAGAAACACGCCTACTGTTTAACCGATTCTGTAGCAGCAGGTGTATATGCATTGATACATTTCATTTTGAGTCCAGATGATACTGACTTCAAATGCAGGTTTATAAGACTTTTAAATAAACAGTGATAATGCAATGGCATGAATTCCTTATAGTGCATGTTACTGTGTGTTGGCACAGCTCAGTTGGTTAAGTAGCATTGCATGGAGAAAAACATAACATTGTACCACTGCTCTCCATAGCTGTGCATTGGTGCATGATGAGAAACTCCACACAAACATAGAGGCCAAAAAGTGAAGAGATCCATTGTTTTTCTGCTACTTATGTGTGTTGTGTGCGATTTTATTTTTTTACCAGATTATAGTTGTTAAAATGGGGTAAATAAGAAAGTGGTGAAATGGGGAGTAAGCAGAGGGAAGAACAAAGGAAAAGCAATACAGCAATGTGCATGAGGGTGGTAGAAAAGAACCATAGCTATCCACTTCTTTAGCAGTAACTGAAAATATGTGCAGAATATTAACTGAATTTAGACTGTCACCTTCACAAAGAGGGGTGACAAAAACAGAATCATGTTGTATAGCCAATTGGACCAAATCAAGTGTGTCCAGAAGACACTTGTGTGAAATGGAGAGCTATGTATGGATGATTTTTTTTTTTTTTTGTGGGACAGGTGCCAATTTTTTTTTATATATATAAATTCAGTAAGAAAGGACCGATGGGTAAGGGATGTAGGTATGTTTCGGACAGGTAAGTTGGGTAGGTGAGGAAGCAAATGCAAACAAACAATACAAGCAAGACAAGAGACATGGATGGTGATGGACACAAAAGGTTGGTAGACACCATGATTTGGGTTAGGGAGGGAACAACACAGGTTCATGGACAAGTTTGGAGACAGTGATAATTGAGTCCTCACCCACTGGACTGCCATTACTGACCCATTCTCCACTGGCTGCTACAGTGCCCAATGCCTCCTACTCCTATGGACAGGAGGAAGAGTGGCCTCACCATCCGGAGTAGGTGTACACCGCTGTTGCAGTGTACAACTGTTTGCACCATCCCTGGCAGATCTCTGTGGGTGATGAAATCACCACCTCTACCACTACTCCCAGAGGGTACAACTGCACCAGCTTCCAAAGCAGTCCTACCTGAGTGCACAGGTAGTGCAGGGTTAGCAGAGGCAGTGCTGCCAGGTTGGCTCCCTCACATGCTGGGAATTGGTGCTGGAGCTGGTGCAGTGGGGGCAGGTTGATCCATTGGGACTGGCCTACCTTGCAATGCTGTGTAGCATTTAGTGATGTGGTACACATGGATGACATGGAGACATTTTGATGACACATAATAGAAAATAAAATAAGAAAGGAGTGAGAGACAAAAAGAGATAAAATTAGTACCATCATATGTGACATACAATGCATTAATATAATTCTACAACTCTTTTATCTGTAGTATTACATTTAAGTATACATCCTAACAGATGCACACTATACTACAGATTGCTGAAAGTAATCATTTAAATGTGCATATATTGCACATATGCATGTTCCAGTTATGCAGATGATAGTTTATAGCAGAGCATTTGTACCACTGGTGCAGAGTTTTTAATTTGATATAAATATTATTGAAGAAATAGCATTATAGTTGGGAATCATGGTATCTGAACGTGCAACCTCTGACTAAAGTCTAAGATTGGACTCTTACAATTGGTTTGTGCTACAGACTACTGCATGCATACTTACTTTTACAGTTGGGCTATGCAGGCTCAATTTGATACAGCTCTATAAAATATCAAAATAATATATCTTTAACTTTAATGCTGCAATAATACTTCTCTTCTGCTGTATATATACCACTTGCTTCCCTCAGTCTCTCCAATCGAGCAACATGAGCCTGTCGATTGAACTCACATTTGCTGGGAGGTGAAGAAAGAACAGAAAAGAATAGAAGAGTACTGTGCATACCAGTCTTGCCTATATTTGGCTTTTTAAGTCTCGCAAGTACTCTCTTATTCTCAGACTTATACAGCTGTGGGAAGTTCAGTCTCCAATTCCTGCAACCAACAGTTGAGGGTATCTCTGCCTCTCCTGCATAGGTCATTAAAATAATGGCTACATTGCTCTCCAGTGTGTGGGATAACAGTGCCACTGGATACAGCCTGGGCCAAACTATTCCATGTCTCAGACTTGTACTGGGTGCCAGAATAGTCCCGATGCAGAAGCCTTTGGCTGTGGTGCATTACCAGGAGTCCAATAAATATCCTCGACTCTTGGACACCCCACCTCTGTGCCCTGAAGTGTGCACCTTCCTTTCCAATGCCAGCCATGTCTACCAACTGAAGTAGAGTGATGGAAACTGATGCTTTCCCACCAATTCCAGTTATCGTGTTTACTAGTAATGCGCAATGCTGGGCAATGATGCTAACCAGATTTGTGCAATGTTAAGAGGAGTACAGCAGTGCCAAGCAGGGAAGAATTAATTAACTTAAATTGGTTAATTTGACAGCCTTAATTTAAGGGGTGTGTACAGATGTAGTCTAGAAATATATATATTGGAAATTGGAAGGTAACAGTTAGGTGAGTTATGTTTGCAGACATGCACTGGGGACATAAATGTAATAACCTGACATATATTTTTGTTTTTATACACTGAGGAAAATTTACTTTTACAGTGAGGGATTCAAACCTAGGCATACGGGGCAAAACATTTTCTTTTACAGTATTGATTTTCCATCTTTACCACAGAAGAATTGCTGCTCAGACATACTCAAGAATCATACATAATGCAGGTGACAGTTTGAGCTGTTACACATGTATGTGTGTGATCTGACAAGGTTATTGGATATAAATTTGTGTAAGTGTCTTAGTTAATTGTGAAGGCCATGCAAGTCCAGATAGCAGAATTATACTTACAGAAATATAGTAGTACATCCTCAGTAATACATCTGAAAACACAATAATGGTGTCTCATCCCTCATACATATAATTCATATCAGCTCAACTATTTAAAGTGTTATAAATGAGAATGAATATAATGGAAAGGGGAACAACATTACAAATGTCTGGAATATCCTGCATTAGGACCCAGAACCAGGTATATGGCAGTGCTATACTTAGACCTGCTGCAACTAGAACATTGAAATAACACTTTTCTATTTTTCAGTTCATTCAAGTACACTATCACAACAGGAAAAATAGGTTGCATGCCCTGTACTAGAACCCAGGACCATTTGTACTCCAGCCCTACATTTACACCTGCTGCCACAAGACTAGTTACATGAAATTTCCTAATTTCATAATCATTCTTAAGGTCACTGTGTTAACTATCTGGCAATGCTGCTTAGTGGGTTTGTGCAGTGTCACACAGAATTAATGGAATGTATCTGGTTTCACTTACTGGCTGTCTGAGTCCTGTCTGCAGGTCTTTGATGGCTGCAGCTGCTGGGGAACACTGCTAACCCCTGATGAATGCTGTTAAGTGAATTTGTGCCTTGAAATACAGAAATAGCAACAAAGTACTGTTTTTGACCTTTGCCATTTTATAGACACCATGTTTGTAAGTGTTCTCCAGGTGTTCTGTCTACTTCCTTAGTAGCCCACTAGTCCAGTTTGTGCTCTGCCTTGCTTCAAGCAAATGAAATAAGCACAGACAAAACTGACATTATTTTTTCTCCATTTCCCATGTTTGTGTTAAGTGGTACATCATGCAAACACTGCCCCCTCCCTAAAAAAAAAAAAGAAAAGAAAGAAAAAAAGACACAAGTAGTTGAAATGAGCAAAGGCAATCCATAACATACACGATAGAAAACCTTAGTACACATGAAATATTTCTACTTAGGGCTGGATTTGAACTCTCACTCCAATTGTTTGTTTGTGTCTTTCGGCTTTTCCCAGTTAGGGGTCACCACAGCGGAACTCCAGTCTGCTAATGATTGGCAGTAGATTTTTACGTACTGGCTTGCCAGGCCTAATGCACAACCTTCAATGAAGGAACGCCCATTCTCGCATGTCGCCACACAGAAGACGCTCTAACTGAGAATCAAATGGGCAACGTCTAACTGTGAGGCGACAATGCTACCGCAGCACCACCACCGCAGTGAACTCTCACTCCAATAAACCTATATAATACAAAAAGGGTGTATTATCCCTCTTTGCCACACAATCAGCTTTGTAGCAGGGAACTGAAACATAAATAAAAAGGAAAAGCAGTTTATATGAAGCAAAGCAATCTATGAAATAAACACAACAAAACATTTATTAGTACATAAGATATTTCTACATAGGTCTCGATTTGACCTTTCACTGCAATGACCTTTCAGAACGCAGGAAGGGTTCTGTATCACACTTTGCCACACAAACAGCTTTGCAGCAAGGAATTGAAATCATTCTGCATGCAACCAACTGCAACATCACCTGCAGTAGTATGAAATCATACAACTGTTATTTGTACATTTATTATGTTTGGATGTAGTGCACTAAGTGATCACGCAACCAGTTATGACTATTGCTTGCAAATATGCAACTCTGTCTTACCTGTCTGTGTTTGTTGGTCATTCTTCTCTTACCTGACCAGTAATCTGAGACATGCAGTATGTAAGCCATTCTATATCATTGGCATTAAAATATGTGAGGATATTAAATGGCAATACTATCATATGCAGTTGCCAATGAATGAAAGGGTGGTAAGATGTTAATGAACAGAACCTGTGAATTGTGTGCTGCTTACCAACATTTCCAACTTTGACAAATTACATCTAAAACTTTGTAAGTCTAACCTGACACACACACTCAATGTAGGGCAGCTTGCATTATTTCACATTACTTCTCCCAATCAGTAATCATTAACAGCTGCAATCTTTTAAAAACAAACACTGAGAGAGTGCCTGCACTATGTTTTCAGCTGATACATGGAACCAAGTATTTGGGATTCAGTGATTCTAATGAGTTCACACCTCATTTGGATCATCACCATGCTGACAGCCCTGAATCTACACCATAAAAAGGTAAATGTGTAGCTAAAGAAACTGAAGGTGAGGAGACTTGTTTATGTGGAGAACACATAAAAGAGGCTATTACTTTGAGCTATATCTGCACAGAGGATTGCTGAACTTGAGAAGGTATGCTTGCATTTTGTCAGTTACATTCTGCATATGCTGGAATGTAATTAAGAAAAATCTGTATAATAGTTTAACATATATATATATATATAGATAGATAGATAGATAGATAGATATACATAGATCTCACACACACACACACACACACACACACACACACACACACACACACATATATATATATATATATATTGATTATCAAAGTCTTTTCCAATTTTATTAGTATGCATGTATTAGTTGGAAGTGCATTGATGGGATGGGCATGTTTTTCAGGGCATTTCACAGGTATGAAAGAATGGTAATGCCTTAAAATGGACTGTTCTGTGTTAATATGTAACTATTCCTATGGCAGCACATGTATGTGTAGGATTGGAGTATAGATGGTCCTGGGTTCTATTACAGGGTGTGCGACCTATACTTCACTTTTCGGATTCCACCCATGTCCCTGCTGGACAGGGACATTGGGTGCTGATTTGTCTAAACAAGGGCTAAACTCTTACCTAGGCTTATAAGGGCCTCAGGACCAATAGCCTAGTAACCTGCTATTATCCAATGATCCTATGAAATCTATAGACATTTTTCAGAGACAGTTCATTTGATAACCACTTTTAGCATTTCAAAGATGGTTTGTTAGTAAAATGTGTCATTTGCCTGTTCTTTTGGGGGGAGTAAAGCTGCATTTCTTTTATGGCACAAACAAAAATATGTTGCTTTGTTACCCTCCTTTTTTGCATGCAGCCTGTTGTCTGTATTTCAAATCTCTAGACTGTTTTATTTTTCTCCAGGGGGGTAATACTGAAATGATACCTTTTCTGTTTTATCTGGGAGCAATTATTTTGTAGTAATGTGATACTTATGTGTATTATCCTTCTGTTGTCTTTTAGATCACCTAGGATTATGCCACCTAGGTGTCTCAGTCCTCAAAAACCACCCCTCACTGACCCTGATAATCAGGTCATTGTTGACGCATTTAGGCTACATGGTGCCTTTCTGCGTGAGAGGGGACATGGAGATATGTCGGTTAGAATGCAGACTTAACAACAGATTGTTGCAGATATGAGTGCAGTGGTGGCCACAGCAGGACATATGACCAAGTGCACCATAGGACCACTGACATAATCTCATCTGCAAGGAGGAGAGCAGCTGCAGTGGGCCATGATTGGATGCGTACTGGGGGAGGCTACTACAGAGCCACCACTAACAGCAAATGAAGAGTTCCTGTCCACTGTCAGAGATCAAGACAGCTGCCAAGAAAGTGCAGAACAGCATTTCCTTGACATTAGTGCTACTGTTTCAGGGACAGCAGGCATGTCCCAGGAAGAGCTTTCAGGTAGGCTTTTGCATCGCAGTTGTTGAATAACATTTATGGATTATACTGCAGGGTTTCCCCAGGTGTATCTAGGCACTGGAACTGTGATTTCAGCAGCCTAAACACACACTGTATGATATTTCTTGTTTGAGCATGTACCTCATTATGGCATTCTTCAGCGGGTGTGTGTGCATTTCTGATGGGTGTCACTAGCCATGGTTCCAGTGCATAACCCACACCCCCCAGTAAATGGCCCTGTGTGATATCCCTGCTAGTGAACATCTAATACAGTTGTGAGAGGTGCTAGATATGTCAATCATGGTAACTGCCAGGGTTGCTAGCACTCACTTTCAAGGTGATTCCTTTGGCATTCCACACAACTTGACAGTTAACAGAGTAAAAGCCCTTTCTATTAATGTAGAGACTTCCCTGTTCCCTGGGTGCTGCCTTAATTTTTACTTGTGTACAAGCTATGACACCCATTACTTCAGGGCAGTGTGCTACAGGGTAGAACTCCTGCATATTCCTGGCCATATCCTCAGGAGTACAGGGAAAATATATGTGGTCACTGGTATGTTGGAGCATAGCA
Organism: Protopterus annectens; assembly: GCF_019279795.1. Lineage (NCBI taxonomy): Eukaryota > Metazoa > Chordata > Ceratodontiformes > Protopteridae > Protopterus > Protopterus annectens. The sequence continues at coordinate 1,064,577,432 of NC_056747.1, read as the reverse complement.
TTCAAGAATTGATGGAGGATCCTGTATCCTGATGCCTGTGACACCCCCAGCATGCTCCCTGATTTTCTTTGAAAGGTACCTATAACTAAGATTCTAATGGCTACACATACCTTTGTCTCCACTGGGATGGGCTCCTCTTGGTTTGCCCTGGCTCTGAGTTGAGGATGACAGAGGTTGCAGAGTTCCTGTAGTGTGTCTCTATTCACCCTGTAACACTCTACTATTTCCATGTCGTGTAGGTTGAAATAAGTTACCCGGGGTCTGAAAACTCTTTTCTTTCTTGGCCTTGGCCTATTGGCAACAGCAGCAGCATAGACTTCAGCCTGTTGCACATACACATGAATTAAAGCAACAGCAGCCCCTAACATTGTTTCTGCATAGACTTCTTTCCATGGCTGTATTCCAATAGGTTTTGGAATTCACAGGAAAAACCAGCACTGAGTCTACACCGCTTCTTTATAGCTTGTTGAATAGCTCCTTCATCTTGGATTGGTTGATTATCATACAGTTCTGCTGCTTATGATGTAATTTACATGTCACGGTGTTTACCTGTTTTGCGTGGCTGTGCATGGCTGTACATACCATGTAGAGCTGCTTACTGAATTCAAAATGGTGCTCTACCATGTGCATGTGCACATGGTGTAAATCGACTGTGTAGGCTTTATTGAATCTAGCAGCAGATCTATTAATTATCATTTTTACTTCTCTAAAAGAAAGCTGTTTAGGGAATGCTGCTATCATCTAGAATCTGTAAAAAAGTTAAACATATAGAAAGGATGATTTGTATAAAATAAAGTTTTACAAACAGAATTTTAGCTATAAAGTACCTATCTTAACACCTTTATGAAAACCTGATAAGCTGTAGCAATACCAACTTACGAAATTGGGATACAAGGCTTTGAATGTCAACATGTCATTGGAAGGTAATGAAACTGATTTAGGTGAAAGGGTAAATATGTTACCTGCTGAACTGAAGAGGGCAATGGTGATCCAGTCCTATAAAAGGTACCTTGACACAATTATATATCATGCAAAATATCAGGATAGGGTCATGGCAGGTATATGGGCAAGTTGATTTTTTTTCCACATGAGAATGAAATGAAGCAAAGTGAGTTCCTCTTTTTGAAGCATAGCAACCTGAGTATCAAGGTATTTGATTACCAGGCATGGGATAACATAATTTCCTGATCTATAAAATGTCCAATAAATGATATGTGATCAAAGAGAAATGCAGAACTGTTTCTAAAGTCTGTGAGTTTATACAGAAAACAGACAGTGTGTGTGTGTGTGTGTGTGTGTGTGTGTGTGTGTGTGTGTGTGTGTGTGTGTGTGTGTGTGTGTGTGTGTGTGTGTGTGTGTGTGTGTGTGTGTGTGTGTGTGTGTGTGTGTGTGTGTGTGTGTGTGTGTGTGTGTGTGTGTGTGTGTGTGTGTGTGTGTTTGTGTACAGGGTATGCCTGTAATAGGTGAGATCTATGAATGATGCAAGTTCTGTAGAGTAAAGGGTTTGACCTTGACAGCATCTTAGTTAACTTAGGTATGATTAGCAGCAGGGGTCCTAAGGAGCCATGGAAGGACAGAGTGAGGGGATGATGCTAGCTTGCCTCCCCCACCCCCATTTACCTGGTGAAAACCCAGGTACTGCAGTTCTTGTAGCTTCCTAAAGAGTGTACAGTCATTCTAGGTATTAACTGTGAGCATGTTAAAATGTGGTTTCACAACCAAAAAGTCCAACAGTAATGCATCACAACTCTCTCGCTGGCTGGGATATGGGAGAGACATTAAAAGCAAAAGAAATGCCTCCAAACCTCTGCTGAATATCAACCATGTTCCCTGGCTTTTGGTTTCCTCTCCTTGTGATTTCAACATTGATGAAAGGAGAAATCAACTAGCCTAAAGGAAATAGTGACATGATGACTTGGGGGATTATAAAATATAATACATATAAGGTGTTGCAGTTATCTGGCAATATCTAGCACATTGTAGCAAATAATTAATAATGAATTTTCCTAGTGCTGTCACTAAAAGGTGAGGAAGCTGATTTTTTTCCTTTCTTTTTAAGAAAAATGATTATCTATAGGAGAATACAATTTTCTGTGAACTCTGCCAGGAGATGTAATAATTCAAAGACAGATGATTTGCTACAGCTATATAGCAAATATGAAGTCTTGTTACTATAAGAATTTAATTATCAACTATGCGTTGGACTACCATTAGATATAGCTATGCATCTTTAAATGTGGTGCTGTAGAAAGAATAAGGTTGCATTTATCAAACAGGTTTGCCATCTTGCATTTTTGCTTTCTCACATGTTAAGGTGATCTGTGCTTGAATTCTCCGTTAGCAAGATTATCAAATCCTGAATCAAATAAAAGTGCCTCTTTCAGAACTGCAAATTACTACCGGGAATGATTCAGCATTGAAGCTGCCTTTAGATTGCTTCATTGTTTTCCATTCTGCTATATTATTAGATAAAAAATGACCACTACACATTTTATCATAATTCACAGTTTTGTGTAAAAGCAATGGCTTGAAAATTCACATTAAAAGCATTTAGTATAAATATATTACTATTACTACTAAATTAAAATCATATTTTTTTCACAAGCCATAAAAATACAAAAAACATTAACATTATATGACCATTTAACAAGTCATTACTATATATTCTATTCTAACACTTCAAACACAGCTGGCCTGCTGCTTCTTTGTCAAAATGAGCAGAATGGACAAACCCATAAAATGAAACTGAGAAAGCTGAATCCTCCTTCCCTTTATGTTTGATAGTACTTGAAAGAAATTGTTTATGGTTGATCTGCTCTGTAGCCTCTCTTCAGCTTTTGGCTGATACCCAGAGGCACTGAATGTTGGCATGGTGCCATGGTGCAGTAATCAGAACAAAAGAGAATTATACATGATAGAAGACAATTTCAAAGCAAATAGCTTATATGAATGCAGTAAAGGAGCTAATCCCCTCATCCTATCTGACATAAGCTAGTTAACCAGTTTTTACAAAGACAAAGGACAGTATGCACAAAACAGATATACTAGTATGAGTTACAGAAACATATAAATTAACAAGGCCACTTATTTATCATAGCTGAAAACAATGACAAATATGTGACTTCTGAAGACCATAAGGTGGTAGTCCTGACTACTTTGAATTCTATTTTTTCTAGTGTTTTATAGGTTTGACAGGAAAGCTAAGTGCTTACACAAAGACCTATATCTGTTCTCTGAAGTATGAACATAACGTTATTTAAACTCTTGTATTCTAGAATAGCCCTTGGAATCTGCCAGAATTATAGTTCATTTGTACACATCACATAAATGCACCATAAATGAACTGAAAATGCATCATATTTTACGTGTGTGTGTGTGTGTGTGTGTGTGTGTGTGTGTGTGTGTGTGTGTGTGTGTGTGTGTGTATATATATATATATATATATATATAAGTCTGGGATAATAACTAGACTGTAGCGATCACTGAAATCCTCGTGTTTGCATAAAATTGTTATATTTATAGAGGACAAGTCAATGTACAGAAACTATTTGTTGAATATCAAGTAGGATGAGCTTCTCATAGACAGCAAGGCAGCTTGGCAAATTTGATGCTTTTAGGGAAGCTCCCTGTTCAAACTGAAATGCTGCCCAATAACTTAAGTCAAACAGCAGTCTGGCTCTGCAGCATATAGGTTTAAAAAAAAACATTGACTATAATATATATGACCCAACTTTCACTAGTTTCATGAGTGCTTGAACAGCCAAGCACAGATCAGGATGAGAATGAAAGTTGCTGCTGGCCGTCTTACCCTTAGTGGATTGAGATGGTGCTCAGATCAGGCATATGCTCCAATGCAAGGGTTAGTGCAAGCTTTCATGTAAGAAATGGCCATAGTCGCATGCATACAAATGTTTCAAGCACAAGCATTAATGCCCTTCTAACCTGCCAATATACCAAGACAATTGTTCCCATAACAAGTGTCAAGGCTGTTCTTAAAAATATCTAAACTAGTGCTTGCTTTAATATAAATTGGTAGTCTGTTCTATGCACCAGCTGCTCTTTCAGAGAACCAGTTAGTACACTTCTCATTGCTATAGAATTTTCTACATACTTTGATGATTCTCTATACTTTTTCATAACCCCAAACATTCTCAGAGGTAGTTGTGTCTAAATGCCTTATATACCTGAATAAGAGCTCCTCTTAAATATCTGTAAGAATCACTGTACAGATTCATATATTTTAGTCTTTCAAAATAACTTAAATGTTCATATCCACGGATGCCCTTGGTAAATTTCTACTGTACTTTTTCTACTGTATTCATGCTTGTTTTCTTATAAGGGTTCCATATTATTATTCCATACTCAAGTTTGGGTCTAATGTAATTAACAAACAATGGCTTCATAATTTCTCATTTCCTAGACTTTTTAAATGTTTTTTATATATCCTATAGTTCTATAACTATCATTGACCAAATTGATTTATATGATTAAAAAAACTCAAAGCTTGATATACCCAGGTCCATAAATGAATCTACAGTTGCAATCACTGTGTGCTGCATTAAATATTCAACTTTCAATTTATGTCTCCCAAATGTCATATGATTAGTTTTTGGTGTATTAATCAGCATAATATTCTCCTGTGACAAATGGTAAAGTTAGTCAAGTTTTTTGCAGACATGCCCTATCTGTAACATCTGTAACATATGTAATCAGTTTACCCAATTTCAGGTCATCTGTATACAGACTGTAGAACACCTCAGATGAAAAAGATCAGTTTGAAAGATGTAATCTTAACAAGTAAGGGCTAAGGACAGAGCCCTGTGGGACCCAATGACTATAACAAAGAATTTCATCTGTCCAGTTGCTGTATGATACTTGCCATGACCTGTTTGTAAGCCATGCAACTATCCATTTTATCAAGAGTAAATAAATCCCTAGTTATTTTAATTTGTTTATCAGTGTTTTAAGTATGGCCCTGTCAAATGCTGAAGTCAAATCGATATAAATTACATCACAGCACAATGTTTCATTCATAGCTGTTATTATATTGTTATAGACCATCAGGTTACAGGTGGTAATAGATTTATTTTTAACATAAGCATGCTGATATATGATTTAAAGTCCCAACCTTTCCAATTCTGACAATAACTTATCTAATATTACCTTTTCTATTATTTTTCCACAACACAAAAGTCGACTTAATGGTTTATATGACTCTGAGATTGTCCTATTCCCCTTTCCCTTAAAGGCAGGTTTAATAAGTACATATAATCTTGAGAAACCTCCTCATATCTATACATCCTAGTAAATAATAACTATAATGGTACTATACTGAAGTGTTCTCAGGTCGTTATTACTAATTCCTTCTCCTCCTTGCACTTAGTTTGGATCCAGTTTTTGCAGTTCTTTTTCAATATAATCTAATTTGATTTCAGTACATGAGGTTACCTGGATGTCATTAGAACAATGCATCACCCACTTTGTGGAGCAAAACTGTTTTGCATAAGATTTTGTAAATATATCTATAATTTCTGGTGTCTGAGAATAAATTTTAGAATCTACACACAGTTTATGAAGCTGTATGTCTTTACTCCTTCCAATCTTACATATCTATAAAATGGATCTATAAAATTGTTTCCTATTATGCTCAATATCTTTATATAAATTTTCTTCAAAATGTTCTTGATCGTGTCTCACACTATGCTTAATTTGTTTGTCCAGCTTGTTTATTTCATTTTTCAAAGTTATACTTTGACCTCTTTTCCATTTCTTATATTTTTTGTCTCTCACCTTAATCTGGTATTGTTTTCTTATGGAAATTTACTCCCCTGGCATCCTATGCCTAGATTTTGATGTTAATCATTTTTTTAAATTTTTTGCACTCAGTTTATCTTTCAAAATGTTCCGCATTGCTTCTGCAGTCTTCCCACTGAACACATCACTCCAACTACTTTTACATAATGATTACTTTCTTCCATATAATCTGTAGTTAGTCTTCTGTACACTGATTTAGATTTCAGTTTGGCAGAATTATTTAACAACAAATTAACCATTATAACCCCATGATCACTGTACATCAGTGGTGTAAAAACTGACATGAATTAACAGTAATTTCTTTAGGAACACAAACAATGTCTAGTATGTTTTGTTCTCTGGTAGTTTTTTCTTACAGTCTGAAGCAATTGTTGTTCCTGAACATACATTGTGAATAATTTCCTAACTAATGTTAAATCAATATTATTCCAGTCTGTATATGAACACATTTATGATATTGGTAAAATGAAGGAAAGTAACGCATTTTTCAAACACTCCCTTACTTGCCCCAATTTTAAACTCACCTTTATGGTGCTTGAACAGGTACACCCCAGTAACAGAGGTGGAGATTGGGAATCAACCTTGGAATTTAGGGAGTTAATTTGGCAGCTCAGGCTTGATGCGGGTAGTACACCTGGCCTGAATGGCATGTTGAGCATAGGCCCAGTCCTCAAACTTAGAAGAGCCAGATTATAGTTTACATGATACTCCCTGATACAAGCTGATATGGCAAACCCCAAACTTAATGTTTATTTTATTTTTATTTTTTCATTTGTTTGTTGCCATATGTTGGTTTGATTCCGGACAGACTATGCATTGATATTTTAGACATTTATCAGAAAATATTCTCATGTTAGAGCATTTAATTCCTGTTTTTAAAATAATGTTTTTATGAACATTTGAAATTGCACACGGTTTGTAAGATGCAAATAGCAATAGCTATTTGCAAAACTATGTGGATTACCACAGGTTTTGAGCAATATATTTTTAAGAAAAACAATGTATGCACATAAGCAAGGCTCTAACCTTTATCAGGTGTTATTTACTCATCAATTAACAATTAAATGAGCATGTGATCAAGGAGTTTAATCTATTTATAAAGTGTTTTTACTATTGTTATTCATTCTGACTTGATAAAGCCTGGAATGGTCCAGGTGAAAGCACTTGTCTTCATTGTGCTTTTTACTGTGCTAAAGGAATCGTTTTGGAATTAAATCTGTTTTCTACTATTTTACTGCTGCAGTTGAATCATTGACTCCACGGGTGTTCTTGGATCTTGTTATTTGTTGCTCTTCAGCCTTACGTGAGTTATTTGTTCCTGTTTGGTACCATGACCACCGGCGTAGAGGCGTTCAACCCTGCAGTCACACCCTGCTTGTTACAGGATACAGAATCCAATCTCCCTGTAACACGAGCGGAATTCAAACAAGTGCTCGGTATGTTAACCGAGCTCAAGGGTTGCTCAAACAACAGCACAAAGATGACCTAGGAACATCGTCCTCTATTTCTACAGTTACAACTATTCTACCGACACAGCGGACTGCCGAAGTGGAAGCAGACTGTGTCAGAATATTATCTGAAGCTTCCAATGAGAACCACGCGCCCCAGGAAAGCACAAGGCCTCCTAATAACCGCAACAACCCTGGAGCTCGTTCCAAAAGAACCAAGGATAAAATAAAAGAGTTTGACTTTACCAACTGGGCGAATCAGCCCTTCAACTTTAACAAAGGTACTGTTAACCATGTTAATTCTGTGGCTATTGACACAGATTTTGCCGCATTCAAGAGTAAACTATATGCATTGAAAAGTAACCAATGTGAGATTGATTACTTAACAGAATGTGTCAGGATTAAGCGTATCCCAAAGGGGCTACGCTTTTTCAAATTTCCGAATTTTGTTAAGCAAGGCACAGCACAGTACAAACAGTTATGTAGTATCTTTGACCGAGCAGGTCTGGAAGTCATGAAAGTTATGATTGAGGAATATGAAATAAAGGCTAGGGCATTTACAGAGGAATTGAACAATCTGCATAATACTGTCATCTCAGACACTGACTTTGGAATGGTCAAGCATGACTATGACAAAGTCTTTGATGAAGTTGACCAGTTCTGCTCTAAAATCATCACTAGAAAGATTAAAAAACTTGAAAGGGACATGCATGAGTATAGGGAGGAGATAGCATATCCCTGCCATAATAAATCAATAAATAATGTCAGATATAATAGTATTATTGATAGTGGAACAGACGAAGTTTTCCAGCGTAATTACCATGAGGCTCCACGTAGGAGCGAACGCTTGGCTGAGAAAGACAGAATACAACGGAACCAGGATTTTCACTATCCCCCGGGGAGAACCGGGGGGTGGGGGTACAAACCACAGAGACCAGGACCCAGGTGGAACAACAAATAAGTGTTGAGATTCATACTGACAATGTCCCTGACCCAATTACATCACCTGTTCCCCTCACTATGGTCAATTACAATGCTAACAACGATTGTATTCAAGTATTTGATGAAGTCAACTGCAAGGTGTTTAAAATGAATAATTTTAGCATTTATAATTACACTGAAGTTTCAATAGATGAAATAGCTTTTAGAATTTTTACTAAAGGCTTTCAATTTGTACCCTCTAACAGAGTCAACTTAGCAAGTCTACTGGTGGACCTTAAATTGTTCACCAGAGCATTAAATTTGAAACATTTTTTTCAAAAATGTAACACATATTACCAACGGGCTTAATAGAAAAAGTACATTCAACCCTCCTATGGTACAACCCCTGAAACTTTATGAGGAACTAGTTGAACATGAACTACGTGACAAGTTCCTTTATTCCACGAATACACAAAAATCTAATATAACCAAACATGAACTTGAATACATTTCCATGTTATCCAGTGAACATGTCAGGGTAATGAAGCCAGATAAGGGTGGGGGTGTCGTACTTATGTACGACCACACCTATGAGGAAAGTATACATAACATGTTACATGATGACAAACAGTATTGCTTGATATCTCGCAATGGGTATAATATAGCCCTAGCTAAGATAAAATACACACTATACGACCATCTTTTACAAGGAGCTATCAATGAGCAGCTTTACAATTTTTTATTAGTTAACAAACCCAGGGTTCCTATTATTTTTGGAATCCCCAAAACCCACAAAGGCACTAATCCTTTGTCATTCAGACCAATTGTTTCTGGTGCGGGTGGGGTAACGGAACCCATAGCTAAATTTATTGACTTCATTACCAAACAACACACCTCGGCCATGACCCATGTGGTCAAAGATTCTTGGGAGTTTCTCAGACATTTTCCAAAAGAAAAATGCCTTACTTCCTCACTAATGATTACTGTGGACATTAAGGAGCTATTTCCTAGTATCCCTCACACTATAGGTGTTGAGTGGTTTACTGATTTTCTTAAACATGAAACTAGGCTCAGCAGCAATCTTATCAATCTTACCTCTGAAATGTTAAATATTGTTCTTAACAACAGTTATGTGTTTTTCAATGGGGAACTGTTCAAGCAAACAAAGGGAGTTGCTATGGGCGCTTCTTGCGCCACCGTATACGCAAATGCGGTATTACACAGATGGGAGCAAGCTTACATTTTCCAATCTACCTGGGCACAGCATATCACTTTTTATTGTCGCTACCTAGATGACATTTGTATTATCTGGAATGGTACGAGAGAACAAGTTACAGGTTTTCTGGAATACATCAATTCCACCACAGATTTTTTAGTATTTACACATGAAATCAGTGAGAAAGAGCTCCATTATTTGGATGTAGCAATCCTCAGGGATTCCCAGTCACTGGAATTATATTCTAAGGTTTACAGAAAACCCTCATTTTCCAACTCCCTGTTGCATTTCAATAGTCAACATCCATTCCATCAAAAGAAAGGAATACTTAAGGGTTTACTCATTAGAGCATCCCGTATGTGCAGTAGATTGTCGGACTTTATTGATGAAGCAAACAACCTAAGAGTGATGTTTACAGAGAGGGGTTACCCAGATGACCTGGTGAACAACCTTACTCATGAGATTCTCAGTAAAAGGGACTTAATATACACACCATTGCTTGGGAACAAAAATACTTGTATTCCCATCCCAAGGAACTTTAACACACAAGTACAGGAGAACTCTAGTAACTTCATTTACACCTTTTCAGAGAACTCAAGAGAAATAGAGAACACAATTACCAAGTTTTGGTTTGTTTTAGAAACCAACGATGAGTTCAAGAATTTAATCCCTAAAAAAACAGTTTTTGTTAGGAAAAGAGGACGCAATTTAAAAGAGGTGTTTGAGCAAAGAAATAATATCACCCGTATGACAACTCAACAAAAGAATGGCACCTTTAAATGTGGTATGTGTAAATAGTGTCCCCTTATTATTAATAGTAATCACATATATTTGAAGGAACGCAAAATTAATTTGAAACCACACGGGCACTACAATTGCAACACGAAAGGTGTTGTTTATATTGGTTATTGTCTCACCTGTGGCGCGTTTTATATAGGAAAAACTGAAAGGGAGCTTAGGAAGCGAATATATGAACACATTTATGATATTGGTAAAATGAAGGAAAGTAACGCATTTTTCAAACACTCCCTTACTTGCCCCAATTTTAAACTCGCCTTTATGGTGCTTGAACAGGTACACCCCAGTAACAGAGGTGGAGATTGGGAATCAACCTTGGAATTTAGGGAGTTAATTTGGCAGCTCAGGCTTGATGCGGGTAGTACACCTGGCCTGAATGGCATGTTGAGCATAGGCCCAGTCCTCAAACTTAGAAGAGCCAGATTATAGTTTACATGATACTCCCTGATACAAGCTGATATGGCAAACCCCAAACTTAATGTTTATTTTATTTTTATTTTTTCATTTGTTTGTTGCCATATGTTGGTTTGCTTCCGGACAGACTATGCATTGATATTTTAGACATTTATCAGAAAATATTCTCATGTTAGAGCATTTAATTCCTGTTTTTAAAATAATGTTTTTATGAACATTTGAAATTGCACACGGTTTGTAAGATGCAAATAGCAACAGCTCACAGGTTTTGAGCAATATATTTTTAAGAAAAACAATGTATGCACATAAGCAAGGCTCTAACCTTTATCAGGTGTTATTTACTCATCAATTAACAATTAAATGAGCATGTGATCAAGGAGTTTAATCTATTTATAAAGTGTTTTTACTATTGTTATTCATTCTGACTTGATAAAGCCTGGAATGGTCCAGGCGAAAGTGCTTGTCTTTATTGTGCTTTTTACTGTGCCAAAGGAATCGTTTTGGAATTAAATCTGTTTTCTACTATTTTACTGCTGCAGTTGAATCATTGTCTCCACGGGTGTTCTTGGATCTTGTTATTTGTTGCTCTTCAGCCTTACGTGAGTGACATGAAGTAACAGTAATTTCTTTAGGAACACAAACAATGTCTAGTATGTTTTGTTCTCTGGTAGTTTTTTCTTACAGTCTGAAGCAATTGTTGTTCCTGAACATACATTGTGAATAATTTCCTAACTAATGTTAAATCAATATTATTCCAGTCTGTTTCTGGCAAATTTAAGTCCAGAGACACTATTATTCTTTCTTCCTGTGTTTCCTGCAAGAAATGTATGAATTCCTCTAGGTCATCAGCAACTGAATTGGGTGGTCTGTACACTCCAACATATATGTTCCAAGATTGTCTATATTGTTGCAGTTATACAATTTATAGTATTGGTTTTATCATTGAACATGTATTAATCACAGGTCTCATAACTATCTTTAGTCCCTATTGTAACATATCTACCTGATTTTTGTTAGAATGTCTGTTACAATAAAAACTTTTCTGACCAGATCTGAAGACTCTTCAACTTCTAATTCATTAATAACTGTTCTATCAATTGTTACAAAGGAATGATCGTCAGCACTGTTAGTCTTATTAATCCCACTGTTTTCATTTCTTATTACATTTACAAGCATACAGTTCTAATCCAGCTGGTTTTGTACATCCACTGCTTCAGCCACATTATCAGTGTCTTGTCTTTCACATCTTTTTTCCTTAAAGTAATGTTCTTCAATCCTTCCACATTCAGTTTTGAGTTTTTCCTTTTCACCTGCCCTTTGCCTCTTTTTTTCTACCTTCTCTTTTGGAAAAATGCTATCTTTTTCTGTAGACTGAAGGTTTTCTGACAGAAAAACATTATCACTCCCTATAATCTGTGTGTTACACAACAAAGCAGAGCCCTTTTTAGTATATATATTTTTTTACTTTACAGACATTTATAAGTTTCTTTTTCTTCCTTGGTATTTGTTGTGAACTTCTTTCTTTCCTTTTTTAAATTTCCTTCTGAACACGCCTAGTCCTAAGATTGCGTAATATATGCATTCAGAATTCCAAAGTTGTCAGGGGCATTGTCTTGTTTCATAGAGGCTCAGTGATTTTAACAGACAATAAATACATCCTTTCCTAAAAGTATTCTATTTGATCTTTGTCTAACATTATTTATCTTACCAATACAGTAATTAATATATGTAAAGCCAGTTCTCTATATAGTACTCTCAAGCTGGTTTTGTTAGTTCTCAAGGGCAGGCATGTTGGGAATTGTGTACATAGATATCCATGCATTGATGAGTTGCCTATGTCAGCCATCTGTGGCAGAGTTTGGGCCTTACTAGAAATGCCTCTCTAGCTTGCAATCAGAAAGATGTGATTCTGCAGGGGCTGCTGTGTATATTCTGGACCAGGGGCAAACACGTCAGAACACCACTGGGTCCTGGTTTGGGAGGAAAAGAAGATTTACCTTGGCCAGGGAGCAAGGGTGTCCACCAAAGACAGCAAAGTGGAAATGGCCATGTAAACAAGGGCACAAAGAACCCTTATGGCTGCCTGAATGATGATCTGATTAGATGGCTTTCTCAATATTGTACTAAGTATGAACCTAGTATGGGGGATGAAGGAGCTGGGGCTTACTGGGGAGGGCTTGAAAATCATCAGGCATGAGGGAAATAAGCACTCAGAAAATAATTATAATAATTGGAATCTCACAACTCTGAACAATATAGTGAGAAGTTAATAAAAATTTAAGGAATGGTGAAGCTCACTATAACGCCTTTAAAACAGTTTTGCATTGGGCTTTTGCATCTGTGCACTGCTCACACCATGCACCACCCACAACCTGCTACATTTCTATAACAACTATGAGACTACTCTTTCTTGGAGTGAAAAGAAAACTCCAAGGTATCACAAGTTCATCCATCCCACTTATTCACATTAACAGGCTTGTTCTTCCAAGCATGATTTCATGGTTCTTGAAATATTAACGGGTACCTAATTTCCAAACCGGGTTCTAGCCTGTTCTTTTTGAATTAAGTATAAGCTATCCAAGGCCTTCATCCATTACTCGGTATCAGTAAGGACCCTGTCTTGAGTGTGGCTGCAGTCAACATGTTTACATAATTGTTCACATTTTGTATTTGTTATCTGTTATAACTTTAGATTATTTCATAGAAATGAAGGTTCATTTATGGAGAAAAGTCCTCTACTGTACAAATGCATGAACAAATTAATAAAGCAGTAGCCATTTCACCCTCATAGTACCTGCCACACTTCCTGTTCCTCTGTTAGCAGTGATAATATTTTTGTCACACTTCTGCATACTTGCCTACTTTAAGGTACTTTGCCTATCATTGGTGTAACAAAACAAAAGATATCTATAAGAGTGGTTTCTGAGCCAGAAATCTCAAGGGTATCCCTTGTACCTGAGGAAAGTCAGGATCATTTATACGTAATAGATGGAAGGAATGTGCAAAGCTCGGGAAAAATCAGTTAAATAAAGCCCAAGGCTCAAAAGGGTTTACCAGTAAATAAAAGGGAAGTCATGTTTCACTTTCATCAAATCTGTATCCTGTATCACAGGACCCTTACTCCTGCTGAAATCCCATACCAATGTGTAGAAGTATGCTAAACAATTTTAAATCTTTACTAAGGTATTAAAAACCTTAGACAAACTTTAATATCATGCCATTGGTTTAGTGTAGAATTCATGCTCCTTCTGATTTAGATACACTGAGACTATCTGTAAAGTAGTGTCAAATGCCAGGCAAACTCTCTCTTAAGACTAACTCTCATGAAACAGTTGGCTGGAAATGCAACTTCTGTCTCTAGTGTCTCAACAATATAGAAATACTGACAGTGTTTATGCACTAGGCACATTTTCATGGCATTACTATAGTCTACCTGTACAGACATATTTTGTTTTGCCATAATCTAGATTATTATTCCAATACCTAAAGTGTTAGTAGCAATCATATGCAGGTAGCATTCTAGGGTGGAAACATCACAACAAAGCTGCTGTGTTGTGTAGCTCTAGTCCTAAATAATGTATGGCTCTCCTCAATAAGAATCTCACTCTGTGCTGCCGTAAGGCTGTGAAATCCATATATGCTCACAGAATAGATGCACTTTTCAAGAAAAAGCTCAGAGTTGATGCCAGTTTCTATGACAGTGACATAATGACATAACGTTTCAGAAATTAGTACCTTTTTCAGATACTGCTCTTACTGAGTCGGGCTAACTTAACTCCTTTGTGAAGTAAGAATGCAGCATTTTATTTAATTTATTTAATTGAGTGAATTTCCTGCTTTGTGTATACTTTTCTTGACCCAGAACATAAGAGCATGGGTAAGTGCAATTTATACTTAGTATTTAGTGTAGCCAGTTAACAGGGACATTTGGGGTGATGAAGTCAAATTGAATTACCTGAAGAAAAAGCATGCATATTCTACCAGAAGTCAAAACTGGACCCTGGAAATGTAATACATAAACCTAATCCACTAAGTCTCAGTAGGTTAATCTGAATGTCCCTACCTGGCAGCATTAATATAATAGTAAGATGATGTGATGGTGATAATGCATCAGATGTGTCTCAACACCTATTATTAATTTTGACCTGGAGGTGGGCTCACAGCATACATATAGTATCATGTCCCTTCATGTAAGCACAGATATATGTGTGTGTGTGTGTGTGTGTGTGTGTGTGTGTGTGTGTGTGTGTGTGTGTGTGTGTGTGTGTTATATCTAAAACTGAGTTGCCTAAATGTGCCACATATTATGTGGAAGACTGAGGGGTTATAACTGGAAACAATGGTTCAATGTATGAAGTATGATTAGAAACTAGACTGTACCAAGGCATGACAGGGAACTGAGGGTGTTATGATGAGAATAAAGCAAAGAATACATTCTGGGAGTGTCCAGAAAATGTGAAGAAATGAGGTCAGAGAAAGAAGGTTTAAACATGTGACACAGTGCTTTGGCTGAATGGATTGCAGGGAGGGGGAAATTATTTAAGTGGAAGATAGGGATAATAAGAGGATATATAGGAAGTGGTTGAAGGAACATACAGATTTGGCATGAGTAACTTAGGGAAAATGGAAAAAGTATGGCTAGGAACTGTTGTATGGGGATATTCCTGGTCCTTTTCTGGGTAATGAACAGACCCAGAAGTTCAGTTTTGTAGGTGAACAGAATGCAACAAAAAGGCTACAGAAAGTGAAATAAAGTGAGGTACTTGAGATGGAGGGGAAATACAGTTCTAAGCATACAGCTAGGAATTGAAACTAGATATATGGAATACAGCAAGCAGGGCATGTTGAGTAGGGAAGTCTATATTATATTATCGAAAAGTAATTTAATCAAACAGCACTTTACATCGAAATGTCGTTCATTGAGCTGTTTATAGTGAGATCATGGTACAGTGAAGATCGGAAAATTTGCCCTTTTTTCACTGTAGTGCAATTTTGGAGTTGGTATATATAATTAGCGGAAATAGCAGTGCGTGCAGGGGTGCAGCCCCCCACAAGAGCGAATTCAATAAACGGCATTTTCGATGTAAGTGCCGTTTGATTAAATTACATTTCGATTATGTAATATAGACCCAAGTAGGGCTGCACATCAGTTTGATGAAGAGAGATAAGCACTGGGGAAATACAGTTGGGCAAATAAAAGATAAACTTTAATCCATAAAAATTAAAGAAGCCCAGGACTGTAAGATAGCAATATGATTGCTCAGATCAGGGCAATGTCAAGTAAGGAAAATTAGACTTTTAAATCTTTTGAAGTAATTAGAACAGTTTAGGCAGAATTACAATATGCTCTTGATTAAATATAGACAAATAAATGATGTAACAACAGCTGACCAGTGATTAATTGGATGTATAACTGCTGCCTGACCTCAAGAGAATGGAAGGCAGTAGTTTGAAAAATTCTAAATCTTGCTGTAGAGAGAGAAGCTTCTATTGGAAAATCATAAATATAGCTTGAATAAATACATAGCGTCCTTGAAAGTATTATATTAATTTACAGAACGTGGGTAGCAATCTTGTGAAAGAGGGACTGGTGATTTTCTACCTCAGCTGGTTCTTTATTTTCATTTTGAAAAGTCAAACTGTCAACCTTGTAAATAAGTCTTGCCCCGGGATTCATGAACCTTGCGCCAGGCGCACGCATGGCGTAGGCGCCACAATGCCAGACATGGCCGCCGAGCGATTCACGTACGATCCAAACCCACGTGCATCAGCGGCGTACGCCGGAGTTGCGCCGCCTCCGGCGTAGGTATGTTAAATACCCCATGTGCGGTGTTGTAGCATGCAAATGAAGGCAAGTAGCGATTCACGAAGTGGCGCGGGCGTAGCATAACAGCACGGCAATGTAAACCAAAAAAAATGGTTTACATATATCCAAACATGTCATAGGAGTAACGGAAGGCTGCCAACGTCATGTGTCATAGTGGTGCAACATGGCAATGTGGAAAGAAACTGAGAATGTCAAAGGAAAACCTGCAGAAAATGTAAATAACGACATAAATGTCATGTACGCAAAAACCACAGCAGAACCCCAAGACATGTCCGCGGAAGGTGAGGAACAATGAAGTAATATGACAATGCCATAAAAGAGCAGTATAAGACACATCAGCATCACAGCCACAATACACCATAGTATGAATGGAAAGCCACAACCACAGCCCAAGGGTTGCCAAGGAGTGGCGTCGGTGTCTGGCGCCGTAACCATGTATTAGTAGTCAATGCCATGCAAATGAGGCAGATAATACTGAATCGCAAAACCCCCGCTGGCGTAAGGCTGCACCAAACAGCGCAGCGGTAAAACACCGAGGAGTGGCCTAGAGGGAATACCTGTCAATCGCAGAGGGGTGTGCCGCTGTAGGAGGAAGCACATTGGAGCCCAGCAAACCTGGGCTGTACAATGCACATCACAGCATCAGGACCGGCGTGTGAGGAAATAGATGCGCTGAGAGTATACAATGCGCGCACAGATGCATGTGCACGAGGATGACTATGTTCCCCAAACCAGTCATGTGATGGCCGCCCCGTCAACAACCATGGATACAGGAAGGTGATGCGGAGAATATGAGGAAATGAGGAAGCAGTGTAATTGGAGTCGTAATGAGCAATTAACACCAATCAACCGACGGAGGGCAATCGGCGGCAGCTGACAACTCTGCATGCAGAAATCTGCAAAACGGGAAAGGGGAGGAATATGAATGCAAAGAAAGTAGTGGAAGTTGCAGAAATGCAAAGAGCGAAGAACCGATACAGCACAGCCAAGGAGAGAGTTAGCATAATGGCGGCAGACAAAATGCAAGACATGTCATGTGCCTGCAGGATGCACTCCCGTAAATAGTAGGTGCAACGTGCAGAAACAGTAAAGTAAAGTGTAAAGCTAAACCAATGCAGGCAAGTGTAATGTAACACCAAAGGCAACAGCGTTGCAGTGCCAACGGTAAAACACGGTAGATAACCCACAGATACGGCAGCAGAGACACACCCAATGACATCACCGGGTGTACAGCACAACACTATAAAGTGGGAATGCACACAACACACAGCGAATTCCCAAACGCTGTGCCTTATGGTGTAAACACACGGGGAACTTTTAAAATGTATATGTTGGGTGCTGCCGTGGCCGTGATGCATCAGCATGTGTTAGAGACAGACGGAGTTGCGGAGGAGGGTGCCGACAACTACCGGAGGCCTCAGAGGAGAAGGAGAGTGTTCAGACCAAGGGTGACCTACCAGGGGCTGCAAGACCTGGAGATAGTAGAGCGTTACAGGGTGGACAGGGACACGTTACAGCAAATAGTGGAGCTGTGCCGCCAAGCCTGAGAACAAGAGACAACAGACGGGAGCCCATCCCAGTGGACACAAAGGTATGTGTAAGCTTGCGAATACTGGCAACAGGTACCTTTCAAAGGCCAACCGGGGATATAATGGGCATCTCACAGGCATCAGCATCCAGGGTACTACACCAGTTTCTGGATGCCATGTTACATGCCCATGAGTATATATACTTCCCCAGATCTCAGGAGGAGTTGGCCAGCAATATGCGCCACTTCCACCGTGTGGCACAATACCCGGAGGTACTGGGTGCGATAGACTGTACGCACATAGAAATCAAGTCACCACCCGGTGAGCAGGGTAGACGCTACATAAACCGCAAGGGATTCCCCTCCATCAATTGCCAGGTCGTGTGCAATGCACAGGGCATTATCATGGATGTGTGTGCTGGCAGCCCCGGAAGCTACCACGACTCCCATATCTGGCATGCCTCACAGCTGTATCAGGTATTCGCCAGGGGGGACATCACACAAGGTCACCTTGTGGGGATGCTGGCTACGCATTGGAGCCGTGGATGATCACACCCATCAGAAATGCACACACACACATGCAAGAACGCCATAATGAGGCACACGCACAAACCAGAATAATCATAGAGCGTGTGTTTGGGATGTTGAAATCACGGTTCCGGTGCTTGGATACATCTGGTGGAGCCTTGCAGTACTCTCCAGGCACATGTGCCCACATATTCATAGTATGTGCTATGCTACATAATATGATCCTGCGGAAACAGCTGCCGCAGGGACATAATGGTGTAGGGCCACCAAGCCCGCCACAACTGCCAAGGCAAGCACAGGCACAGGGCATTCAGCGCCATGAACACACTGTGCCAGCCCCAGTAGGCAGACGGAGGCGTACCCAATATGCCTATGCCTTGGCAAAGAGGGAACGTATAGCACATACTCTGACAGCGTAGGCCCCATGGACTGACACCTCCCTACCTGCACACACAGTGAAATGGACGGCACACAAACATGTCCGCCGGTAATGTGTACTGTATGGGCAGTCCCATGTGTGACTCCAACATAGGTAGCACCCAAACACTGCACAACCAACAGCCAGCGGAGCATGGAACGCCAACACCTCAACCGCACATGGGTCCGACAGCAGACGGCGTAGCCATATGCTGCCACGTTCGGCGCAAGGTGTCTACATATGTACATATGTGCATACACAAATATGGATATAGATATCATTACACACGTAGAAATATATGTACACATACACAGATATAAAGTACAACAAGTTAAACAGGGAATCACAGGGATGCAAGGTTACAGATGCAGTAAGATGCGAACTCTCAACATAGTAAACATACTGAATGACAACCCGACTATCCGGGAGGGTGGACAGAGCAGGGAACGCCACCCATGGAAAGGTCAACCCACCTAAATGCATATTCGCCATTCGGGATGATCGCCAGGCCACGATACAGTAACAGGACATATGCGTGTAATATTCTTAGGATATGAGGGCGGAGGTAGACACCGCCGGCGATGTGGTCAACGTAGGTACTGTGTGCAACCGTCCCTGTGAAAGCGGCAGTATGTCTATGTGTGAGGTGAGGGTGTCGTGTGTTCCGCTGTGCCAGTGTAATGTGTGTGACACTATAAAATGTGTATGTAGGTGGCATGTGACAGGCGGAGTGGAATAACATGTGTAGGCATACAGTATAGGAACCACAGGTGTATGTATAGCAGTACCCACAAAGTAGTACTGAGAGCTCCTCACTGGCTAGGCACGTGGTGACGTAAAACGATGCAAATCGAAAATGTCCCAGAATGTACCACAGGAGTATAGCCAACATGACATGCAAAGGACGCATGTACAAACCATCACCGTATGTATGGCACCGACATGTTAATTCCAATACGATATATCGGCAACGTTACGCAGCAATAGTTATGTACAGCGGAAATACGCATGTGCTACCCCGGCACCGATCGTGGACACGTATCGTCCCGTAAACACCGCTGTGTGTTCTACGAGTGTTAAACAAGCAATCGACACCCGAATAGGTGGCAACCGGTAGCATACAGGCCGTCCCAACTACAGGACCACAATGACCATAAATATCCATGACAAAATGCCAAGGGATAGTCGGCACCTACGAACAGCTGCAGATATACTACCGATGTGATGGAGGAATACATGCAGGAAGCACACAAGCAGGCGGTACCGACAGCAGACGACATCAACAAAACCTACACTCCTAGAACAACAGACAGGTAACTTGTAACTCCCCAGGCAGGGATGGAGCACACACAGAAGCATACCGTGTATGTACAAATGCAAGGCCCACAACCCGTACCCGTCACCCACAGCCGCCGATATACCCCATCACACATATCAAAGGGATACAATCTGAAATAGCAGCAAAAACATACAGGCAGTTAATGACAGCGGCATACCCGCAACATCCCGCGTGGGAACCACTATCAGCAGCGGATGCATACCTGCATCCGTTGTGTACAGGAATACAAGAGCTATATTACACATCAGAATGCAAAACGCCATCAACAGACGCCGGCAGGACACGGACACCCACATGTGGAACATAATACCATACCCAACACACACAATCCAAGGCTAGCACCACAGCCAAATGTACCTGACACCACACATAGCGGTTGTAGTCACACATAATATAACACAATACATACCATCCCCACGAAGGTAGTGCAGATAACCAACGCCCAGACGATGAATGAACCATGGCCTACTTCCGACGAGTACCGTACGAATGGAGGAGATGCACAGGTGATATGCGCATAAGTACACACCGAGGAACAGCTATTGGTGTGATGAACCCACATGCCGCAGGTGACGACGGATATAAGGAAGACTCCCAGGATAGTCAAACTGTATGTTCATACCGAACAAAGACGTTATTCCTACAAGAGCCAATCACTTGTCAGTAGCGAGACACAAACGGAATACGGAAAGCAATACAGGAAAGGTATGTAGAACCCACGAGATGTACTGGTGTGTAACGCATGATATGTATGACGAATCGGCACTATATGTGAACGGTGTTTGGCAGTAAAGATACCTGTCCATAAAGGAGAGAGTGGTGAAAGGTGGTTATGTAGTGTTAACCTGCTGAGTATTCCAACCACTGTGGACACTGTGTGCACAGCAGTGGGACATCATGTACACAGCTGGGATAGGCCAAGGGGTGCCATCGTGATTTAAAACACAGAACAATGCCACCACCCACGCTGATGCTGGCAGTGGATGTCCAACAATGAAGTGCCACAGCAGGGGATAGGACATGTATGTATAGTGTCACAGCACACATGTGTATGGGCAGATATTGTCGATGTCATACGTAATGTGTGCACGACGTGCACGTATGCCTCACAGTAGGGGTGACCATGTCCAGTATGTATAATGTAAAGCTATCATGATGGATACGTTCAGACATTATACACAGTATCACAGGCATAGCATGCATGATGGACGTATGGCCTAGTGTTATGTACATTAACAGGATATGTATGGCCTGCAGATATGGGACAGAGCAGTAGCAGAATAGCCACCCAAAATGGAAGGAACATCAAGTAACCATGTCCAAGCTATCTGTAGCAGGTGCAATGTGTGCAACAATGATGTCTGGCAGGTCCATGTGTAAACACATGTGCAATGTACACAGTCGCCACCCTCATGGTACTGTCCACTGGACAGCAAAGGTGGATGTCAACTGCATGTCTACACAGTACTGCTGTTGTGGTGGTCCCATGTGTATGTGTCACCCTATCAGCAAGGGAGCTATCACATGACCAGTGCCACAGTGTGTCCCTGTGGGATGTGCACAGGACCTATGTTCTACAGCATGGTGTGTGTCTAGTCTGTGTAGGTAAACAGAAGCCCAGGCTAAGCAATGTGGCTTGTGTGCACATATGCATGACTGCTTCATTCACCCTGCCCACTGCAAACGCCATGTAGGAGTACTACATGCATCAGTAATGCGGAGGACATGGCCCATGGCAGAGTACATGACACCACTGTGTAAGTGGTATGCAGATGAGTACAGATGTGTTCCCGTCTGTCATCTGCATATGTAAACTGTCTGAGCCTGGTATACATCGCGGCATGACTATACTGTGACATGGAAAGTTGTAGCCATTGTGGAAGGCACACCACGAATGTGTTATAGTAACCCTGCCCGTGTGTAGATGTGTGTATGGCACAAGTACAAAGGCTACCAATGTCCCAGCAACACACATAGTCCAGATATGTGTGGCCCTGCAGATGTGTACCCACGCCACAGTGGAATATGGCAACCACAGCACCATGTGGGGCATGTGTGTGTACAGCAACCATGTACAATGTGATATGCATGTATAGGGACAGTATCCACGTGATACCCAGTGGATGACTGTCGCTATGCAAAGGTGATGTGTATGCACCATCTGTGATGTATCTGACACAATGACATCTACACAATATATCTGCCACACTGACACCTGTATGGTTGTTAGCAGTATGAGCTGGTGGAGCTAGAATGCTGCCAGGTATGTAGATGTGGGACATGTAGACATGGACATTACTCCGTGACAGCATGTTGTGTATGTAAGCAAATAGTGAACATGAGGGGACACATGACTGAGGACTGTGTAATGCCACATGTACCTTACATGTCGTAGGTAGCATGATATGCTTGCACCACTGTGTGACCTGTCCAGGAGTCACATAGCCTAACATCCTGAGACACAGGGTATGATGTGATGGTGGATGTGTACATTGCCAATACCAGAATGTGGAATGGTGCTGAAGGGCAATGTGGGGATAATGTCTGATCTGTTACCCTCTGTTCTACACCAACCACCCATGCAATGGTATGACAGGTGGCCATCATGTGGATGTGGTGTGCTGTGGCACACAGACACCCAACAAGGGTGCCAGTAAAGGCATGGAAGTCGTCAATGAGTGTGTGAAGCATGTATGTGAGGATGTGCCCCAGTGCCATACTGAATGGTGCAGTCATGTCTGTATGAATGCAGTCCCACGTGCAATGCACTACCACCCATGTGTAGTGTGATAGATGCGGTGGTGTGGTGGTCAAGGTACACAACGTCCATGAATGGGCTAGCAGTTAATTCAGTGGGCTGCTGCAGAGACACATAACAACCAGTTTGGCAGGATATAACAGCTATGGAGATTGGAGGTGACATTGGGACAGTGTCCGAGGACATAATGTGTGCATGGCAGTACCATGTATGTGTCCACAGGGACAATGTGATGTCCATGTATGGATTGGAACCCTGTAGTGAGTGAGAGTGTATATTATTGGTAGGTATCCCATTGGCTGGCATGTTGCCAACAACATCTCTGTCGGCAATGCCTGGGTGACTGTCGTATGCTACATTGAATGTGGATGTAGCCAAACAACACAGACATACCACCACACTGCATGAGGGCCCACACTGCAAAGTATGGTGGTCATGTGTAGGTAGCTAGCTGTGGAGTATGTGATGGACCACGAGGACACACCATGACTGTCAAGTGATGCACCACACACATTTGAACATACCCACCGTGCAACAGCCTGCACATGCGCCCATACAGCACATGTGCATGGAACATGCATACCACCGTGGCATCTGTGAAAAGGCCAGTACCACCATGTCTCTGTGTGGAATAGCATGGTCCCTACCAGTGCGTATATGTAGCGGAAGTGCATCGTGATATGTGTCAGCATAGTCATGTATACTGTCCGTCTGCCGGGTGCCATGCCATTAACTACCCCCGTCAGCAGATGTTGGTAGTACCGGCTGTTGAGCACATGTACCATGTATGCTGCAATGGGTGTGTGTCCAGGGTGTGGCTAACAGGGCCGCAAAGCATATATGTCCATCAACCAGAGGGGGGATGTCTTTAGGTATAGCACACAGACACATGGAGGTATGGTGCATGCCAAGGGTAGTGTAGGTAAGGTATGTCTTGTTTAATGTGTCACCCAGCTATGTGTACTGCATGGCAAAGCATGTGTGGGTACATGGGAGTCCATACTAGGGAAGTGCGTGTTGCTGTCAGCACATGGCAGTAGCAACTGTCCGAGGTGCAATGTACAGTATGATAACACAGCCAGCATGTAACCTGTGGTGTACAGTGTACTCACCGTCACGTGTCACAATGTGTCTAGCGGTCACAAACATGGGTATCCGAACATGGAGTACCTATGATGCATTTGTCTTAGAAAAACATACAGTATGTGTGTAAATCACTGTGTGATGTGGGATCCACTCACCTGTGTGTGTTGCAGTCCAGGTATGTGCCTGGGAGGTATGATCTGTGTACAATCTGGACCAGCAGGTGTGCTCTGTAGAGCATGGAGGCAGGTCCCAGGCACCGCAGATTAATGTCAGGCATGCCTTACTGTGTGCAGTGCATGTGTACAGCACAGTGGGGGGTGCAAGCATTGTCACACATCACTGCATGCCGTGCCTGCCTGTGACAGCCCTGCTGGCGACAGACATGTGACACTGCTGCAGAGGCAGCATAGCATGTGAAGATGGACATGTGGGCCCCACACCCTAGGCAGATGTCCGCAGGTCATGTGTGCCACAGTACTGTGGTTGACCATGACTGTCATACTGGATCAATACCACATGCCTGCATAAGTACAGTATGATCATAGTCAGCAGTCGCAGTGACAGAGTAGGCAAATGTACAGTATCCCTGTGTGCAGACCACTGCCTACTGTACACTTGGCTAGACACACACCCAGAGGGTGAATACACCATTGAGCCATCAGATGTCCCATTCCACGTAGCCTGTACAATGTCATCACAGGGTGGTCACAATAGCATGTGGTAAGACAGACATGTTGTACCAGGTGATGTGTCATGTGTGCATATGTTGACTTGCACAGCCGTTCACATGTCTGCAACATACCGGTGCATGATGCATACTGTTACATGATGTGTGGAACTGCACTGTGACACACAACAGGGACATCTGACACAGGTGTGTTGTGAATGGTGTAACCCATGTTCACACAGGATACACACTGCCGCTGTTGGCAGCCATGCTGGTGGCTACCAGTGGTGCATGCAGTGGTCATACAGACATACTGCATACAGTGTTCATGCAGGGATGTCCATCCTTGTGGATGATGTGTTGCTATGTGAAGGTAGGTGTGTGTTGTGAATGTTACACATCCAGATGACACCATCTGGTGCAGTCATGGTCGTCGACAGCATCACACACATCCACAGCAGTCAGAACCCTGTCCTGAGAATGTGTGTCAGTCACCCTCGTATCGTGTGACATATGTGCACATGGCAGAACACCTCCCACTGTCATCTAGGATGGCTATGTGATGGCTGGAATGTGCCGTGATAATGTACAATGCTGGTATCCCAATGAAGTACGTGGAATCAGACACAGTACGCCATGGCAGCCATGTAAACCATGCACAACAATGACTGTCTGACAGACACAAACAATGCGTTGACATGTTGAACATGTGCACATGAGACCTCCCAATGAGGTATGTTGCACATATCGATGTACAACTGTCATCTATGGCCATAGCATGGGTGCAGACGCACATACCCCACAGGCAGTACCACGTGATGCAGGTAGGGGGGCATTGCAGGTGCACATGTGACAGTTGCTGTACTGCCACATGTCCTGCATAGCCGTCATGTAGGGGTAGTAGTGGCATGTGACTGATGGACATGCCTGTACATTTGACCATGTCCCACAGGAGATGTGTTATGTGTGTACAACATGTGATGTGCCAACATCAAGCTGTGCAGTGTATGGCCACCAGTGTACCTGTATGACTTGTTCTGCGATGGGTGCAAAGGCACATAGTACTGCATTGCACGCCCACAAGCCCCACACAGGTGCATAGCCTGAACATACAATACAAAGAGGGTGTGGGATGATAGCAACCCACAAGAGGAGATGGGTGCGGGTGGCACCCCACTACGAGATCCGTGGTATGGTGTGCATGTGTATGACACATTAGCACCTGAGAAGCTAGCAGTACAGCAGTACAGGGTTGCATGCATATATGTTCAACAATAGCCCTGTGTGTCCCACCACTGGCCCGTGGATAGACAGACACCAACACAATGTGCAGATATGATATGTGCACAGCACATAAACGATGCCTACTGTAGAACAGGCAGACTGTGTAGACATGTGCACAGTACTTCTGCGCCAGCCACACTCAAACACGTTATGTGCCGAACCACACCAATAGTCCAGGCCATGCCAAAGCTGGACGTGCATGCATCTGTGTATGTACGCCTGTGAATGTCTCCGGTGTAGTGGTATAGCTGTGTCACTGTTCTTCACAACATAATGAATGGGTTGTATGTGGGATGGGTGCGTCATATGTGTATGGTCAGATCGACAATACCATCAGTGCCCCTGCTATGTGAACATCCCTGTCCCCATACATGGATACCTATGCTGTGCCCAACATCACGTTTCCAGAGGGAGGGATGGCGGTGTGTAGTGCACCAGCAGACATGGGGGTGGCAGCAGGCACTGGATGTAGACATATGTGGTACCCATGTCAGTCCAGGTAACCATCCATGTGCACGGGATAGCAGTGTGTGGCCACATACAGCACTGTGTAGATCAATATCGCAGCACATAGCACCTGTCAGGGTTACAGTGTATGCATGGGTGTGTGATACCTGCATGCACCAGACACACCCCCACCAAGCAGCGTGCAGCCTACCTTGCATAAGGCCAGTGTCCACACCATGGTGATAGACATGTGTAATGTCCAAATACATATAGCAATGACATATGGAATGGACAGCCACCCTGCCAATATCATTACCCCCCAGGTGGATCACATCCCAGTGCCATGTATGTGGCATACCTTGCCATACAATGCAGCCCTGCCCAGCAAGGCTGCATGTGCTATCACAGTCCTACATGGTGCGATGGCCAAAAGGCACTGTCACTATCAACCATACACAGCAGTAATGTTACGGTGATGCACCCTGTGGTGTGACAGGTGCTGTGTGCTGCTGTGGACAATGTGCGTGTGTACATGCTATGCATGACCTTCCCTGCTAATGTGGCATGGTTACACATTGTCCCATGTGTATCACATGTGCAACACAGGTGAGCCGTGGAAAGTTGCCCAACACCCATACAGTGCTGTGTGGATGTACATGGCACAACACATGCATGTGCAGGTGTCCATGTGTATGTGTACAGTGCCACTGCTGATGTTCATAATGGCCACGTACGTGATGTCTATTGACATATAGACAGCATCCAGGTGAACAGTAGAACTGTTGTCACAAGGGGACCCGTGCCAACTGATATGGACACAGGTGTAGACAGGTACACATGTCCACAGCAGGCTAACATCAACATGGTGCGTGTACAGTGTGATGAGGTGACACACAGATATGAAATGACACCCACTGCTCAATGGTGTGACGGCAACACATTGGCTGTATCACTGCCATGATGCCTTGCAGAGATTACTGTGCAGATGTTGTACATGTCATAGCAATGTATTCCCAGCAGTATGCCAGAACAGCAGTGTAAATGTGACCTGCCACCATCGTTATGTCTTACAGATAATGTCACATTCCCAGCTGCCTGCCTTTAGCCGACAAGAAGACGAGGTGATCATACCATTGCTACATGATAATTATGACATCTTATTTAGCCATGTGCCACTGCAGGCACAACAACGGGAGGAGATGTGGCAGGATATGCGCAGGAGGGTGAACAGCCTGGGCGGCCACAACCGCACATATCAACAGATCCGCAGGCACTGCACAGACCTAATCCGGCATGCGAGACAGCGTGCCGCTGCAATCGCCAGACAACAAGGTGGGACAGGTGGTGGGCCACCAACCCAGCCCCCACTCACAGCCACGGAGGAGCTCCTGGCCGGTCTGGGGATGCCCATGGAACAACACGCTGAAACCCTCGCGTCCATCGTGGAGGTGGGTGTCTCCCAAACAATGAGCTCGGAGCTGCCTGGTAAGTCAGTGTTGCATGTTTGTATGACAAGCGACGTAGGAGTGGGTGTCATAGTACAATACATAATATAGCAACACATGCCAGGTATATGGCCACACAGGATGCATACTACAGTATGCTATGTTGTGTATGCACACATGTGCAGAGCACATGCGAACACGCAGGTGCATGATGTGACATGCAGAATGCTTACTGTGGCGATAGTAATGGATAATGTGCATACCTTTGTGTCATCCCTATACAGGTGCATCTGGCGTGTCGCAAAGACAAGGGTCTGTCACAGGTAAGTCTGTTGCTAGTAAAAGGCATGATACGGTATATTGATATTCCCCATGTGTCCAGGTATGACATGCACACCTGGGTGTGCCCCAGTCACGGTATACAGGTTGCACCATCCAACACACACACCACCCATGTACAGTAGATCCAACCGTTAGTATAGAGTGGCATGACACCACATAACCCATTGGTGTGTTATGTGCAGTCAGCTATGCATACAATGGTGAATAAGGGGGGTCCAAAAAACCGTTGAGGGGATAAAGGGAGGTTTTGGGATTTTACATTTCCACATAACCCATTGGTGCTTTTCTTAAAAGTGCAGTCAGCTAAATTTTCATACAATGGTGAAGGTTTTTCCACCCCAATGGCCCCTTTTC